>NC_091474.1:94861040-95228788 GCF_036971445.1 Narcine bancroftii
AGGGCACTACTTCAGGATCAAAGGATGTCTGCTTAGAGCAGAGGAATTTCCTTCACCAGAGGGGTGGTACATCAGTGGAATTTGTTGCCACAGGCAGTTGTGGACACACAGTCATTGGGTGTATTCAGGGCACAGATTGATTAGCCCGAGCATCAAAGGAGAAGGTCGGGCAGTGGAGCTAAGTGGATCAGCTCACGATTATATAGTGGGGCAGACTTGATGGGCTGAATGGCCTCTTTCTGCTCCTATTTCTTGTGGTCTTATGATTTTCCAAAGGAGCACTCATTGAATTGGAATCTCTTGAAATGAGCAAGAATTGAGCAATTGGAAAACCTCCACTTTTGCCTATTTTCATGGAATAAATAATCAGGAACATCTTTCATTCTGAGGCAAAATTCACGTGCAAAGGGCAATTTTTATTCCAGTGGAAACATTTTTTCCATTATTGAATAAAGCAATGGTTCTCAACTTTTTCCTTCCACTGGCATACCACCTTCAATAATCCCTTACAGACCACCTATGGGGTAGTGCACCCACTGACCTGAGTGTCTGGTATTGGAAATAATGTGGACTATAGGGAGAGTTTGGGGGGTACGAAATAACAGATTGGATGAATGCAGAGAGACCTTTGCTCAGAATGAAAAAAATACTGGTAACATGAAGACATTAGTTTGAAGTGATGGGTGTGGGAGGAGGTATAACAGGAACCCGAAGGTAACTCTTTTTACACAGAGGGTGGTGGGTGTATGGAACAAACTGCTGGAAGAGGTGGTTGAGGCAGGTGCTATTGCAATGTTGAAGAGTCATTTGGATGGATACATAGTTAGGATGGGTTTAGAGCAGTGGTTCTCAACTTTTTTCTTTCCACTTAAGTAATCCTTTACTATCCATGGAGTGCCTATGCCATACGTGTTCTGCGGTTAGAAAGGAATAACTTAAGATAGTATGTGAGTGGAAAGAAAGGTCAAGAACAACTGTATTAAACTCATGGTCCTAATAGCGTGGAAGCTGGCCCTTCGACACAACCAGCCCACGATGACCAAAATGTCCCACTCTCCCTTGTCCAAACTGCCTCTGTTTGGCCCATATCCCTCTAAACCAGTGGTTCTCAAGCTTTTTCTTTCCACTCACATCCCACTTTAAGTAATCCCTATGTCATCAGGGCTCTGTGATTAGTAAGGGGTTGCTTAAGGTGGTATGTGGGTGGAAAGAGTTTGAAAACCACTGTTTTAATCGTACCTGATTGACTTGATATGTACATGGTTTCATAACGCCAAAGGAAATGGATTCTCAAGCAAAATATTTCAGTAACAATTTGGACTAGAGCAGTGGTTCTCAACCTTCCCTTCCCACTCACATCCTGGAGAGTCCAGTCCAGGTAATTTACATGGATCCAATGATGTGCACTAATGGGTGAGGGGGAACCAAACCTTGATTGACAGCTAGTGTGCCCTCCGACTAGATAGGGGCAGTGCATTTGACAGCCACACCGGTCCAATTCTTTTCTAAAGCTTCGCAATAGAACCTGCCTCAACCGCCTCCTCCGGCAGCTCATTCCATACACCCACCCATTTTGTGTGCTCCTGAAGAAAAACCAAATGAAGTTCATTCCCTGCTGAGGAAAGCCTCATTGATCAAGCCAGAGCTTTTGGTGGAATGAATAGGTTTTATTCTGGGTGGCACGTTTAGCGTGATGCAACTGGCGTTTGAATCCAACACTGTCTGTAAGGAGTTAGTACATTTTCTCTGTGCCTGCGTGGGTTTTCCCTGAGTGTTCCAGTTTCTTCCCACCCTTAAACATACTGAGGGTGTAGGTTTTCTCAGCTGCAATTGACCAATGGCCGGAATTGGCTTCTGCCAAGCTGTAATTGTTTTTAATTTAAAAAAAATAACTTTATTATTGTTGAAAGAAATATTGAGTTAGTTCTGCTCAAGCTCTTTGATAAGATGCATGTGTTAATCCAGGATATTGACCTATTGCCATTGCAATAGATGGAGATAAATCGTGGCACTAAGACGTTATGAACATCCATGCCTTTATCTGCGGCAACAGTGGTTCAATCATGTTAATATGCTACGTTTAGCTATTCCATTGTTTCTATAGCACATTTGGATGTCCGATCCCTTTATACCTCCATCCCCCACACAGAAGGTCTGAAAGCACTTTGCTTCTTCCTGGACCAAAGACCGGACCAGTCACCCTCTTCCACCACCACCCTCCTCCGTCTGTCCTCACTCTAAATAACTTTTACTCATCCGACTTCCTCCAAATTCCTCCTGTGTGGGTCCCAGTGACATCAACCTGTCTGTGGGCTTTGTGGAGCAATCCATGCTGCAAGCTTACACAGGCTAGACCCCTCAACCCTTCCTCAGGTTTATCGATGATGACATCTGGGCTGCCTCATGCACCCGCGATAAGCTTGTCAACTTCATCCACTTGGCGGCCAACTTCCACCCTGCTCTCAAACCCACCTGATCCATCTCAAATAACACTCTCCCCTTCCTGGATCTCTCTGTCTCCAACTCGGGAGAAAAGCTTTCCACCGACAAGCCCCCAAACTCCCACAACTACCTTGATGACACATCTTCCACATCCTGTCCCTTGCAGGGATTCCATCCACGTTTCTTGTTCTGCCTTTGCCACTCACCAACCACCCCCCCCCCCTTTCATTCAGACACCTGCCGGCATTCTCTCATACTTTGATGAAGCCCGAAATGCTGGTTGAGTATCTTTATCTTTGCTATATACAGTAAGGCTGTTTGACCTGCTGAGTTTCACCAGCATCGAGCTTTTACTTGTCTCTAGAAAACCTGCACTCCCAGTTGTCGACCCCAAGCACCTCCTTGGCCAGGATCCTGGTGATATGTGGACCCACAGAAACTTTACTGAGGTTAGGCTTGAAAACTATAATGAATAAGAGTCGCCATTCTTATCTTGTTCTGCCTTTACCTGATCTCTCCATGTCTCCATATGAATACCGAGCTACAACCTCTGAGATTCAATGTTTCAGAAAATGTAAAAAATGGTTTGAGTGCTTGATCACAGCACACTGTGCTAGAATTAATAGCTTTCATTTTAGCATTTATTGCATTGCAGTGAAATGCTTTCACTCTATAACAAGGTCCATTAAACAAGAAAAAAATAGCTTTTATTGGGAATATGGCCTACAGTGTTGGAAGGGATAATAGAAAAGGGGCCAATTTATTGAGAGAAACCATTTTGATTCCAGTCCATGTCTGCTATCTGTAATGAATGTTTCTTAATCTGGCAAATTCTGATTACATTGATGCATCGATGTGGCCGTTGTTCTGGAACGAGGTCGGTTGCCCTGAAATGAGCAGAGTTTATGATGTTTTTCTTGCGACGTCATCAAGAATTCTTTTGCCCAATTCATCCCATCCAATTAGCATGCCAGTCAAGTTTCTGAAATGAAGGGCCTTGGTAAGGAATTTCTTCCAAATATTTAACAGCACCCTATCTTCCTTTAATCAGGCCTGCCTGTCACTGCTGCCTTCCTTGCTGCAGCTCCCCACCCCCTTCCATGCCCTCATGTTTTCTCAGCCCCTTTGCCTCTTCGTCCGATCATTTCCTTCCTTCTTAATTGATTTTCTATTCTCTTGTTAGCCCATGCTCCTCCCCACCACCCCCTCACCACCCCACCCCTCCCCCCCCACGCACAACTTCCTTGTCTTTGAGCTTCTGCCTTACTTTTTCTTTCCATTCCTGATGGTGTTCTGACCTGAATCATTGCTGTCCATGGATTTTGCCTTACCTACTGAGTTCCTCCATGGCCTACAAGCGCATTGATTGATTTTTTTTTGCACTGTTCGCTTGCTTCTTGCACAAGTTCGCTCTGAGTGCATTGGATGGAAAAGAGAATCAGAATCAGAATTTATTTTCATGAGCATGTCATGAAATTCATTGTGTTGCAGCAGCTTCACGGTGCAAATGTACCTGTCAATTGTATTTCAAAGTATATAAATCGTGGAAGAAGTGAGGCAGTGTCTGTGGTTTGCTGTCCATTCAGCGTGGAAGAACCGTCCTTGTGCCACTGGGAGCTCATCTTTAAACTCCTGTACCTCTTCCCTGGTGAAGAGGGTGTGGTCTGGTGATGGGGTCCTTGAAGATAGAGGTCCCTTTCTTAAGACACTGCCTCTTGTCGATGTCCTCGATGGAGGTGCCCGTGATGCTGTTGGCTGAGTTAACAGCTCCCTGGAGTATTTTTCTGTCCTGTGCATTGGCACCTCCGTACCAGATGGTGATGCAACAAGACAGAATGATCCCCACGGTACACCTGTAGAATTCTTTTGAGTCTTTGGTGACGTACTGAATCTGCTCAGCCTCCTCACAAATTATGGCCGCTGGAGACCCTTCTTCATGATTGCATCGACATGGAAACCCCAGGACAGATTCTCAGAGGAGTTGAGACCCAGGAATTGACCCCTCGATGAGGACCGGATTGCATTCTCCTGAATTCCACCCACCCCCCCCACCCCCCCAGCCCCTGCCCGAGGACCAGAATCAGCTCCTTGGTTTTTTCTTATGTTGAGGAAGAGACAGAATAAATTGGACCACACTGTTGATAGAATTACGAGACAAAGAGTTATTCAACTGCAAGGAATCAGGTTAGTGGGCTGAGTAAATGCAGAAGGGCCTCCTTGTAGCCTGCTACATCTTCTCTCATTTCCACTGTCCGGTGCTGTTGGGGAAGCAGGGGGTCTGTAGAGGGACAGACAGGTTCAAAGAAGAAGTGACAGACAAAATATAATGTTAGGAAGTGTATAGTCTAGGTTAAAAAAGACAGGCTGTTTTCTAAATGGGGTTGGATTTGAGAAAAGGAAGTTCTGGAGGGATTTGGGCTTCCTAATTCCTGAGGGTTGAGTTGCAGGTTGAGAAGGGCAAATGCAATGTTAAAGCTCAAATTGATAAATTTAGACATTAAACACGGTAACAGGCCCTTTCTGTCCTCAAGCCTGTGCCCAATGACACCCAATTTGACCTACAACCCAATGTGTTTTTTTCCGAAGGGAAACCCACGCAGACACGGGGAGAATGTACAAACCCCTTACAGACAGTGCGGGATTCGAACCCCAGTCGCTGGCCCTGTAGCAGCTTTGGGATAACCGTTATGCTAACCTGATGTTCGGTTTCATTTTGGGTAGCCTAGAGTGTAAAAGTTAAAGATGTAATGTTGAGTCTTTACAAGGCATTGGTCAGACCACATTTGGCATATTGTGAACAGTTTTACGCATTTCCAAGGATATTCCCGACTTGTAGAGGGTCTAGATTTACCAGAATTATGTAAGTCACGAATATCTGTAGACACCGTGGTTGAAGGAAAACACAAAATGCTGGAGAAGTTCAGCAGGTCAAACAGTGTCCTTGATGTAGCAAAGGTGAAGATACAGAACCAAAGTTTCAGGCTTGTGCCCTTCATCCAGGTGTGGGAGAATTTTGGCAGGCGTCCGTACAAAAGCGTAAAGGGTGTGGCAAAGGCAGGAGGTGATAGGTGGAGAAAGGAGGGAGGGTCAGCAGCGATGAAGGGGATGTGGAATGCTTGGGTGGATAAGGGGGAAGAATGTTCCCAGAATGAGAAGTGCATGATGTTTCTGGGCCTGCATTCACCAGGGTTCAGAAGTATGGGGAGGGAAGGGAAGATCTCATCGAAACACTGAATATTGAAAGGGCTTTGTGGAGTAGACATGGGGAAGATGTTTCCTGTGGTGGGAGAGTCAAGGACCAGAGGGCACAGCCTCAGAATAAGGGGTAAACAGAGGTGAGGAGAAGCTCTTCAACCTGAGGGTGGTAAATCTGTGGAGTTTGTGGCCACAGTCGGTTATGGGGGCCAAGTCATTGGGTAGATTTTAAGCATAGGTTCTAGATTATTAGGCTGTCTTGAGCTATGGAAGGGGAGAGAAGGCAGGAGAATGGGATTGATGGTGAGAGAAGGGACGGACACGTTTGACAGAAAGGATATCAACTCGGAAGATGCGGAATCTATATGGGTAGAAATGAAGAATAGCAAGGGGCGGAAAACATTAGTGGGAGTGGTATATAGGCCTCCAAATAGTAGTGTAGAGGTGAGGGAAGGCATTAAAAGAGAAATTAGAAAAGCGTGCAATAAGGGAACAGCTGTCATCATGGGAGACTTTAATTTACATATAGATTGGACGAGCCAAATTAGTAAAAATACAGAGGAGGAGGAATTCCTTGAATGTTTACGGGATGGTTATCTAGACCAATATGTCGAGGAACCAACTCGGGAGCAGGCCATTTTAGATTGGGTATTATGCAATGATAAGGGGCTAATCAGCAATCTTGTTGTACGAGGCCCTTTGGGTAGGAGTGATCACAACATGATCGAATTCTCACTCGACATGGAGAGTGATGAAATTAAAACCGAGACTAAGGTCCTGAATTTAAATAAAGGGAATTATGATGGTAAGAGACGGGAGTTGATTAAGATTGATTTGGTGGTGCTTATGGGGGAGTTGACTGTGGATAGGCAATGGAAAGCATTCACAGATCTAATGGAGAAATTGCAAAAATCGTTTATACCGGTTTGGCATAAAAATAAACCAAAAAAGGTGACTCAACCGTGGATAACAAGGGAAATTAGAGACAGCATTAGGTCCAAAGAGAGAGCATATCAATTGGCCAAAAAAAGTACCACAACCGAAGACTGGGAGTAGTTCAAGATGCACCAAAGGAGGACAAAGGGATTAATTAAGAGAGCAAAAATAAATTATGAAAGTAAGCTTGCAGCAAATATAAAAACCGACTGCAAAAGTTTTATAAATATGTCAAGAGGAAAAGATTGGTGAAATCCAGAGTAGGTCCTTTGCAGTCAGAATCAGGGGAATATATAATGGGAAATAAGGAAATGGCAGACCAATTAAATTCTTACTTTAGTTCTATTTTTACAAGAGAGGATACAAATAACCTCCCAAAGATGTTGGGAAACATAGAGACTAATGCAAGGGAGGAACTGAAAGAAATCAGTATCTCTAAGGACATGGTCTTGGGGAAATTGATGGGATTGAAGGCAGATAAATCCCAAGGGCCTGATAATCTACATCCTAGGGTACTTAAGGAAGTGGCCATTCAGATAGCAGATGCTTTAAGAATTATTTTCCAGAACTCGATAGACTCAGGATCAGTACGCAGGATTGGAGGGTAGCTAATGTTACCCCGCTATTTAAAAAGGGGGGTAGAGAAAAAGCGGGGAATTATAAGCCAGTGAGCCTTACATCAGTCGTGGGCAAAATGATGGAATCCATTATTAAGGATGTAATAGCGGAGCATATGACTAGCAGAGAAGGGATCGGACAGAGTCAACATGGATTTACAAAAGGTAAATCGTGCTTGACAAATCTATTGGAATTCTTTGTGATGGTGACAGCTAAAATAGATGGGGGAGAGCCAGTGGATGTGGTGTACCTGGACTTCCAAAAGGCCTTCGATAAGGTCCCGCATAAACGACTGGCTTCCAAAATCAAGGCTCATGGGATTGGGGGCAAAGTATTGATGTGGATTGAGAACTGACTGGCAGGTAGAAGACAGAGAGTTGGGATAAATGGCTCGTTTTCTGAGTGGCAGGCGGTGACCAGTCGGGTGCCACAGGGATCTGTACTGGGACCCCAGCTGTTCACAATTTACATTAATGATCTGGATGAGGGGATTGGATGTAATATCTCCAAATTTGCAGATGACACTAAGCTAGGAGGGGTTGTGTGCATGGAAGAGAGGGTCAGGAAGCTCCAGTGTGATTTGGATAAATTGAGGGACTGGGCAGATACATGGCAAATGCACTACAATGTGGATAAATGTGAGGTTATCCACTTTGGTAATACAAACCGGAGGGCAGATTACTATTTGAATGGCATTAGATTAAGAGATGGGGAAGTACAGAGAGACTTAGGGATACTTGTACACCAGTCTCTGAAGGCGGGCATGCAGGTACAGCAGGCGGTTAAAAAGGTAAATGGTATGTTGGCCTTCATATCAAGAGGGTTTGAGTATAGGAACAAGGATACCTTACTGCAGCTGTACAGGGCCTTGGTGAGACCCCACCTGGAGTATTGTGTGCAGTTTTGGTCACCTTATCTAAGGAAGGATGTTCTTGCAATGGAGAGAGTGCAGAGGCAATTCACCAGGCTGATACCTGGAATGGCAGGAATGACTTATGAGGAAAGATTGCGCAAATTGGGATTGTACTCGCTGGAGTTTAGAAGATTGAGAGGGGATCTCATAGAGACCTATAAAATTCTGGCAGGACTGGACAGAATGGATGCAGATGGGATGTTTCCAATGATGGGAAAATCCAGAACCCGGGGCCATGGTTTGAGGATAATAGGCAAACCATTTAGGACCGAAATGAGGAGGAATTTCTTTACCCAGAGGGTGGTGAATCTGTGGAATTCATTGCCACAGAGGGCAGTAGAGGCAGGTTCATTAAATATATTTAAGAGGGAATTAGATCTATTTCTTCAGTATAAGGGTATTAAAGGTTACGGAGAGAAGGCGGGGACGGGGTACTGAACTTTAAGATCAGCCATGATCTCGTTGAATGGCGGAGCAGGCTCGAAGAGTCGAATGACCTACTCCTGCTCCTAACTTCTATGTTTTTATGTTTCTATGTTTAATAGGCAAACCATTTAGGACCGAGATGAGGAGGAATTTCTTTACCCAGAGGGTGGTGAATCTGTGGAATTCATTGCCACAGAGGGCAGTAGAGGCTGGTTCATTAAATATATTTAAGAGGGAATTAGATCTATTTCTTCAGTATAAGGGTATTAAAGGTTACGGAGAGAAGGCGGGGACGGGGTACTGAACTTTAAGATCAGCCATGATGTCGTTGAATGGCGGAGCAAGCTCGAAGGGTCAAATGACCTACTCCTGCTCCTATCTTCTATGTTTCTACGTTTCTAAAGGAAAATTACATCAGCCATGTTTCAAATGTTGAGCCAACCTGATGGGCCAAGTGGTCTTATTTCTGCTCATACATTATATGGTCTTAATGGCTTCTTCATTAAATGGGTCTTTGCCTGCGATTACTGACTCATCATTAAGTACAGGTGAGGTATCAGAAGACTGTTTTGTCTCTATTAAAGAAGGACTTCTGGGAAAAGCATAGCCAGTGAGCCTAACATCTGTGGTCGGTAAGTTATGAGAGAATATTCTGAGGGAAAATATTTACGTGCACTTGGATGGACAAGGGTTGATGAGGGAGAGTCATCACAGTTTGGTAACTGGGAGGTCATGCCTCACAAATCTGAATTTTGGAAGCTGTGACCAGAAGGGTGGACGAAGGCAGAGCTGAAGATATTGTATGTGTGGATTTCAGCAAATCAGTCAATGAGGCCACTCTGGAAGGTTAAATCACGTAGAGAGAGAGTAGAATGGATAGAAAATTGCCTTCAAGATTTAAAGCAGGGGGTGATGGCGGAAGGTGCTGGAGAAGGTCAGCAGGTTGCTTCTCGAACTGGAGGCCTGTGACTAGTGGTGATCCTCAGGGCTCAGCGCTGTTTAACAATACAGATGGAAATGTACATGGGGAGTGGGAAGAGGAATGGGTGATGGTTGATAATGGCAAGGTGTTGTCTAGATAGGTCCGACACCAACCTTTGAAGAAGGGCTCAGACCAGAATTTTTATATGATTTATTCTACATCCATCATCACCCCTGGCAGCTCATTCCAGATATCAACTATTCTGAATTCTTAGCTCCAAGCTGAACCCTACCCCCAGTTGCCAGCCATTTTAATTCCCCTCACCATTCCCACATAGAAGCATCTGTCCATCCATTCCCAAATCCAGGATAATCACGGAACATTACAATTTCAGTAACCGCCACCCTAATCAGATTCCATTTGTCTTGCATTTCCTGATCCCCTTACTCTCAACTCCCCTTCCACCCCCCAACCTCAGGGGTCTGCTCCCCTGACTGTTTCTCCAACACTCCACCTTCTTTAGCCTAATATGGCCACACCATTCACCTTTTTATGGTCGGTGTCTCCCCTTCCCACCCTCATCTCAGAAAGGAGGGTCCCAACCTGAAGCATGGATGGTCGCTTTCTCTCCACAGATGCTGCCTGATTTTTCATACTGAAGACCCTTCATCAGAAGAGGAAGGAAAAAAACAGAGAAAACAAAGTGAGCTTTAAGTTGCAGAGAGAGTGGGTGGAGAAAGAAGAAGAGGATGAAGGGAATATCCTTGATGGGGTGAGACCTGGATGAAAGGAACATCCATGATGGGGTGAGACCAGATGCATGAGCTAATGCATTGGTGGAGTAATGCATCACATGAGGAGAACAATGAAAGGCTTTCAGAAAATAGGCTGGTGGGCTTGGTGGCAACATGAAAGATTAATTTAGGGGCAGCACAGTTGGCTTAGTGGTTAGCGCGACGCCTTTACAGCGCCAGTGATCGACCAGACCAGGGTTCGATGTCCACAACAGGATGAAAATGATGCCCATGATGGCAATGGCCCTAGATCATCTCAACTGTGGTAAATCTGGCACTGGGGGGAAAAAACTCTGTGGTGACCCCTTTTTTTGATGTCTAAAGCACATTAATGGCTAATCCAGACTTGTGTGTATCATGGAAAGCATTCCGTCTGGTTACACCACTGTCTGGTTAGATCATTGTCTGTTATGGAGATGCCTATGCACAGGACAGGAAAAAAGTACTGAGAGTTGTGAACTCAGCCATTGCCATCATGGGTATCATCTTCACTCTGGTGCGGACATCTACAAAAGGCAAAAGCAAAAATGAAAAGCCAGAGAAACTCAGCAGGTCCAACAGCGAACTTTATGTAGCAAAGATAAAGACACATAACCAATGTTTCAGGCTTGAGCCCTTCATCAAGGTAAAGAGGTGGAGTCTTAAGAGAGCAGCCTTTATCCTCAAGGAACCCTGCCACCCAGGCCACTCTGCTACCATCGGGAAGGAGGTACAGGTGACTGAAGACGCACAAGGACAGCATCTTCCCCTCCGCAATCAGATTTCTGAATGGACAATGAACTACAGACACTGCCTCACTTTTTCTTCTTTTGTACTAATTTATTTATTTTGAAATTTAACTCCCGCCAATATTACACTCTGCAAAGAAAGAGTTCAGTAACTCATTCTCTACACTAAGCCCCACTCAAAATGTTCATCCCACCTTTGTACACCTTTGGGCAGGGGATCCCTGTTTACACACATGTTCCCTTATGGTGTCTCCAGATGGCTGGGAAATGTCAGCGTGTCCTTACTCTTGGTGTATTTACTACATTCTTTGTGGTGTTAGTTACTATCTCACTACTCTTTGCAGATGATGCCGCTTTAGTTGCCCATTCAGATCCAGCTCTTCAGCGCTTGACGTCCTGCTTTGCGGAAACTGCCAAAATGTTTGGCCTGGAAGTCAGCCTGAAGAAAACTGAGGTCCTCCATCAGCCAGCTCCCCACCATGACTACCAGCCCCCCCACATCTCCATCGGGCACACAAAACTCAAAACGGTCAACCAGTTTACCTATCTCGGCTGCACCATTTCATCAGATGCAAGGATCGACAATGAGATAGACAACAGACTCGCCAAGGCAAATAGCGCCTTTGGAAGACTACACAAAAGAGTCTGGAAAATCAACCAACTGAAAAACCTCACAAAGATAAGCGTATACAGAGCCGTTGTCATACCCACACTCCTGTTCGGCTCTGAATCATGGGTCCTCTACCGGCACCACCTACGGCTCCTAGAACGCTTCCACCAGCGTTGTCTCCGCTCCATCCTCAACATCCATTGGAGCGCTCACACCCCTAACGTCGAGGTACTCGAGATGGCAGAGGTCGACAGCATCAAGTCCACGCTGCTGAAGATCCAGCTGCGCTGGATGGGTCACGTCTCCAGAATGGAGGACCATCGCCTTCCCAAGATCGTATTATATGGCGAGCTCTCCACTGGCCACCGTGACAGAGGTGCACCAAAGAAAAGGTACAAGGACTGCCTAAAGAAATCTCTTGGTGCCTGCCACATTGACCACCGCCAGTGGGCTGATAACGCCTCAAACCGTGCATCTTGGCGCCTCACAGTTTGGCGGGCAGCAGCCTCCTTTGAAGAAGACCGCAGAGCCCACCTCACTGACAAAAGGCAAAGGAGGAAAAACCCAACACCCAACCCCAACCAACCAATTTTCCCTTGCAACCGCTGCAATCGTGTCTGCCTGTCCCGCATCGGACTGGTCAGCCACAAACGAGCCTGCAGCTGACGTGGACTTTTTACCCCCTCCATAAATCTTCGTCCGCGAAGCCAAGCCAAAGAAGAAAGAAAAGACAGCACAGGGAAGGTCATATTAGAAGACAATTACATTCCCACCATTTAACAATGCAACGACTGTATTTTCTCACATAATTTGTTAAGCAAATTCATCAAACTTAATCTTTCATAAACTTAATCTTACACCTGTGGAAGTTTTCGAGAGTATTCGGTGACGAACTGAATCCCCTCAAACTCCTCACAAGGTACAGCCGCAAGGAACCTTCTTCATGATAACATCAACGTGGAGGCTCCAGGATAGATCCTCGCAGATGTGGACACCCAAGAATTTGAAGTCCTTGGTCCTCTCCACCGTTGACCCCATCGATGGGGACTGGGCCACGCTTCCCTGATCTCCTCTTGAAGTCCACATAATGGGGTGGTAGGGTTTGTCCAGCTCGGAAGCGACAAGGTGACATTAAACTTGCAGAGAGCATGAGTTTGCCCACATCCGGAGAACAGCAGTCCCTGTGGGAAGCTTGTAAAAGTTCTGGAGAGAGTACAGAAAATATTTACACGTATGTAACTGGGGAATGAGGGATTTCACTTCCGTAAGTAAATTGAAAGAGCTGGTTTTCCAATTCCTGGAACACAGAAACTTGAGAAGTAATTTGGAGTTTCAAATCAGGTTATAAAAATGTCCAAACTCAAGAAGGGCTCAGATAAAGAAAATATGAAAGAAATGAAACTGTAGCTGCCGGCAACAATTGCTACAGTCAGAAACCACAGTTTAAAAGCAATTGGGCTGAATAAAGAGGGAAGATGTAAACTCTCAGATGTATGAAATACCCTGATTTGGAATTCACTGCTGGAAGCAGCAGTGAAAAAGGCCATTTGCCATTTTCAAAAGAAAATGTGATAGATGCTTGAAGAGAAAGAGAAAAAAATTGACAAGATGAAGAGAAAAGAGCAGGAAATGAACCTGTTTGGGTGTGTACAGAGAGCGGGGGCCAGCTTAATCTGCCAAATCATGTTCTAAACAGTTAGCGCACAGCACCAGCAACCAGAATTCAAATCCGGCACTGTCTATAGGGAGTTGGCACGTTCACCCCGTGTCTGCAGGGGTTTCCTCCACGTGCTCTGTTTTCCTCCCGCCCTTCAAAAATGTATTGGGGTTGTAGGTTAGTTGGGCACTTGAGCGGCAGGGGCTCGTGGGCGGGCGGGGGGGCGGGCCTGATCCCGTGTGGGATGCCCATGTCTCAATTAAAATGGTTTGATTTGGAGTTGCAGTGTCTAAGTGCAAAATTTCAAACTCTGTGTCATTTTAGCTGAAAGAGTGTGAAGTGTTCCAATAATGGTGTGAAAATAACAGCAGTTTTTCTATTGTAATTATGAATTCTGTGGCATGTGTATAATTTATACAAATATTTAGTGGGTTTGTTTTGTGTTTTATTTCTATGCCCCCAAATGTAGCTGTGTAACCACAGCAATTAAACTGTCAACTTTGTGCTTAACAATGTCTAATTCAGGAGGTCTGGTTGTAATCTTTCTTAAGACACAGAAGGCTGTTTGGATAACTGAGTTTAACTTATAAAATCTGTGCCAAACATGAAACCCAAATTATACTAAAACTCTGCTGTTTGCACGTGATCCATATTCATCAATTCGCCGCATCTTCAAGTGTTTCATTAGAAGTCTCTTAAATATTTCTCGTGTACCTGCTACCTGCTTCCACCAATATTCCTGGCAGCCCATTCCAGGCATCTCCAATTCTATGAGAAAACTTGCCCGGCCTGCCTCCTGTAAGTTCATTCCCCCCCACCGCCCCCCGCAGCCCAAGCCTGTCCTCTTACGCTAGAAGAAAAATTCTGACTGTCTGTTCTATCGACGTCTCTCATCGTTTTATAAACTTCCATCAGGTCTCTGATGGTCCAGAGAGAACAGTTTGTCCAATCTCTCTCCCCATAGCTCGTAACCTCCATGTTAATCCCTTCTGTACCACTTGCAAAGTCGTCATGTTCTTCCTGTAATGGGGGTTGGGGGTGGCGGAGACCAGAATTGCATGCATGCTTCCAAGTGTGGCCTCACCAAAGTTGCAACAGTTCCATTAACACCATTAACACCACCTTGAGTATCCTACCGCCCACCTAGTCTGAGAGACCATCATTTGTAGCCAATCGCTCTCGCAACCCACACGCCAATGGGTTGCCGATGGATCGAGCACGAGTCTGAGGAGTTGCGGGGACTGCAGAAAAGCTGGAGGTGAATCCACAGACAGTGACTCTGAGGGTACTCTCTTTTGTGTCTCCTTTTCTCTTACCATAAAAGACAGGCAGAAGGCAATTTTGCCTTATATTACCTGTACTGTACAATTACATGACAATAAAAGAATCTTGAATCTTGTACTGTACAATTACATGACAATAAAAGAATTTTGAATCTTGACATTAGAGGACCATTTTGGACCATGGTCACAACAAGAGGCAGTTCCTGGAAAGTCCTAACCTTAGCCATCATTGCACCAATCACCAATGGTGGAGGTGCACGGGGATACAATCACTAGAAGGATCGCCAATGGCCCTCATAAAATTCTGGGTCTCCAACTGAGTTTCAGATCAGATCACAAAGGTGGTTCCAGAGACCTGGGTCAACTGAGACTGTAGATTTTCCCTCCTTCTCAGGACAGAAGTCAGCACGGCTGGCGCAGCAGTTAGCGTAATGCTGTTACAGCACCAGAGATTGGGAGCGCGGTTTGAATCCACATTGAGTGGAAGGAGTCTGTACGTTCTCCCCGCGTCTGCATGGCTTTTCCCTCAGGGGGCGCTCTGGTTCCCTCCCACCGTTCGAAACGTACCGGGGTTTGAGGTTAATTGGGCGGTATGGACTCGTGGGCCAAAATGGCCTGTTACCATATGTCCAAATTAAAAAAATTTTAAAGTTACAATGATCCCACCCTTGGTCACCTCTCTATCACAGAGGCATTGAAGAGAGAAGCTGAGAATCAACCACGATGTGAAGGAGGGATGATAGCAGTTGTTTTTCTTGGTGAACAATTCAGTTGGGCTCTCCCATGGCTTCAAGGTCATCATTAGTGATGTTGCAAATTCATCTCCGTTAAATTTAATTCTAATCTTTAAACTGTAAAGGTGGGATTTTAAATTATATCTGTTAGATGATTATTGTTTCCATTTATTAGTAGCAATAACTGCAGTACCAGGCCTCAATTAATAATGGGCCTGGTAGAAAATCCTGGTAACACTCTCTTCTCATGAAGTGCTTTGAAGATGAAAGTTCTTGTACTCTGTTCCTCAGTTAAACAAGAGAGTCGGCAGATGCTGGGGAAGATCAGTAGGTGACACAGCATCCACAGGAAGAAAATTGTAACCGACTTTTTCTGCCCTTCTTGCGGAAACGCAGCAGGCACTTGAATAAAAGGTGGGGCGTGGGGGAGGAGGGATGAAGAGGCGGGGGGAGGTTAACAGGTCAGATGCAGATACAGGTGAGAGGAAAAAAAGCTGAGAAGTGACAGGTAGAGTGTGGCTTTGATAGGGGAGGGAAGCGAGATGGAGGAAAGGAGGATAGAGAGAGAGGGGTGCCCGCGTGCAATTGTAAGGGCTGTGGCAGTGAACAGAGTGAAGGTACTCAATGAAACAATATCCCAGTAGAGGAGGACCAGATGCAGTAGATGACCTTACTTGTTAGCCCATCCTCTTTCCCACATTCCCCCCCCACCCTTTCCTTCCACCTCTCCTCACCTCCATCCCCCTCCCCACCTTGTTTAGGCAAAGGGCCCAGGCCCAGACTACCACTTCACTTCCTGCCGAGGTTCTCCAGCATGTTCTGTTTTTCAGATAGTTTCTTTAGCAGAGTTCCAGGTGGAGGAAACTACCTGCCCAAGATGAGCTATCCTGAGGTGAATACTATGTATTTAAGGAAAGATGGTGATGGGGAAGGAGGGGGGGGGTAGGTGGAATGATTTTTTTTTCTAATTATTTCTTGCAGACTGGAACTGTGTATCATCATTAACTGACTAAATAGTGCTGGTCGCAGACTCAGGTTGTGGTAAACGGTACAATTAGTGCTGTGTGGTGTGAACTGTATTCAATTTGAAATCTTTCTCCATTAATACATCTCTTCTGATCACAGGGAATGCTGAGCTATGGACTTACATTCAATTAAATGAATCGGGTTAATTTGAAGTTAAAGTGAACATGTTAATAACTCCCTGAAATGTACCAAATTATTGGATTAGATTCATGGAAAATATCAGCTGTAATTTGCAATGTTCTTGTTAAAATTGCAGGATTTTTTTTTATGAATGTGAGACTTAAATCTTTGGTCAGGTGTGCGACATAAAATCTTTTACACTGCATTAAAATCACATATAATACATTTGCTTTCAGCAAGAATTTATCAGCAGAAACTTTTCATGGTCACCAGGTCCTTCAGTAAACAGATTTCAGTCTTCGGAGCTCTATTCTCTCCCGAGAGAGCTTGCTCCCACCGCTCACTTCCCTTGGTTTGAAACGTCTTGAGCAATGCTTTTCATGTAAAGGAGGAGGCTTGAGGTGAAATCTCTGGCTTGAGTGAGCGATTTCTCATTCGCGAGGTTTGCTCAGATCGGCCGCCAGGTTTTACAGAAAAAAATCCACTTCAATCGGCTTGAAGGATGCTTTGGATGCTATATAAATGGAATTTTTTTTCAAGTCAAGTCATCAAGTCCTCTGATTGCACAAGTACAACCCGACGAAACAGCATTCTCCGGTCCCCCGCAGATGCCCACCCGACATTACACACGTGCATGACAAGCATTCATGTATACAAATTAATAAATATTGTTTTGTGAATATCAGAGTCTCGGATGGTTAAGGTGAGCATCTCCTTTGGTCGTTCAGCGTTCTCACTGCCCGTGGGAGGAAGCTGATCCTCAGCCTGGTGGTGTTGGCTCTGATCCTCCTGTATCTCTTCCCCGATGGGAGCAGCTGGAAGATGCTGTGTGGAAGGGATCCTCAGTGATTTTGCGTGCCCTCTTCAGATGACAAATTTCTTCCCTCAACGATAAGAACTGGATTCTTTGAATAAAACATTGAAGCTGTTAAAATCTGATGAACAATGCAACATGAGTTTCTCCATGCATGGGGTTGATTACTCTTTTGATGGTGCGATGAATACTTCGAGAATTATCAGTGCTTTACGATTAATCTGAAGCATTTGCATTCCTTTAATCCACATTTGAGATCACATCTGAATAGAGCCTCAGTTGTGTTATATACCTAACCCCATGGGAAGCAAGGAGTGAGATAGCTGGGACTGTTTTGCATTTTTGTTCACCACGGGTGAGGTGCCAGGAGACTGGGGGATAACTAATGTTGTTCCTTTATTTAAGGGCTGAACCAAGCCATGAAAGACCCCAAAAATTAAGACGCTGTTTACATCTGGTACCACACGGATGGCAGTCTCTTCAATCTGAGGCGCCTGCAAGCTCACACCAAGACACAAGAGAAACTTGTCCGTGAACTACTCTTTGCAGATGATGCCGCTTTAGTTGCCCATTCAGAGCCAGCTCTTCAGCGCTTGACGTCCTGCTTTGCGGAAACTGCCAAAATGTTTGGCCTGGAAGTCAGCCTGAAGAAAACTGAGGTCCTCCATCAGCCAGCTCCCCACCATGATTACCAGCCCCCCCACATCTCCATCGGGCACACAAAACTCAAAACGGTCAACCAGTTTACCTATCTCGGCTGCACCATTTCATCAGATGCAAGGATCGACAATGAGATAGACAACAGACTCGCCAAGGCAAATAGCGCCTTTGGAAGACTACACAAAAGAGTCTGGAAAAACAACCAACTGAAAAACCTCACAAAGATAAGCGTATACAGAGCCGTTGTCATACCCACACTCCTGTTCGGCTCCGAATCATGGGTCCTCTACCGGCACCACCTACGGCTCCTAGAACGCTTCCACCAGCGTTGTCTCCGCTCCATCCTCAACATCCATTGGAGCGCTTACACCCCTAACGTCGAAGTACTTGAGATGGCAGAGGTCGACAGCATCGAGTCCACGCTGCTGAAGATCCAGCTGCGCTGGATGGGTCACGTCTCCAGAATGGAGGACCATCGCCTTCCCAAGATCCTGTTATATGGCGAGCTCTCCACTGGCCACCGTGACAGAGGTGCACCAAAGAAAAGGTACAAGGACTGCCTAAAGAAATCTCTTGGTGCCTGCCACATTGACCACCGCCAGTGGGCTGATAACGCCTCAAACCGTGCATCTTGGCGCCTCACAGTTTGGCGGGCAGCAACCTCCTTTGAAGAAGACCGCAGAGCCCACCTCACTGACAAAAGGCAAAGGAGGAAAAACCCAACACCCAACCCCAACCAACCAATTTTCCCTTGCAACCGCTGCAATCGTGTCTGCCTGTCCTGCATCGGACTTGTCAGCCACAAACGAGCCTGCAGCTGACGTGGACTTTTTACCCCCTCCATAAATCTTCGTCCGCGAAGCCAAGCCAAAGATTTAAGGGCAGCAGGGGAACTAGAGCTTGTCGAGTACAGTATTAACATCAGAGATGACAAACCGTCTAAAGGGGTAGGACTGAGGTACATTTGGAAAGGCAGGGGACGAAGAGAGATGGACAGCACGGGTTGGGGGGGGATTTTTGGGGGATTGATTATGGATGTCCACAATGACATTAACCAGACATTTGACCCTCATGTAAGGTAGGCTGGTCCAGACAGTTGAGGCGCATAGGGTCAAAGGAGAACTGGCTAATTGGATCCAAGATTGGCTTGGTGAAAGGGGGTCTGAGAATGCAGACAGAACAATGTTTCTCTGGTTGGAAGCCTGTGGCAGTCTTGCGCCGCAGGGATAGATGCTGGGATCCTCGTTTACGACATTTATTCAGATGTAAATGTAGGAAATTGTGGATTTTACAACATTTGGCAATATTATGGAAAGTGAGCATTGCCTAAAGCCCCTTTCGCACTTAGGTCCCACTTGCCATTCAGTGTCCTGGGATAGGAATGGGAGTTTGGCCTTTCGCACTACACCACTCCTAACTGGGACGCTGAACGCTTTCACGCTCTATCCCCAGGGTTTGGTCTGTTTTACCTTTAATCGGAATGGCCTGCACAACGTGGCATGCAAGAGAAGCGATTGCCCGCTTCACACCTGCCTGATCTCAATGCTAGCATCTGCAGGCGCCGGGGATTGTACAAGGGGTTGAGGGCATCAATCCCCGGCGGGAGGTGGCGTCGTCAGACGCCAGTGTTGAGCCGATTTTGCTCTCACACTTGTCACTTTAAAGGCTGATTGGTGTTGGGATCCCAGGGATCACTGGCAAGTGTGAAAGGGGCTTAAGGCAGCCAATCTCAACCATTTATTTTTGCCTATGGTCCCCTTAGGACTGCTTAAAATTTCCTGTGAAACAGTTGGTTTCTCTCCTACCAGATACTTAAAAAACATAAAAATTATTTTATGATTTCAGTCCATGTTCCCCATTAAATGTGCTGTGGCCCCTGTGGAGAATGGTTGGTCTAAGACTGCAGCCGGATGTAGATCAGATGGAAATTAGTAAGGAGCACTGGCTGGTAGAATTTAATCTGGAAATGCAAGAGGGGTGGGAAATGGCTAAGAAATATTAATGAGCAGAGAGGCCTTGAGGTTAAAGCCCATCATTCCCTAAAGTGTTAATGGAGGCAGAATGGCTAGAGAAGAAGGAAATGGCATCCTAGCGAATCCAAATCACGGGAAGCCAGTGGGGCCATTATGGGGCGGCCGGGGCGGGCTGTCATAGCCTGGCCTCCGGCACCCCACCGGGCCGCTTCAGCCTTCGGGGGCCACTCATCTGCGCCAGTGGCTCAATGTGGAATCAATGGACAAAATGGCCGTCCTCCCTACCCATGATGCCCACGTAGCAGGCATCGCTCTGCATTCCACTGGCTGGCACTGGCACCAGCAGAGCAGTTCCAGCTGCATGCAGCATTATGGCTATTTCACCCAATGAGCCACCACCAGATGCCGCTTGCCCAAGCAGCCCGATGAGATGTCGGCCCAGAGCAGCGCCTTGGGGGCACTCAAGTAAGTGGAATAGAATCTGTTTTAGGGCTAGGGACTCGGAGATTGGGCAGGCAAGGCGAGGACAGTGACGACCTCCCCCCCCCCCCCTCCGCGTGGCGCCCAGGGTACATGCCCTAGTTCCCAAACCCTCGGTACATCTATGCCTTCAGAGCGAGAGACTGAAAAAGGTGGAAATCTGGAGCAACACACAAGATGCTGGAGGAACTGCAGCATCCGTGGAAGGCAACAGATAGCCAACGGAGAATATTGGATCATTAGTTTGAAACTTTACAGGAGAGATTGGCACATTGTAGGAAGGGTATTATGGTGGTGGAGAGGATAGAGCCATATGCTGACCAAAGTGTCCCACCATGCTAATCCCACCTGCCTGCATTTGGCCCATCTCCCTCTGCCCTCATCCTATCCATACATCTGTCCAATTTTTTTTTTGTAACGTCACAAAGGTACCCGCCTTAACCACCTCCTCATGTGGCCCAATTCCATACACCCACCACCCTCAAGGTCCCATTAAATCTCTCTCCCCTCCAGGTGAAAGCATGTAAGAGGGATTTAGCAGGACGTTTTGTGAATCGAGGGAAGTTAGTTATGGGGAAAGATTAGACAAGTGGGTCCCCATCTGAGGGGACAAGAGTTAATGTAGTTAAAAACATACCGAAATGCTAGAGGAACTCAGTCGGTCTCGCAGCATCAGTGGGAGGTAAAAATACATCAGCAACTTTTGAGGCCTAAGCCCTTCCTCAAAAAAAACTGGAAGGGTAGAGAAAGGGGGAAGAATGGGAGGGAGAAGAGTTCAGTCCAACAGACAAAAGGTGTGAATTGGATATGACAAGAGCAAAGGTGAGAATGGATTCTGGTCCCTCCCCCCATTCCAGCACCTCACCGGGTTGCTTAGGCCTTCAGGGCTGCTTGTCAGCACAAGTGGCTTAACGCACGGCAGAGCAATGGCCGTCTTCCTCATCCATAATTTCAAATGCAGCTGGAACCATTCTGGGAAACGCAGAGTGGTTTCAGCTGCGTGAGGGATTATGGGTAGGGAAGATGGCCATTGCTCTGCCGCGCAGTTATGACGGGTAGCACCACAACAACAGTCACCCCGCCTACAACGGCTCTGGATGGCACACCGAGGTGCCGCTCTATATAAAAGTTTTAAAATTTTACCTGCCTCTGCAGCAGGCCTTGAAGCGGAGGCCCAGCATGAAAACACCTAAAGACAGAGGCGTTTACAAACTGGGGCTGCTCGTGACTTGTGTATCCTACCCATGTAGCAGGTCCCTGCAGCCCCTTACACATTGGACCCTAAATTGCCTGGTCGAATGGCGACTGGGCATTTTAAAGGCAGGTCTGTCCCTTCAGTGACGCAGTGAGTGACGTGTCACACACTCACTGTGTCACCAGAGGCCTGTTCCTTGTGTTGGCCTCCAATGGGTAAGTGGTCAGGGGAGGTGCGGAATCAGGGCAGGGGCAGAAGGGGGGACTGCTGTTGGGGCTGGGGAGAGCGCGGAGACAGAATGCAGTCGGGGCCAGGGCAGAGTCAGGGCTGGGGGGGCAACACTGTCGGGGGCAGTGGTGGGGGGGGCAGAGTGGCTGGCAGGGAATGGAGTAGGCCAGCAGAGAACGGAGTGGACCAGCGGGGAACAGAGTTGGGACAGGAGCAATGGCTGTCCTCCTTACCCACATTCCCCCATGCTCTGGTGTTCCAGTGGCATGGATGATTATGGGTAAGGAAGACGGCCATTGCACACCAGCGCTGTTGCCATTTTCTACTCGGGCACCCATGATCACTGGCAAATTGACCAGCAGCTGTTACATGGTGCGTGTACACGTGTCGGTAATCCACCTCCGAGGGTGGTTTGCCTACCTGTGCAATTTTGTTACAATTCTACCCATGAACAGGCCAATTGGTGGCAGGTTAAACTTGTGTTACAATCCAATTTGTAAACCCCTAGAGGGAGATAGAGTGAGAGAAAGATAAAGAGAGAGAGAGAGAGAGAGAGAGAGAGACCTGGTGGAAAGGTGACAGGAAGAAGAAGGAGGGGGTGTAATGGAAACCAGAGGTTAATGCTTAGAGACCCTGCTTTCTCCCCCTCGCTTCCCCACCCAGATTTCAGACCACTCACATAGCACAGACCTCCCCCAACCACCTTGCCTACGGAAGACAGCCAATTGACTCAGAGTGAAGATTCATTTCACTACCAGGGGCACAAAGTCAGAATTGTGCATCATCCTGTAAGGGATCAGCAGCCTCCTTTGTCCCCATTCCGCAGGTGTACCACCCTCCCCCCCCCACCCCCCCACATTTGACCTCCCCCCCACACATTTGACCCTCCCCCCCCCACATTTAACCCTCCCCCCCCCCCCCCCCCCACATTTGACCCTCCCCTGTCTACTGAACACAGCGCCTGGACTCACCCTCAATGAATGAAGATCTCCAGTTGTCTGAAACTGCTGCAAATGCTGAGGTTTGCCTCATGCTCTAGAAAGATCTTGGGCCTGTGATCTCCTCTGACCTTCTTAATACAAGCACATAAATTGACCTCTCAATCGTACAGCATCTGTCATAACCTGAGGATATCCCAAAGCGCCTTTTATAGCCAGTGAAGTATTTAATGCCAAAAAGAGCAGTTCAGAATGTAATAGAAACACCAATAGATTCAAGGCTTCTTTTATCGTCATGTTATAAAGCACATGATATACCTTCACTTCTGCCTGCTGTAAGGCAGACAAAGAATCACCAATAGTATTGCCCGACGCGAGAGAAAGAGAAGCAAAAGAGAGTCCCTTCAGAGTCACTGAGTGTCCATGGATTCGCCTCTCACACCCTCCGCAGCCACACGGGTCTCCCGTTCGATTCACCGGCCACCCGAGCTTTGGCGCCATCAGGGAATGTGTATCTCCTTAAACCCCGCACAAAGTATTGCCACTGGCAAGCCTTCTTTGTGATTGCATCAATGTGGAGGCCCCAGGACAGATCCTCATAGATGTTGGCACCTGGGAATTTGAAGCTCCTGACCCCACTCCGCTAGTGACCCCTCGATGAGGACAGGATCGTGTTCTCTTGACTTCCTCCTGAAGTCCTTAGCTCTGCTAACATTGAGCGCAAGGTTGTTAGCATGACACCACTCAACGAGCTGATCTGGTTATCTTTGGAGTGTGATCTCCTGGTAAAGATTCGAGGTTGGGATAGAAGATTCTGTTGAAATATAGAAAAGAATGCCCAGGCGGAATTGTGTCTCAGGGCTGACAGGGCCAGGGCAGATGTATGGGAAGTAGAGGAGATGTGGGTAAGGGCTAAGTAAAAACACAATGCTGGAGAAATTCAGCAAGTCAAACAGTGCCCTTTATGTGGCAAAGGTAAAGATACAGAACCGACGTTTCGGGCTTGAGCCCTTCATCAAAGTATAAACAAAATGTAGGTAGGCATCTGTATAAAATGGAGGGGGAGGAGCACAGGCCCACTGTCAGGAGGTAATAGGTGGATAAGAGAGGGGAGCATAGACAGGGGGGAGGGGGAGGTGGCTCTATGGATGGAAAGGGAAGGAAGCAGAGATCTGGAGGAAAGGATGGGGAAGACATGAAGAATATGTCTAACAGAAGCCGATGCCAATGCCATCTGGTTGGAGAATGGCCAGACCAAATATTAGGTGTTTCTTCTCCAACCTGCAGGTGGTGGTGCATGAGGCCATGGACGTGCAGGTCTCAATCTCTTGACAGCAGAAGAGGGGAAGTCACATTTTTTGAAGAAGGAGGACATCTCAGATCTTCTCGAATGGGCGCTCTCCAACCAGACAGCATTAACATCGACCTCCAGTTTCTGTTAAACCAAGTCGCTCTCTTGCCCTATCCCTCTGTCCTCTTTCCTCCAGTTCCCATTCCCATCCCTCTCTTTTCAGAGAGCAATCACCCTCTCCACCCCCCCCCCCCCATCACCTCGGCTATTTTCTCTTCTACCATTCTAACTCTATATACCTCTGACCTATTAACGTGCTCCTTCCAGAACCTTTTCCTCGCTCCTCAGCTCTCCTCTTCCCCCTTTCTCCACACATTTATTCAGGTGCACGCCTGCTTTTGTTCATACATTGACAAAGGGCTGAGGCCCAAATGGAGGTTATTCTAGAGATGCTGTATGACATGCTGAGTTTCACTAACACGTCCGTGTCTTGCCATCCAATCCCAGCATCTGGAGATTTTATTGGGGTGAACTGTTTACCAGCACTGTGAGAGTTGCCTAATGCTTTGTGGAATCCCTTTGCTAAAGGAACTCAGCCATGTGAGAAGGCGAATCATCATCTCTCCTACTCCCCTTACATACATGCACACACACTCACACATGAACACACATGCACACATGTAAACCCACACACACTCACACAAACACACATGCACACACACAAACTGACACACTCACACACACAAATGTACACACTCACATATGAACACACTCACACACACTCACACATGTAAATCCACACACACTCACAATTGAACATACACTCACGCACACTAACATGTGTAAATCCACATACACTCACACACTCACACACACTCACTCGTAAATCCACACACACTCACACATGCACACACATGTAAATCCACACACAGTCACACATGTAAATCCACACACACTCACACATGTAAATCCACACACACTCACACATGTGCACACACAAATGTACACACACTCACACACACTTACACATGTAAATCCATACACGCTCACACATGTAAACCCACACACACTCACACAAACACACATGCACACACACAAACTGACACACTCACACACACAAATGTACACACTCACATATGAACACACTCACACACACTCACACATGTAAATCCACACACACTCACACATGTAAATCCACACACACTCACAATTGAACATACACTCACGCACACTAACATGTGTAAATCCACATACACTCACACACTCACACACACTCACTCATAAATCCACACACACTCACACATGCACACACATGTAAATCCACACACAGTCACACATGTAAATCCACACACACTCACACATGTAAATCCACACACACTCACACATGTGCACACACAAATGTACACACACTCACACACACTTACACATGTAAATCCATACACGCTCACACATGTAAATCCACACACACTCACACACACATAAATCCACACACACTCTCACACGCACTCACACATGTAATTCCACACCCACTCACACATGTGCACACACAAATGTACACACACTCACACATGAACACATACATACACACACATGTAAACCCACACACATGTGCACATAATACACACAAAAATGTGCACACATACATATACACACACACACACACACACACACACACACACACACACACACACACACACACACACACACACACACACACTTCTCAATGAGTATTGTGTTATCCAACAAGGAATAGATATCAGGAACAAATGTACAATAATGAACCCAAAAGACTCCAATCTCCAGCATTTTCCCAAGGAATATTTTAGTTGCAAACCTTGTGCTGTCTTCAATTGTCCTCAGGAGACTGGAGGATTGGGCACACCAAATTCAAAAGTGGGGTATTCCAAGTCTGCAATAATATTCTCAGTTCCTTGTTCGGAGAGGCCATTGAGTGCTGTATGAGGTATCGGTGGAGGTGGACTTCTTGCATCCGGTTTAAAACTTTATATTTCTCTGCAGAGATAATGATGCATTGCCCTAAGCAACTATTTGAGGCGTTGTGCAATACTTTACATTAGAATGTTTAGTTCAGCAGACTTGTATTTAGAGTCATTATTTCCTCAATGTGTCCATGAAGGGGCTTCGAAAGAAAATGGAGAGTGATGGGAAGGAAAACAGCATTAGCCATGCACAGCACAGTCATTGCAAAGTGTAATCTCAGTGATGTCAGCCTTGTGCCCTGTGTCAGTTGTCAAACTGTTATTAAAGCATCTGGATTAAAATTAACTCAAAACCCTGAAGGCAATGGATGGTAAACTGTAGATGTATATTCCCCAAGCAGCCAGCAAGTAGAATGACTGAGGATGTTATCCATTTGTAATTTAAATTCTGGATTCACCCGAGACAGTAGATACTGGAATCTGATGCAGGAAACAACCTTATGGCGGGACTCAGTGGGGAACAGTATCCATGTGTCGAAGGGGGGTGGTGGAGTTAAGGAACTTGGATGTAAGAGCAGCGCAGTTAACAGAGGTAGGACAATTACAGCAGCGGTGATCCGGGTTCAATCTGGTGTCGTGTGTAAGGAGTTTATTCGTTCTCCCAGTGGTCTGCATTGATTTAATCTGGGTGCCCAACTTTCCTGCCATGTTCCATAGATGTTCAGGTCACACAATTGCAATTGGGCAGCATGGGCTCATGAGGCAGAAGGGCCTGATCCCAGGCTGTATCTCCAATTTAAAATTCAAATTGATGGGACTCCACGGATACTGTTCATCCCTCTCATCATGTCCAGACAATTGCTTGTAGTTACACATTCCAAATTCAATGGCTGTGCTGTGACAAGCTTGGAATCAAGCAGTGTCCAGTTCAGGCCCACGTACGATTTCAGATTCACTGTCCAAGTATAAACATGACATCACATACAACCCTGAGATTCTTTTCCCTGCAGGCAAGGCAGAATTACCACTTCTTGATCATGCAAAAAGACTGTACAGGGGACTGGATTAACCTTAGCATATGCTAAGAGTCCCGTGCTAAATGCTTGCAAGCGCTCAGTTCAAGTACGAAGACATGCTGCGCATCGACGTGGCAAGGACTGAGGTGGCCCGCCAGATAGGCAACCCAGAATGCGTCACCGAGGCCCACCTCAACCTTCCAGAAGGCACTCGAGTGCTTCGAGAAGGTGCTACGCCACGCACAGGGCAATGACGACTGGATGCTGGAGCGCTGCGTGTGCTGCAGCCTGGGCGCCTTCCACATGCAGCTGAAGGACTGCGAGACGGTACTCTTCTTCCCCTGTAGGGGCAGTGAGCCTGTCAGCGACTATGGCAGGGGGGGTCTAGAGCCTCAAGAGCGAGGGCCATGAGCTGCTTCCCCAGGTCGGTGGAGTGGGGGTGGGGTAGAGTGGCCATTTCAAACTCACCAAAATGGAGGGTCAGCGTCAGACATTCTTTCGGGGGTGGGTGGGTGGCACCGTCGTCACACTTCCACCTCATTGCAAGGGTCAGCGCTCACTCATAGATGCGAGAAGAAACGTGGCGGCTCCCGCAGGTAAGTGCCCGCTCTGCCACTTAATTTGTCCTCAGGAGGGGATGCAGGGCCTATACCCCCAAATGGAGGACAAATTAACATCTGGCTCAAGATTTAATATCATTTTAATTTATGGCCCATTTATAATATATGTTTCAGGCCCCGCACTAACTTAATCCGGCCCTGACTGTACACATGTAGACAAATAAAGAGCTGTAAACAGATAATGAATGTAAACAAACTGACTGCAATCCCAAGAAGTGCCCAAGTCCTTAAATTGCTTGGGTTTGTTGTTTGAACTGATAAATTGAATGATCTGTACCTGTTAAAATTACATTAGAAGTTTGGGTAAAGTAAAACAAGAAGAATTTATTTCTATGATGACCAGATCCAAGTTGGTCTTTCTTTTAATATGATTATATTGTTGATGTCGGAGTGCCATGTTGGATCATTTAATGTAGAATCAACATTGTTTTATGAATGTAGCTTCAGAACATTACTTGCCTCTGGGTTCTTGAACCGTATAGTGTTGGAAGAGAGACACCGACAGATGCATTGGATAGATAATCTGGCAATGATAAATGACAGATACTTTGGCAAAGGTGAATGATAGATAGATTGGCATAGATGAATGATTAGAACATGGGCACAGTAATTGACATGTACTTCGGCAGATGCTATGACATTTGGCAACGATGGCAGATGGAACCAATGGGAGTATTGTCAGACGCAAAGCAGGTATTGCATTAAGAGGAGCTGACCAGTGTAATGCAGAAGGTCCAGGAATGAAGAACAGATGCAGTTGAGAGGGACCAACTTGGCCAGATTGGGAAGGTGGCCCAGCGTCATGGCAAAGTAGTTTCCTCGCAACTCCAAGGAACCACATGCAATCTTGAGCTCGGATGCTGCCTGTGCTGAGTTTGGCCAGTACTCCCTGTGACCACACCTGGCTTCCTCCCACAAGGTTTGGTTGGTGAATTGGCCGCTGTGCATTGCCTCAAGTGGGAGGCGAGATGCTGGAAATTTAAAGTGGGATTAAGGCAAGATGATGGTGGTTTAGAGATGATGGATCAAGGGTGATGGTTCAATGTCCATCTCTCTCTGTCTCTATATGATGTCGACCTTTGTCAGACCAATCAACGACTTGGAAACAAAATGGTGGCACTGTCGGAGCTGGCCTTAAAGAGCTCTGCACTGGTCTTGAACACCCTGTTAAAGGAGCCATTGGTATTTATTTTAAAATAAACCAAGATGGCACCTATGATGGGCAGAAGACTCCGGGAGAAACTGAGGAACGGTGCAGGGCACCAGAAAACGGACACCCCTCTGTTTGAGAAGGTGGTGACCACAGTGACGGACCAGTGAAGGGTTCTTTTTTTGTGGCTGAAGCATACACAAGCTGAGGGCTGTTGGTGACTAAAGGCGAGAACTCCATGCCGGCTGCGGGCAACGGTGGTCAAAGAACTTGTCAAGGTCGCGTCAATACATGGGTGATGAATTTCAGGTGCAGGTGGAGGAGAATGAGAGTGTCAGGATCACCTGTGAGCCAATGGGAAGGTTGGAGGAGTTTAGCTGGATGGTGTTTGGGTAGGAGAATAATGCAGTGTTGTGTCCAGTGAATAATAAAGAAAGTCGACTTCACAGTGGCTGAAAGAAATGAGTGAGGGTGTTCTTTATCTGTTTGTATGCTATGGGAAATCAATGCCCTAACAGACTCGCTTCGGGGTGCGAACTGCTGGAGACTGGCTGAAGGGGCTTCGGGTATCGGAACTGGGATGAAGGAAAGAGGCGAGGTCACTGAAGGCTTCCTTACTGTGTTGGAGGTTTGGATCTTGAGTTCAGATGGCCGATAGTTTGCAATGGAGTCTGCGAAGGCTGCAGGATGTGAATCCATGGACACTCAGTGTCGGGCGGGGATGGGGGGGTGTCCTCTTTTTGCTTCTCTTTCCCTGACTGTAAGAGGCACTGGGCAAATTTTCTGCTGATCGCAAAACTTTGTTTGCCTTACAGTAGACTTAAGTAAATTTTGTCTAAAATTACACCTGTTTTATTACATGAATAAAGTACCTCAGAGGTGACTGATCTGCCGAGCATCTTCAGCATTTCAATTTTTATTTCAGCTTTCCGGCATCTGCATTTATTTACACTTCAGGGGGAAGTCAGGGGAACACGACCCAGTCCTCATCGAGGTCTCAGTGGTGGAGAGGGACAAATTCCGGGATGTCACCATCTCCGAGAATCTGTCCTGGAGCCTCCATGTTGATGCTATCACAAAGAAGGCTTGCCAGCAGCTATACCTTGTGAGGTGTCTGAGGAGGTTCAGTATGTCACTGAAGACTCAAAAACTTCTACAGGTGTACCATAGAGAGCATTCTGCCTGGTATGGAGGTGCCAATTCTTAGGACAAGAGTAAACTCCAGAGGGTTGTTAACTCAATCTGTGACATCACAGGCACCAGACTTCACTCCATCAAGGACATCTACATGAGGCGGTATCTTCAGAGAGCAGCCTCTATCCTCAAAGACCCCCACTACCCAGGCTGTGCCCTCTTCACTCTGCTACCATCGGGAAAAAGGTACATGAGCCTGAAGTTGAGCACTCAGTGGCACAAAGACAACTTCTTTCCTGCTGCCATCAGATTCCTGAATGAACAATGAACCAAAGACACTGTTTCATTTTTCTTGCACGATTCTTCTTCTTTTTTTATAGTAATGTCGTAAGATGGTTATAATATGAAGATTTGCACTATGATACTGCCACAAAACACCAAATTTCAGACTCTGATTCAGTAATTGGGTACTGGAGCGATGTTGAGCCTAAGGTTAAGGTCCAATATCAATCGATTCCAGAGAGTGGTGAATCTATGGGATTCCCTACCAAAGGATGCAGTAGGGACAGTGGCTTGATGTCACCCAGTGTGGAAACACATGGTATCACCCCTCCCGCTGCCCCCCCCCCCCCATGGACCTCCTCTCGTACAGAATATTTAGTAATATTTTTGTACTAATGTTACTTGTAAATCGTAATTCCCATAGAAAGGTCCCGCATAAACGACTGGCTTACAAAATCAAGGCTCATGGGATTGGGGGCAAAGTATTGATGTGGATTGAGAAATGGCTGGCAGGTAGAAGACAGAGAGTTGGGATAAATGGCTCATTTTCTGAGCGGCAGGCGATGACCAGTGGGGTGCCACAGGGATCTGTACTGGGACCGTAACTGTTCACAATTTACATTAATGATCTGGATGAGGGGATTGGATGTAATATCTCCAAATTTGCAGATGACACTACAAACCAAGCTAGGAGGGGTTGTGTGCACGGAAGAGGGGGTCAGGAAGTTCCAGTGTGATTTGGATAAATTGAGGGACTGGGCAGATACATGGCAAATGCACTACAATGTGGATAAATGTGAGGTTATCCACTTTGGTAATACAAACCGGAGGGCAGATTACTATTTGAATGGCAATAGATTAAGAGATGGGAAGTGCAGAGAGACCTAGGGGTACTTGTACACCAGTCTCTGAAGGCGAGCATGCAGGTACAGCAGGCCGTTAAAAAGGCAAATGGTATGTTGGCCTTCATATCAAGAGGGTTTGAGTATAGGAACAAGGATACCTTACTGCAGCTGTACAGGGCCTTGGTGAGACCCCATCTGGAGTATTGTGTGCAGTTTTGGTCACCTTATCTAAGGAAGGATGTTCTTGCAATGGAGGGAGTGCAGAGGCGATTCACCAGGCTGATACCTGGAATGGCAGGAATGACTTATGAGGAAAGATTGCACAAATTGGGATTGTACTCGCTGGAGTTTAGAAGATTGAGAGGGGATCTCATAGAGACCTATAAAATTCTGGCAGGACTGGACAGAATGGATGCAGATGGGATGTTTCCAATGATGGGAAAATCCAGAACCCGGGGCCATGGTTTGAGGATAAGAGGCAAACCATTTAGGACCGAGATGAGAAGGAATTTCTTTACCCAGAGGGTGGTGAATCTGTGGAATTCATTGCCACAGAGGGCAGTAGAGGCAGGTTCATTAAATATATTTAAGAGGGAATTAGACATATTTCTTCAGTATAAGGGTATTAAAGGTTACGGAGAGAAGGTGGGGATGGGTTACTGAACTTTAAGATCAGCCATGATCTCGTTGAATGGCGGAGCAGGCTCGAAGGGCCGAATGACCTACTCCTGCTCCTATCTTCCATGTTTCTATGTTTCTATGTAACGGCAATAGTAGTGAGATAAACAACTAGCAAAATTAAAATTACACTTTAAATTATAATATCATATCCACAGCAGCAATGTAAACAACAGCATGCAGACGGAAACATGTGATTCAAAGCGTCATTGTAACCAGAGCATATTGGAAGGATCAAAAAGTAAATCAGCATCGAGTTTTAGGTTTGTCGGCATATTAATTCGAAAAATGCTTTTGTCGTTGAAAGTAACTGCAGGGATAATTTTATTTAAAAAATAATTAATTTCTGCTGAAACACTGCACAATTATTTTGTAGACAGTTATTTTTGATGTCACCCCCTTCTGATGGGGTCACCAGGTGTGGTCCACAGGCTGCCTCATCAAATACATTAGACCAGCCATTCCCAAGCTTTTTAACTGCAGGTGGGATGTGAGAGGGAAGGGAAGGTTGAGAATCACTGCTCTGGACCCAAATGCCATGGAAATATTTTGCTTGAGAAAAATTGTCATTGGCCCATTTCCTTTGGAGTTGTGACACATAATGAGTCAATGACGGACAATTAAAATAGAGGTTTTCAAACATTTTCTTTCCACCCACAAACCACCTCTCTAATCACAGAGCACTGATGGCATAGGGATTACTTAAAGTGGTATATGAGTGGAAAGAAAAGAGTTGAGAACCACTGGTCTAGATTTAAATGGACACCATAAAGAGCTGTACTCATCCCATTCTCTGCACTTCTTTTTAAGGGAATGGTAAGGTTACCATAGCAGTTAGTGGGCTTGATGCGGAAATGAAGGAATCAAATGCAGGGTGACAGTGTAGTAAGGGGAGGGGCAATAGGTCTAATGGGACCCAAAGAGCTAAATGATCTTCTGAATAGGAAGAAAAATATGAGATTAAGGTGAAAATCATTTCAAACAGATTTCTCTTGGCTTGCTAAGGGCTGTTGTGGATGCAAAGTTCCATTGCCATGTTCTGTTTTCCATTTATAAACACGACTTCACTATTGGGTCTTGTTTTGCAACCCACGACAATTAAACTTTTGACCCAGTACCATGTGAAGCCATGTCAGCTGTTGTTCGGAGTTAAACAGGAAGGTCTGCTGATGCTGGGGTTGAGCGCAATACACCAATGTGCTGGAGAAACTCAGTGGGTCGCGCACTGTCCATGGGAAGTAAAGGGCAGCCAGCGTTTCTGGACCTTTCGTTGTGTATAAGTAAATACAGGCAGTTGCTTCTATAAAATGGAGTGGGGGTGGAGAGAGGAGGAAGGGGCAGGGGGAGTAGCACAGGGGAGAGGTCATAGGTGCAAGGCTAGAGTGGAAAAAAGAAGTGATGGAAGTGGGTAGCTCTCTGAATGGAGAAGGAAGGGAAGGGAGTGGGTGTGTTTTCAATTCTTAGTTAATTTTGTGCCTGTCTCTGAAGAGAACTATGGTTTGTAGTGTTACTAGATGGTCAGAACAATTCCAATCTCTTTTCGGTGCCAACCGCTCAGTCCAAGATTCCGCCCTGCTCCAGCTCCCTCAACAGCCCCTAAGGCTACAGCTGGATGAGGTCCTTACCCGGGAAGAGACATACAAAGCAACTGAACAACTGAAAAGTGGCAAAGCAGCAGGTATGGATGCAATCCCCCCAGAGGTCTGGAAGGCTGGCGGCAAAACTCTGCATGCCAAACTGCATGAGTTTTTCAAACTCTGCTGGGACCAAGGAAAGCTGCCTCAGGACCTTCGTGATGCCATCATCATCACCCTGTACAAAAACAAAGGCGAGAAATCAGACTGCTCAAACTACAGGGGAATCACACTGCTCTCCGTTGCAGGCAAAATCTTCGCTAGGATTCTCCTAAATAGAATAATACCTAGTGTCGCCGAGAATATTCTCCCAGAATCACAGTGCGGCTTTCGCGCAAACAGAGGAACTACTGACATGGCCTTTGCCCTCAGACAGCTCCAAGAAAAGTGCAGAGAACAAAACAAAGGACTCTACACCACCTTTCTTGACCTCACCAAAGCCTTCGACACCGTGAGCAGGAAAGGGCTTTGGCAAATACTAGAGCGCCTCGGATGCCCCCCAAAGTTCTTCAACATGGATATCCAACTGCACGAAAACCAACAAGGTCGGGTCAGATACAGCAATGAGCTCTCTGAACCTATTTGCTCGGGTTTCCTCCCACCCTTCCAAAACATTCTGGATTTGGAGGTCAATTAGGTAGCACGAGGCCTGCGTACAGAATGGGCCATGCTGCATAATTAAACACAAGCACCTCCTCATAAGCCCCGCACAGCCATCAGCTCAGACGAGCAGAGTAGGCCACACTTCCAGCTTTGGACAGCAGCAAGTCAATTTGTTGCATCTTCTCATGGAGTCTCACCCGGACAAGAAACCTTCCTGTCTGCCGCACCTCAAGGACGTTCTGCGATGGAGTAGCACGCGGGAGTGATTCCAATGATAACAGCCTGAGATTCTGCAGAGACGGCATTCAAGTGTGATCTGAGGGGGCGAGCAGTTTGTATACTTAATACTGATAATTTCATAGCACAGGTAGCACCTTACAGTGCACTCCCACACCCATCCCTCAGAGTGCATGCCCACACCCATCCCTCAGAGTGCACGCCCACACCCATCCCTCAGAGTGCACGCCCAGGCCCATCCCTCAGAGTCCACGCCCACACCCATCCCTCAGAGTCCACGCCCACACCCATCCCTCAGAGTCCACGCCCACTCCCATCCCTTAGAGAGCACGCCCAGACACATCCCTCAGAGTCCACGCCCACACCCATCCCTCAGAGTCCACGCCCACACCCATCCCTCAGAATCCATGCCCACACCCATCCCTCAGAGTGCACACCCACACCCATCCCTCAGAGTCCACGCCCACACCCATCCCTCAGAGTGCACGCCCACACCCATCCCTCAGAGAGCACGCCCACACCCATCTCTCAGGGTCAACGCCCACACCCATCCCTCAGAGGCCATGCCCACACCCATCCCACAGAGTCCATGCCCACACCCATCCCTCAGAGTGCACGCCCACACCCATCCCTCAGAGTCCACGCCCACACCCATCCATCAGAGTCCACGCCCACACCCATCCCTCAGAGTCCACGCCAACACCCATCCCTCAGAGTGCACGCCCACACCCATCTCTCAGGGTCAACGCCCACACCCATCCCTCAGAGGCCATGCCCACACCCATCCCACAGAGTCCATGCCCACACCCATCCCTCAGAGTGCACGCCCACACCCATCCCTCAGAGTCCACGCCCACACCCATCCCTCAGAGTCCACGCCCACACCCATCCCTCAGAGTCCACACCCACACCCATCCCCCAGAGTCCACGCCCACACCCATCCCTCAGAGTGCAAGCCCACACCCATCCCACAGAGTCCACGCCCACACCCATCCCTCAGAGTGCACGCCCACACCCATCCCTCAGAGTCCACGCCCACACCCATCCCTCAGAGTGCACGCCCACACCCATCCCTCAGAGTGCACGCCCACACCCATACCACAGAGTCCACGCCCACACCCATCCCTCAGAGTCCACGCCCACACCCATCCCTCAGAGTCCACGCCCACACCCATCCCTCAGAGTCCACGCCCACACCCATCCCTCAGAGGCCATGCCCACACCCATCCCACAGAGTCCATGCCCACACCCATCCCTCAGAGTGCACGCCCACACCCATCCCTCAGAGTCCACGCCCACACCCATCCATCAGAGTCCACGCCCACACCCATCCCTCAGAGTCCACGCCAACACCCATCCCTCAGAGTGCACGCCCACACCCATCTCTCAGGGTCAACGCCCACACCCATCCCTCAGAGGCCATGCCCACACCCATCCCACAGAGTCCATGCCCACACCCATCCCTCAGAGTGCACGCCCACACCCATCCCTCAGAGTCCACGCCCACACCCATCCCTCAGAGTCCACGCCCACACCCATCCCTCAGAGTCCACACCCACACCCATCCCCCAGAGTCCACGCCCACACCCATCCCTCAGAGTGCAAGCCCACACCCATCCCACAGAGTCCACGCCCACACCCATCCCTCAGAGTGCACGCCCACACCCATCCCTCAGAGTCCACGCCCACACCCATCCCTCAGAGTGCACGCCCACACCCATCCCTCAGAGTGCACGCCCACACCCATACCACAGAGTCCACGCCCACACCCATCCCTCAGAGTCCACGCCCACACCCATCCCTCAGAGTCCACGCCCACACCCATCCCTCAGAGTCCACGCCCACACCCCTCCCTCAGAGTCCACGCCCACACCCATCCCTCAGAGTACACGCCCACACCCATCCCTCAGAGTGCACGCCCACACCCATCCCTCAGAGTCCACGCCCACACCCATCCCTCAGAGTCCACGCCCACACCCATCCCTCAGAGTGCACGCCCACACCCATCCCTCAGAGTGCACGCCCACACCCATCCCTCAGAGTCCACGCCCACACTCATCCCTCAGAGTCCACGCCCACACCCATCCCTCAGAGTCCACGCCCACACCCATCCCTCAGAGTCCACGCCACCACCCATCTCTCAGAGTGCACGCCCACACCCATCCCTCAGAGTCCACGCCCACACCCATCCCTCAGAGTCCACGCCCACACCCAACCCTCAGAGCGCATGCCCACACCCATCCCTCAGAGTCCACGCCCACACCCATCCCTCAGAGACCACGCCCACACCCATCCCTCAGAGTGCATGCCCACACCCATCCCTCAGAGTCCATGCCCACACCCATCCCTCAGAGTGCACGCCCACACACATCCCTCAGAGTCCACGCCCACACCCATCCCTCAGAGTGCACGCCCACACCCATCCCTCAGAGTCCACGCCCACACTCATCCCTCAGAGTCCACGCCCACACCCATCCCTCAGAGTCCACGCCCACACCCATCCCTCAGAGTGCACGCCCACACCCATCCCTCAGAGTGCACGCCCGCACCCATCCCTCAGAGTTCACGCCCACACCCATCCCTCAGAGTGCACGCCCACACCCATCCCTCAGAGTGCACGCCCACACCCATCCCTCAGAGTCCACGCCCACACTCATCCCTCAGAGTCCACACCCACACCCATCCCTCAGAGTGCACGCCCACACCCATCCCTCAGAGTGCACGCCCACACCCATCCCTCAGAGTCAATGCCCACACCCATCCCTCAGAGTGCACGCCCACACCCATCCCTCAGAGTCCACGCCCACACCCATCCCTCAGAGTCCACGCCCACACCCATCCCACAAAGTCCACACCCACACCCATCCCTCAGAGTGCACGCCCACACCCATCCCTCAGAGTCCACGCCCACACCCATGCTTTAGTCTGCACACCCACACCCATCCCTCAGAGTGCACGCCCACACCCATCCCTCAGAGTCCACGCCCACACCCATCCCTTAGACTACACACCCACACCCATCCCTCAGGGTCCACGCCCACACCCATCCCTCAGAGTCCACGCCCACACCCATCCCTTAGACTGCACACCCACACCCATCCCTCAGAGTCCACGCCCACACCTATCCCTCAGAGACCACGCCCACACCCATCCTTTAGACTGCACACCCACACCCATCCCTCAGAGTCCACGCCCACACCCATCCTTTAGACTGCACACCCACACACATCCCGGTGCGGATGTGGGAAAGAAAGTCAGTCAATCATTGTGCAGTAAAGCATGATGCCACTTTGAGTATTCCCTAGCAGGGCCAAGTGTCCTGGGAGCTGCCATATCAGTTGTTTTCTGTGACATTCCAATATTCAAAACACACTCCAGAAAGACTGCATGCCGGACTGAACAATTCCAGGGGGATAGAACTATTCTCTCCTGCATTCACTGATGTGCCAGTCACACTGACAGCCATGAAATGGAACGAGGTTTCCAGCATGGTCCATGCCTAAACAGAGGAGCTCAGTGAAGATTGCTTTGGAGTCCTGTAATGTGGTTCTTCCTCAAAAGGAGGGAAGAAATGGTGTGCATTTTTTTTGAGCACTGCAGAAATTTGAGAGGAAAAGTTTGAAGTTCCAGTAGTTAACGAGTACTGTCCAAAGGACAGAGCCAAGGCAGACACGTCTTGATAGAGTGAGGTCTAAAACTCAAGGGGTTTATTCACGTATCCCATGGACCAAGCAGTGGTCAAGTTGCACTCCAAGGTGGTTCAGATATAACTGAACAGAGCTTACATTTTACCATATATGGTTATAGTGGACATTCTTTGGATACTAATTATGCAACGGATCATTGACATAAAACAATGAAGATAATGACTTAGGATAATTGCGTAGTCACAAGATACATAAGCATGGAATGCTGACTTACAGGACACTACATTCCTCCCTTCTAGATCATTACTTCTATAGCTCTTCAAGAAAACATGTGATCGCATTTTTCAACTTGGTACAAGTGCGTACAATAGATATTGTACCTTATCTTTTTAACAATATCAATGATTTTGTTTCTGCTGTTTCAATTCCCAATCAATTACTCAACGACTTGCTTATTACAGTACATTTGTATTTTATGAGGGAATGTACCTGGGTCATTTCAGACCTTACTTTAAATTATGACATAACAGAACATACGTAGGCTGATTATTACACAGACTTGTGCAATACCAAGAGCTTAAGGCTCATCACGTTTTGGAGGTCGAATGACTCTGCCTGACTGTGTAACTACAAGTGGGATTTCTTTGTCAGTTTGAGCTGGGAGCGATTGGTCACTAAGATCAGAGTGTGAACTGGGTGTCGGGACTGCATCGTCATCTAAATCAATATGTGTGCACGGTTCAGACGGGTCATCTACGGATTCATTAATCCTAGAGTCGTCTGGGATCAGATGATCCGCAGGAAACAACTCTTCTACTGTTTCCTGGTCCACTAACCAAATATGTGAGTGTCCCCTTTATCAATATTATAGTGATTCTCAACCTTTTCCTTTCCAATCGCAAATCACTTTAATTAATCCCTAAGCTATCGGTGCTCTGTGATTAGTAAGGGATTGCTTAAGGTGGGATGTGGGTGGGAAGGGAAGGTTGAGACCACTGCTCTCGTCCCTGGTATCCATCTTTCCTTCCCACCCCTCACATTTCTGACTGATCGATAAAGATTTTGGGATGTGCCCTGTCTCTTTGATCTTTGGTAGTGATTTGTCTCTCCTCTACTTACTGTTTGAGACTGGGTTTCACTAAGGAAACTTGAATTCGTGGAGCACACTTGAGGAATAACTCTGCTGGAGTTTTTCCGATGTTTATGTGCAGTGTATTTCTGTAATGAAATGTGTTTGCTACCTTATGTCGGATGGTAGCTTCTTGTCAGATTTTGAAAGTCTAAACATGCCTCTTGGCTAAACCATTGCTGGCTGGGTGGGATGGCGGGCGAAGGGTGTGCTTGATGCCATTACCATTGTGGAATGATGCAAACTTCTCAGATGTAAACTGCAGGACATTCTCACTTACCACCTGTAAGAGAAATCCAAAATAGGCAAAGAGGGATCACAGCATACTGATGGTAGCAGCTGATGTTGTTCTACTCATTGGAAAAGCTTCCAGCCACTTCGAACGGATGTCTACTACATGTAGAAATTGCTGACCTTCGGCAAAGTCAATGTGAATTCACTGCCATGGATCCGTGGCCCAAGGCCAGGGTAGCATGTTTCGGAACGTTATGAGCTTCAACACACGTAGAACAAGTGCGCACTGTGTCTTCAATATCCTGGTCACCAAATGAATGATCGTGCGATAGCCTTCATTTGGCTTATGACGTAGGTGCTAGCATTGCACACCTAGGATGACAACTTGTCTACCCCAAAGAATGCGCCTATCTTCCAAGGACAGCTCATGTTGAAGCGTGAAATATGGTCGCAGCGGTGCATCCGTGCTACGATTTGCCCATCCCGACAGGGTGCGTTCATACACCTTTGCAAGCACCTGATCAATCAATCTGCAATTTGCTGTGCAGTTACTGGTTCCTGATCTATAGTAGTATGGTGCATGTACACCTCATCTGGATGAGGAGTAGCAAGGTTTCCCAGTTAATAATAGCATTCACCTTCCACAATATTGTAGTCAAGGGAAGTATTGACAAGAGAAATTGCAAAGTTCAAAGTTCAGATTTATTGCCAGTCTGGTATGGAGGAGCCAACCCTCAGGACAAGAAAACAAATCCAGAGGGTTGTTCACTCGGCCTGCGGCATCACAAGTGCCAGATTTCACTCCATTGAGGACGTCAACATGAGGTGGTGTCTTAAAAAAGCAGACTCTATCCTCAAAGACCCAACCCCCACCACCCAGGCCATGCCCTCTTCATTCTGTTACCATCGGGGAAAAAGGTATAAGAGGCTAAAGACGAGCACCCAGCGGCACAAGGACAGCGTCTTCACCGCTGCCATCAGATTCCTGAATGATCAATGAACCAAAGACACTGCCTCACTCTGACTTTACATGCACTGTTTTTATTTATTGATATAAGGTGGTTTATATGAACATTTGCACTGATGCTTTCATAGAACAATGAATTTCGTGACTTTTCATGAAAATAAATTCTGATTCCGATATCACATACAATCCAGAGATTCTTTTCTAGTTGTACAAAGAATGTACATAAGGAAATAAAGAAATGTGCAATACAGAGACTTTTTTTTTAATCAGCAAGAGTCCTTAAAGAGTCTCTGATTGAGTTTGCATTGAGGAGTCTTGTGGTGGAGGGGTAACAGCCATTCCTGAATCTGATGGCTGGAGTCTTGTGGCACCAATACCTCTTTCCTGATGGTAGTGGGGAGAACAGGTCTTTGATGATTCCTGCTGCTCTCCGACAGGACCATTCCCTGTAGACAATGCAACGAGAGATCATTCAGGAGATAAGCATCCCTGAGGAGACGTGATGTCTTGCCTTCCACCTGACCCTTGTAGTATTAATGGTGCTGATCAGTTTTAGCCACTTGCTGTAGTTTGATGGTTATCGGTTGTTGCCTGGCAACATTCGAAGGTGACTTGGGATGGAGATGAAATGGATGTTGCTGGGCCCAACTTTAGTGACCTGCTTCTCATTGAGACCACAAGCACAGGACTACAATTCTGTGCCCAGTAATCCTCACCAGATTGTGTCAGTTAGTGTAAGACTATTGCAGCACAAGTGACCCAGGGTCTTCTCCGGCGCTCTAACCCGTGACAGCATGGGTTTCCTCTGGTTAATTGCAGTGACCATTTACTAAGTGTGTGTAATGCACATCGAAAGAACCAAAGACTTGTTGATTCAAACCAAGGGTTTTATTAACTAAAAGACTGGAGCATATCACAGGTAGGTCAACCAGTCCAGAATGACCTGGTCTGGCTAGGAGCAATACTTTAAGACCTGTCAGTAGGTGTGGCTACACTCTCAGCCAATCACAGTCATCCTACACTACAATCTGTACATATGTACATATACACATTGGTGATAGAATCTGTACTATCACAGGGTGGATGATAGATTTCGATTGGCATTAGAATTTGATCTAAAGAGGTGAAATACAAAAATATCAAACAAGTAACAATCTTAAGGAATTCAACTGTGTACAAAGGGTTACTTACAGGCAGAAAAATAAAGTTTGCAAGTACATTTGCAAAAAATATTAAACTGACCGTAGAAGCGTCTTCAGTTAAGAGAGTAAAAGGAATTGTGAAGACAAATGCAGGTCCTTGCAATTAGAATTTATATGGAGCACAAGGAAATGGCAGACCAATCAAATACATATGACATTTCGGCACAGACTAGAGGGGTCGAGTGGCCTGTTTTCTGCACTGTAGTGTTCTCTGGTTCAATATATTCTGCATTCATAAAGGAGGATACAAATAACCTCCGAGAAATCATATGGCCAAGTGAGGTGGCACTAAATTAAATCAGTATAAATGGGGAAATGGGGTGATGGAAATTCATGGGTATGTGCGCTCTGAATGCTTGTGCGAATGCAAACTTGAAATTGTTTCAGGATCATTTTGGCCCAGCCTATCGCTATTTCCTCCCAGTCTCTGCCTTCTCCCAGACAGTGATCTTCTACCCTTTCCCATAATACCGTGGGCTCTTATCTTGTTTGGCAGCCTCGTGCAGCTCTTTTCACAGATGCTTTCTGAGCTGCTGAGTTTTACAGGCATTTTTCATTGCTATTTCATGCAAAATTATAGCGCAGAAGATCAAGGAAAGATGTAGATATGAAGAGAGAGGTGCTTGACAGACAGGAAATGACATGGAGGAATAAATCGGCCATTTTCCAAGAGGCAGATTGTGAACAGGGATCAATACAGGGATCGCACCTAGCAGGGACTCTGGGAAAGGATCGAAATAATTTCAAGAAAAAGCCTTAACAATCTGTCATTTGGATGTTTATTAAGTGTTAAAATCTCTCTTTGAGAAACAATGAGCAGGTTTAGGCATTGAAGACTTCAAGAAAGCCGTGTGCATTCAAAACAAAATTTCCACGAGGAGCTCCCCCCCAAGTATTTTTACAATAGCCACGCTCAGCGACACTTGGGAAATCCTGGACATAAATCTCCCAGCATGAGATTATTTTTAATTTCAATATAAAAAAGTACCATGTGAGGTTTTTTGTTCACTGTGTCATGTTTGTACTTGCATCTTGTGGCTGTACGTTGTTGTGTTGACCATTGCGATGCCAGGATTGCTCCCCCTTCTGCTATAGGAGGCTCTCAGCCCTTCAATGCCCAAAAGGGGAAGGCTGTGGTCCTTCACCATGCAGACCGAGCCAAGCCTTAGTTTGTCCCTCACTGGGAAGGTTCTATGCTGATTTCTGAGCTGAGATGTTAAACTGAAGGCTCGCCTGCTCCCATGGGTGAATGTGGATGTATCTCAAGGCACCATACCAATGAGATGCAGAGGAGCTCCCCCTGTGTCCTGATCGATGTTGAACTTCATTCAAAAACTAACAGCAAATAATTAGCTCATTTAATCCCATGCTGAGAACTTTCTCTGTGTGAATTGGCTGCTCTGTTTTCAACGTTGCAACAGTAGTTATGTTTTTTATACAGCTGCTGAGTTCTATGAAATTATTCCTAATTTCCCAGAATGCCATCTGTGTAAAAAGATCGGAACAGGAATGTGGACTCATTCCTGTTTCAACATTTCACCTCCTCCGCTCTTCATAATTTTCACGGATCGCCTGAAATACTGCACTTCAGGTATTCAGTCTAAACAGTTATTTGGTCGCTCCTGTGTGAATGGCCACTCCTGGAAGGCAGGGAGTCGCTTCAGTGAATTTCCTATTCACGCTGCTCGTACAGTCTGGAACTCTGGTCGATAGTTTCGTCTCCAGACTGCTGATTTGAAGTAAATTAATAACATTCTGTGTCACAAGTTCATGGAAAAAAAATACAATTCACCATGGATCACTTGATCTCTATTGCCTGACCAGCTTCCAGCTGAGTGGACTTTTTCAAATCCAACTGCCTGAGTCACCTGACTTCAATTACCAGGTGCAGCCTTCAGATAAAATCCCTGCTGAAGTCTGCTACAAATTTAAATTTAGACTTACAACTCGATAACAGGGCATTTCAGCCCATGGGTCTGTGCCACCTGATTAATCTACACCCCCTGTACATTTTGAATGATGGGAGGAAACTGGAGCCCCCAGGGAAAACCCACGCAGATGTGGAGAGAATTTACAAACTCCTTACAGACTACGTGGGATTTTAACCCTGGCCTTGATCGCTGGCACTGTAAAGGTTTTGCACTAATAGGAGGACCTCTACCATCCATAACATAGGATATTTGACCCACTACCATCAGGGAGGGGATAGAGGAACATCAAAATCGGGACTTCCAGGCTGGGAAATAGGTTTTTCAGATAAGCTGTGAGATTGATGAACAGTATCCCAGAATTTTGGGTCTCTTATAAATGAAATGAGTAAATTATTACAAAATACTAAAATATATTTAATATCCTTATGTATTTGTAGAACGTTGAACATTACAACCAAGTACAGGGCCTTCAGCCCTTAGTGTTATGCTGACCTATATATTCCTTCCAAAAAAATACTAAAACCTTCCTGCCTCGTTACCCTTAATTTTTCTTTCATCTGTATTCCTGTTTAAAATGCCCCTAATGTTTCAGCCTCCACCACCCTCCCTGGCAAGACATTCCGGTCACCCACAAACTCTGGGCAAAAAAACGTATGTCTGATGCCTCCCCTAAACTTTCCTCCCCTCACTTTGTACATATATGCTGAATATTATGTGGTTCGGAGGAATACTGTTTTGTCTGGTTGTAATTCCATGTCCCCCTGAAGGACAGGGTGTAGCTTTGGTGAGGAGAACCCCATCCAAGGTGAATCCATACAAGGGGGTGGGTCCATGCAACATACCTGGTCGGGGACTGAAGGACTGCGCAGACCAGTTGACAGAGGTCTCCACAGATATCTTCAGCATGTCACTGCAGAAGTCCATCGTTCCTGACAGCCACTATCATCCTGGTACCCAAGAGGGTGACAATTATAGCCCTCAATGACAACTACCCTGTGGTGCTGACCTCCATCATTATGATATGCTTTGAGCGTCTGGTAATGGAACACCTCCCAGAGATACTGAACCTATTTCAATTCACCTATAGAAGAAACAGTTCCACAGGCAATGCTTGCCTCGTATGCCAGGCTACTGTTCATTGACTTCAGCTCAGTATTTAATATGGTCATTTCCCATGAGGCTGGTGGAAAAGTTGTCCTCAATGGGACTCACATCCCTCACTGTAATTGGATCCTGGACTTCCTAATGGAAAGACCACAGTCTGTCCGGGTAGCAGAATATCAAGCATGGTCAAGCAGATTGCTGGTGCACCTCAGGGCTGAGAGCTCAGCCTACTCTTTTACAAGTTACTGACCTACGACTGCATCGCCAGATCCAGGAGTTTTGCCTGTGATGTCCTGGGCTGAGTCCACTACCTTCTGGAGGGCTTTATGCTCAGGGGTATTCATGTCCCCGTACCATACCGTGATGCAGCTGGTCAGCACACTTTCCGCCACACCTCTGTAGAAATTTGCCAGAGTTTTTGGTGTCATCCAAACCAACACAAACTCCTGGGGAAGTAGAGGCACTGATATGCTTTCTTCATGGTGCCATTGGTGTGTTGGGTCGAGGAAAGATCCTCCGAGATAGTGACTCCCAAGAACTTAAATGTGTTCACTCTCTCCACCTCTGATGCCCCAATGATCACTGGATTGTGCACCACTGGCTTTCCCTTCCTGAAGACAACAATCAGCTCCTTCATTTTGGTAACAATGAGTGAAACACTGGTGCATCATTCAGCCAAGTTTTCGATCTCCATCCTGACTCATCCCCTTCCTTTCGACAACCAACTGCCATGGCATCATCAGCAAATTTGTAGATGGTGTTATTGTCGTGTTAAGTGAGTAGAGCAGGAAGCTATCTGCCTACCATATTTCCTTCCCCCCCTCCAATCTGGTTCCACTGGTTAGAGAAAATGACAGGGCCCTAAAGACACACCCGGGAGATGGCAGATGCTGAAATCTGGAGCCAAACTCCATCTGCTGGAGGAACTCAGCAGGTCAAGTAGTGTCCGTGGGAGGGAAAAGAATGGCCAGCATTGTGGGGCAGAATGCTTCATCCAGGACCACGTCCCTTTGTCAGGACCACCCCTGTATCTAATGAACCTATTCACGCCAAAGATCTTTGGAAGGTGGGAGGAAACCAGAGCAACCGAAGAGAACCTATGCGAACACAGGGAGAATGTACAAAATCCTTACAGACAGTGTCAGATTCCAACCGGGTTCTCCATGGTGTAGCGGCATCACACTAACCACTACGCTAAATTCATTGGCTATTTTAAAGAAGTAACAAGAGTAGTACGCTTGATCTGGGCTGATAGGCACAATAGATTTCCAGTCAAAAGTGGCTCAGGAGCGGGAACACAGCCCTTCCACCCACCAAGTTGTAAACCTACTTCACCACAATTCCATATTTTCCCTCTATTTTTCTTACATCAATCTGCCTGTCTCAGAGCCTTTTCTTTGTCTTTATTGTAAAAGCCTCCACAGCCACCCCTGACAGTGCATTTGAGGCATCTACTACTCTCTGTGTTTAAAAAAAATACTTACCTCTGACATCTCCCCAAAACTTTCCTCCCCTCACCTTATACAGATGTCCTCTAGCATTTGCTACTGTCGACCTTGGATAAAAGTGTTGGTTGTCCACCTCTCTTGTAGACCTCAACTAAATCACCTCTCTTCCTTCTTTCCTCGCTTCAAAGAGAGAGAATCGTGGGAATTGTAGGTCGGTGAGTCTTGCGTCACTGATGGGCAAAATATTGGAGAGGATTCTTAAGGTCAGGATTTGTGAACATTTGGAGAACTACAGTCTTCTCAGGGATAGTCAGCATGGCTTTGAGTGACAGGTCAGGCCTGTTCACCTTGCTTCATGAGACATGTTCTCCAATCCAACCAACATCCTGGTAAATCACCTCTGCAAAGCTTTCATCACCTTCCTGTATGAGGTGAACATAGATGAACACAATATTCCAAGTGCGGTCTAACCGGAATTTTGTAGAGCTGCAACATTACCTCACGACTATTAAACTCAATTCCCTAACTGATGAAGACCAGAACGTCCTATCAACCTGCATGGTAATCTTAAGACTTTATGGACTTAGGCCCCAAGGTCCTTCTGTTCTCCAAACTGTTTTCTTTTCATTTAGTGATCATAATCTTCTTCTACTAATAGCATAACATCACTTTTATCCCAATTAATTTTATAACCAAATATTTCTCCATAATCTTGTAACTTTTTATATAAAGAAACTAAAGAATTTTCAGGATCTGTTATATAAATCGATACATCGTCTGCAAGCAAACTAATTTTATACTCCTCCTATTCACTTTAATTTCTTTAATACCAACATCTTGTCTTATTCATTGTGCCAGCGGTTCAATTGCTAAAACAAACAATGCAGGAGATAAAGGACAAGCTTATCCAGCCGATCGTGTTAATGAAAAAGGAGAGAGTTATCCATTAGTTACTACTTTAGCCATAGGGTTCTTATATAAAGCTTTAATCCAATTAATAAACTTTGACCCAAATTGAAATTTTTGTAAAACTTTAAATAAATAATTCCATTCTAATCTATCAAAAGCCTTTTCTGCATCTAACTATAAAACTAATGCTGGATCTGATTGTCTCTATGTATTAAACTGAATAATTTAGCTACATTATCAGCAGAGTATCTTTTCTTAATAAATCCAGATTGATCTGAATGGACCCTCCACACTGTTAAGAATTAACCGTACTTCGACCTTCCAAATTACACTGGTAACTCAAGGCCGCACTCAAAGCCCAACTCACCGGGCCCAACTGGGTAGACAAGTTGCCATGGATTCTGCTGGGAGTGCGCACCACCCCAAAGGAAGATATGCCAGCGTCGTCCGCAGAAATGGTTTACGGTTCAGTTCTTTCGGTTCCAGGTGACATCAATTTCTCATCCGACCACTGCCCTTCCAATCTGGATGGGCTTCAGCAGTTTTGGTGCCATATCACAATAAGAAAGCTGATTCCAACCAACTGGCATGGACCCTCCAAGCAGCATGTGCCTCCAGCCCTCCTTGACAATGTATTTGTCTTTGAAGTCCCAGGAACACCATTGCAACAGCCATATGATGGACCTTTCCACGTGATCAAAAGGGATGGAGTCATGTACACTTTAAACATCAGGGGCATTCTCAACTGCTTACTATAGATAGACTCAAACCAGCACATGTGGATCCCTACTCACTGCCCCCAGCCCAGGAGACAAGGGAATCTACTGAAGGCACGCACAGCTACTTCATGATTTTGGGTGGGGTGTGGCATAGCGGGCTGAGCGGCCACCAAACACAGTGAGCCAATCTTCTACCTGTGCAGCTGGCCGTGTCCATGAGGTACTGCGGGCCAAGTTGCAGCGCACTAAGGAGTTAGGTACATGATGGCACGGGGCTCCCATCATCTTCACTTCAAGCCATGCGCTCTTTGGGTGCATCGCAGGCATGAGATGATGTCACTTCCTGTCCTGGGTGTCCGGGCCGAAAGTGATATAAAAGAGGAGGAATGGATTTAGTAGCTCTACTGGAATAGTCGCTACAACTTCATATTTATCCAGATTGAACTCCATCAGCTACTTTGGTGCCCAACTCTGAGTCTTGTCTGTACCCTGTGGTAACCTATCACAACCTTCCACTCTATCCACCCCACTTCCAACCTTCAGGTCATCTGCCCCATCTTTCCATTTCTTCATCAAGGTCATTTATAAGGAATCACAAGGAGCAGGGGTCCCAAAACCAATCCCTGCAGAACATCACTAGTCACTGCCTTCCAGGCAGAATATATTCCATCCACCCTCTATTTTCTGCAGGCAAGCCAATTCTGAAACCACACAACCAAGGTTCTATAGATCTCATCTCCCATGGCTTTCCGAATGAGTCAACCTTGGGGGACTTGGTCAAATGCCTTACTAAATTCCACATCCACCACATCTACTGCACAACATTCTTTCGTCCCTTCCTCAAAAAACTCAGTTAGGCTCATGAGACACGACCTGTCACTCAAAGCCAAGTTGACTATCCTTGAGAAGACTGTATTTCTCCAAATGCTCATAAATCCTGTCCTGAAGAATCCTCTCCAATATTTTGCCCATCAGTGACACAAGACTCACTGGTCTACAATTCCCACAATTCTCTCTATCACCTTTTTTTTTAAGCAAGGGGACTCCAATCCTCTGGTGCCTCCCCTGTGGCCAAAGAAGCTGCCAAGATCATTACCAATTCCCCAGCAATTCCCTCAATTCCTGCAGTGACCTGGGGCATATCTTGTCCAGCCCCGGGGACGTCGATCCTAATTTTTGTTTAAGAAGATCCAGCACTTCCTTTCTCTCTGATCCTCAACATGCCCCAGCCCACAAGCTGTTCTATAGTGACCTCACATTGGTCAAGGTCCCTCTCTCTGGTGAATACTGAAGAAATGTGTTCACTTAGAACCTCACCTACATCCTCCACTGTATCATTAAGCAGCCCTACCCTCACTCTCGTTGTCCTTTTGTTCTTCATTAAATGGGTTAGTGCTTTCCTTAATCCTACTTGCCAAACCCTTACCACGCCCCCATCTAGCTCTCCCAAGTCCTTTCGTCAGTTCCTGGATGCCATACAATTCTCATGGCTTTTGCTTCCTAAATGTATGCGCCCTTTCCTTAGGTAGAAGTGTCACACATTGAAACATGAATTGAGGAGTAAGGATGTGTAGAGATATGGATCCAGCAATGGGTGTGGGGGGCGGGGGGAGTGAGATTTGGCTAGGTAACTTGTCAATGAATGACTGAAGAGTTTATTGTCATATATAAGAGTACAATGGACAACATCTTGCTTGCTGCAACTCCCAGGTGCATATTCACCACAATTTAACCTCATTGATATACTGTATATAGAGGAAAACCTAACTAATATATGAAAAAATTAATATTTGCAGATGGCTGGTGGTACAAACAACGTGTTTGTGCAGACAGTTCTTTGCTGGCCTTGAAGTAGTGTTATGGTTAAGAGTTGTAAAGAGCTGCCATTAAATGTAGGGGTGCCCGACTTCAGGACTGCACCTCCATCCAAAGGTAGCAGCAAGATCAGGGGGGGTCCCTTGTGATGCTGCCTGCCTTCTGAGGCCACAGCTCCCACAGGTACCATCAGTAGATGGGAGGTCAATGCCTGGAATGGATCTGTCTTCCACTCTGCAGCTTTGTCTGTTCTTCGACATTCGAGTTTCCATGCACGGAAACGCTGGAGGCACTCAGCCAGTCTCGCAGCGACCATAGGCAGTAAAACTGTATTATGGACGCTTCGGGCCGAAGCCCTTCTGCAAGGTACAAGAGCAAAAACCACTTCAAGCTTCCAAGCCAGGGGATAATACAACCAGCCCATAGTGCACATGCCAAAGTTCGATGACATGCCAAACCTCTTCAAACTCCTTGGAAAGAGGTGCTTTCTTCACAGTGGCCAAGCCGACGCTATTTTGACTCTGTAAGTGACTGATTGAATCGAAATAGCTTGATGTGTGAGCAAAATCCGATGGTTTGAACTCCTGTTTTCAAGAGCAGTGATTCAACATATCCCTGAAAGCGACTGCTTGGACATCAATGAGCAATGATTTAAAGTAGTGACAACTCAGGCCACAAAGATTTGTCCAACGCATTGAAGCAAGAGGTCTAAAGTAAGATTTGTTGGAGGTGGGATGATTTGGATTGAGATGGCACGATGATTCGTAGTTTGGACTGAAGTTGCATGAAGATGCTTTGAACTGGAGCAATGGGGAGGGATTATTTGAAATGTGGCTGAGAAGTGGAGGTTAGCTGTAATATTTCCAAACAGAAATGTGACCATTCAAAGTCTGACCTTCCAAATTGTGACAGTTTTAAATGTTTCCATTTGAAGTACAATGATTTAAAGTGGGGTTTTTTTGGAACTAAGAACCATTACAAAGTGAAGTACAATCGTTTAAATTCTGGCTGTTCAAGCCTCCATAGTTTAAATTGTGACGCCGCTTGTCAACTGACTGCTATATATGGCTCTTAATGGCAATAGTTTGCAGTGAAACCGTTTGAAGTACCGTGTCAGGATTTAAAATATGACTGTGTGAAACCGTGAACATTTGCACGGTGACACTTTCCAGTGCAAGGATTTGAAAGACGATGGTCATTTAGTGAGTTAATATTGGATCGCCAAGTTGAAGATCCGAATCTACGAGGCCTGTCTTGTTGAATACTCTTCTCTATGGCTGTGAATCCAGGGTCACATACAGAAAGCAAGAACACTGCCTTAATGCATTCCATTTCCGCTGCCTCAGATCCATCCTAGGCTACTCATGGCACGACAGAGTCACAAATGTCCAAGTCCTGGAGAAGACTAAAAGTACGGACCTCAACTTAATCATCCGCGAACGCTGGCTGCGGTGGGCTGGCCACATTGTCTGTATGGAGGACGGCCAATTGCCCAAAGATGTCCTCTATGGTGGGCTACAAGATGCTCCCCGCCCTGCTGGATGCCCTCGTCTTCGCTACAAAGACGTAATCTAGCACGATCTCCATGTCAACCATACTGACTGGGAGGGCATCGCAAAAGAAAATCGCACTGCATGGCATTCCACGATTCACAGTGGGACAGCACAATGTGCCAACAACTACAAAAAGTTCTGTGAGGGCAGAAGAGCCACAAGGCACCATGTTCATCTTCGCTCGCGAAGGGATGGGCCATGATGAAGATGATCATTCAACCAGTCCGATGACGACACAATGTTGGTAGTGCGACACATATGAGAGGGATCAGCTGTTGGGTGAGGGACTTGGACTGGAAGTGTGATGTCCTATAAAGTGCACTGGTTAGAAAGAAGACAGTCGAATTACTTGGGGGACTAAAACCATCAGTTTAAAAAGAGAGAGTGAAGTGTGATTGTTTAACTAAGTCCAACTAATGTACCAAATGAAGACAGAAGCCCCTTTTACACTTGGGTACCAGTAAATCAGTTGTTCGGTATCCCGGTTAGGAATGGCTTTTTCACTTGGCGGATTGTGATGCCAGCACCTGCGGTAAGGGGTCGAGGCCGCTATTCCCGGTGGGAGATGGCGTCACTTCACGCTGGCGTTCGGACAATTTTGCTTTCACACTTGACTCTTTTTCAGCTGACTGGCCATTTATTCCTGGGAACACATCCAAGCGGGAAAGGGGCTTATAGACTTATAATGATTTGAAACACTGCATGAGGAGTAATTGTTTGAATCGGTAGTGTCTATGAGATCTGTGACTGCTGAGATGGGATTATTTGGAGTTGGACAGTTTGAAATTAGACTAAATAAAGTTTAATTTAACATATGAATTGTGATGCTTTGAACCCCCAAGACAATTTTGAATTCGATGGCTTGAAGTGTAGTTTTATATAATATTTCCAGAATCTTTGGTTTTAGTTTGATTTTCATGTATATAATGTCAAACTTGAAGTTTAAAACATATATCATAGAACATTCCAGCACAGTACAGGCCCTTCGGCCCTTGATGTACTGCCGACCAACCTAAACCTATTTAACAATCTAGACCTTCCCTACCTCACACCCATCAACCCTTATTTTTTTTGGATTCCATGTGCCTGTCAAAGAGTATTTAAAATGCCCCATTTGTACCAGCCTCCACTACCTCTCCCTTGCCAGGCATTCCAGGCACTCACCACTCTCTGGGTGATGAAACTTACCCTGATGTCTCCTCTAAACTTTCCTCCACATACCTTAAACAGATGGCCTCTGGTATTTGCCCTTGGCACCCGAGAAAAAAGATCCTGACTGTCTATGCCCCTCATAATCTTGTAGACCTCTATTAAATCATCCCCTCATCCTTCATCACTCCAAAGGGAAAACCCCTAGCTCTGTTAACCTTGCCTCATAAGACATATTCTCCAACCCAGGCAACATCATGGTAAATCTCCTCTGCACAATCTCCAAAGCTTCCACATCCTTCCTGTGATGAGACAACCAGAATTTAACACAATATTCTAAGTCTGGTCTAACCAGCATTTTGTGGAGCTGCAACTTTACCTCATGGTTTTTGAACTCAATCCCCCTGACCAATGAAGGCCAGGATAAATTAAAATGCCTTAACAGCCCTATCATCTGCACAGCAACATGAGAGATCTATTGATTTGGTCCACAAGACTCCTCTGTTCTTCCATCTGTTAAGTAACCATATATTTAAGTAACTCCACCTTCAAGTTTGACCTTCCAAAATGAATCACTTCACACTTACCTGGATTGAACTTCTCTGCCCAACTCTGCATCTCTCTATATCCCATTGTAGCCTATGACAACCTTCTACACTATCCACAGTGCCTCCATCCTTCTTGTCATCTACAAACTCACTGACCCATCCTTCCGCTTCTTCATCCAGGTCATTTATAAAAATTACAAAGAGCAGGGGGTCCCAGAACAAATCCCACTGGTCACTGACATCCAGGAAGAATATGTTTCCTCTACTACTGGCCTGCAGGCAAGCCGATTCTGAATCCACACAACATGAATGCCATGCCACATGACTTTCTGAATGGGGACTTTGTCTAATGCCCCACTAAAATTCATTTGGGGCATATAGGGGAAAATTTAAAAATGAAATTAGGAGGGTGGAAAGGGGCATTGAATTGGCCACAGCCAGTTGGATGAAAAATAATCTTAAAATCATATTCAGAATCAAATTAGAATTTATTGTCACAATATTTGTTGTTTTGTGGCAGCATCACAATACAGGAGGTGACCTCACTACATTGTACAGGCTGTCCCGCCTCCGACCCTGTAACTCCTCCCTGTAAGATTCCCATTAAAGGCTCGTCGCCCTAGTCTCCTCCCTCCATACAAGCCTTGGATTCAGGTCAGCAGCTTTTAAAGACGTGTCTGACATTTCAAGTTATTAAAGTATTTAATCACTCACTTCAAGTCTGCTTGTGGTTATTGATCATGCTACACCTTCATGCCAGACCAGCCAGAAATGCCCTACGTCGTACACCTGTAGAAGTTTTCAAGAGCCTCTGAAAGAAGAGGGTCCCTTCGGGGATCAGAGGGGCAATCAATGCATGGACCCAGGTGATACTAGGGGCATTTGAAAATAACGCTCCTCATCAGTATTCACTAGGAAGAAGAACATGAGAGTTTGGGAGGGGTCTGTGGATATTCTGCAGTACATCAATATCAGCAAGGGGGAAATGGAAGAAATGTTGGAGCATTTTATGATGGATAAATCCCCAGGGCCTGATTGAATCTACACGAGAATGTTTGGAAGCAAGGGAATAAATTGCTGGAGCTCTGGCAGAGATCTTGTGACAAGGGAATAAATTTGAAGGGTTCAAATAAAGACAGTTTTGGACATGTGTTAATACTGAATTGTAAACTTTATTTACATAGGATGCACACATGAACACACCATGGGTATCAGACTACCTAATCTCAGACTCCAAGGATCTATCCTGGAGCCTTCACGTTGATGCAATCACAAAGAAGACTCACCAGCAGATAAACTTTGTGAGATGTCTGAGGAGATTCAGTACGTCACTGAAGACTTACATAAACATCTACAGGTGTTCCGTCGAGAGCATTCAGGCTGGTTGCATCACTGCCTGGTACAGAGTAAGATGCTTTGAAATGCTGAAGGCAATGTTTTGGAGTGACTGAGGGAGTTTAAAACACGATGATCCAACATGTGACAAATTGAATTACTAATTGAAACAACTGTGATTCTTTGAAATGCCGCAGCTCCAAGTGAAACAGCATGAATCACCACAAAATGGAACATCGTACATGAAGATGACTTAAAGTGTAATGGTATGGTTTGAGCTGAGATTATTTGAAGTGAAATGATTTAAATCCAAAGAAAGGTTTGAAGTGAAATACTTGGAGAGGTGACAGGGTGGGGTTCAATGATCTGGTGCAAAGACGGTGTCTTAAATAGCAGCCTCTATCCTCAAAGACCCCCACCACCCAGGCCGCACATGCCCTCTTTACTCTGCTACCATCGGGGAAAAGGTACAGGAGCCTAAAGACAAACACTCAGCGACACAAGGACAGCTTCTTCCCCGCTGCCATCAGATTCCCGAATGATCAATGAGCCAAAGACACTGCCTGACTTTTCGAGCTCTATTATTTTTTTATAGTAATGTTGGAAGATGGTTATAATATGTACTGTGATGTTCATGGCAATAAAATTCTGATTACTTGGTGTGAAATGGTCTGGATTTCTGTCGTGATTTGCAGTGCAAACACTTGACGTGTGATAGTTTGAAACAAAATGCTTAAAGGTAGAAATCTCCAGTCTGAGTGGATGAGGGGAGATGATTTAACCTGTGGATTATACCACAGGAGTCGAACTTGGGCTCGCTTGCAGCTGGCAGAAAATGGTGGCCACCTGACGTGCAACAAGGCTGCCAATCAGTGATTTAATCTGAGAATATTTAAACAAATGTGTGAAGATTTAAAGTGTAACTGAATTGGAACGGGTTTTATACAATGATGATATCTAATGTTCCTACCTGTAAAACAAATATTTCACGTCAGAGAAGATGAAGTTATTCGTTTGTGGAATGTGAGAATTGCTGGTGAATCCGAGCATTTAGTGGTTTCCCAGGGGAACATTTGAAATGTTCAGGATTGAAGGAGGCTGAGAAACGACAGGACAAAATGGGAGTTTACACGTGAACTTTGATTGACAGTTTATTGCAAACTTGTCATGAGGGTGATGGTCACAGGAAATCAACGTTATTTTTACTATAACGCATTATACAAGAAATGCTGACAGAAGTGTTTGACAGGTCTTGGCCTGTACTTGTTGGAATTTAAGAGAAAGAGGGGGATCTCATTGAAACATTTTGAATGTTGAAATGGGTGGATGGAGTAGATGTAGAAAGGTTGTTTCGCACGGAGGGAGATTCCAGGACAAGAGGGCACAACTTCAGGATTGAAAGGTGCCCACTTAGAACAGAGATTGAATATAGAACAGTACAGGCCCTTTGGGCCCTAATGTTGTGCCAATCCATATATTCCTTCTAAACAAAAATGTTCTAAACCCTCCCAATCCCCTAACCCGCTATTTTCCTTTCATCCATATGTCTAAGAGTCTCTTAAATGCCCCCAATGCTTCAGCCTCGACCACCATCCCTGGCAAGGCATTCCAGGCCCCCACATCTCTCTGTGTCTCCCATAAACTCCCTTCCCTTCACTTTGTACACATGTCCTCTGGTGTTTGCTGCTCCTGCCCTGGAAATGCGTAGGAATTTCTTCAGCCAGGGAATATTTGTCGCCACAGGCAGTTGTGGAGGCCAGGTCATTGGGTGTATTTCAGGCAGAGACTAACAGGTCCTTGATTAGCCGGGGCATCAAAAGGTTAAGGGGAGAAGGTTGGGCAGTGGGGAAATGGATCAGCATGTGATTAAATGGTGGGGTAGACATGATGGGCTGAATGGCCTAGTTCTGCTCCTTTGTTTTATGGGGCTGGGTGGTATGAGGGTTGAAGCGAGGGGCACTGGGTGGCATGCTTGTCAGGAGCGGGTTGTTTGGTGGGATGTATGGAGGCGTGGGGTGTTGGGTCTGAGGTATGGGGTATGAACTCAGAGACAGTGAGTGCGCAATGTGGGGGTTTCAGTTCAAACTCCAACAATTTTGTCTCTAATTTTAGTTGTTTGATGCTTTATGTTCAAAATTTGAATCTAAAATGGTTGATTTTTTTGAATACCTTGTTTAAAATATTATTTTCTTTGGCTTGGCTTCGCGGACGAAGATTTATGGAGGGGGTAAAAAGTCCACGTCAGCTGCAGGATGCGGGACAGGCAGACACGGTTGCAGCGGTTGCAGGGGAAAATTGGTTGGTTGGGGTTGGGTGTTGGGTTTTTCCTCCTTTGCCTTTTGTCAGTGAGGTGGGCTCTGCGGTCTTCTTCAAAGGAGGTTGCTGCCCGCCAAACTGTGAGGCGCCAAGATGCACGGTTTGAGGCGTTATCAGCCCACTGGCGGTGGTCAATGTGGCAGGCACCAAGAGATTTCTTTAGGCAGTCCTTGTACCTTTTCTTTAGTGCACCTCTGTCACGGTGGCCAGTGGAGAGCTCGCCATATAACACGATCTTGGGAAGGCGATGGTCCTCCATTCTGGAGACGTGACCCATCCAGCGCAGCTGGATCTTCAGCAGCGTGGACTCGATGCTGTCGACCTCTGCCATCTCGAGCACCTTGACGCTAGGGATGAAGTCGCTCCAATGGATGTTGAGGATGGAGCGGAGACAATCAGAAAAGCAAATAATACATATGATCAATTAAAAAAAAATGCATGGTATATATAAACACAATACCCACCTACCCACCCTGCCCCATTCCAATCCTCCCCCTCCACCCTATCCCCCCTATACCCCTTCCCCTAAACCTCTCCCAACCAACTAACCTCAACCCCAAAGAATAAAAAAGAAAGAAAGGAGATATAAACAACAATAGAATTAATTACCATGAATCGGAGCAACATGGCCAGAGAATTGAAAAATTTAAACCCATATAATCCAAATAAGGGCTCCAAATTTTCCGATTAAAAAAGATAATTACCACGTAAATTATATGTAATTTTTCCTAATGGAATTCAAGATCTCAATTCCATATGGCATCGATGTAAATTCAAATCATTTTCATTTTTTCCAGGGAATTGCTAAATATGTAAAATGGTTGATTTGTGAATGTAACAGTTGGAAATGCACTGATCTGGGCATTTGAAATCTCCTTCTTGGAAGGGCAATGAGGAAATGCATTACTTGCGAAGCCTGTCAGTTTGAACAGAAATGCTTTGACAGCAAAGTGCAATGATTTGAACGGTGAACATTCCTCGTGAAATGGTTTAAAGATTGGCAGGTAAAGTACTTTGAACCGAGGGAGGGAGGGAGGTTTAAAAGAGGAAGAGGAAGGTTTAACAGGGAGAGAGGAAGGTTTAAAGTGAGGGAGGGAGGGAGGTTTAGATGAGACATCAGTGGCAATTTTATTTTACACAGAGTTGTGGGTGTCTGGGATATCTGGTTGTGGTGGCAGCTGGAACAATAGGGGCATTTAAGAGATTCTTAGATTGGGTCATGGATGAAGGTAAAATGGAGGTAGGGAGGGTTTAGTTTTTTGGGAGGGTAGGTTAGCATCCCATCACGGGACTAAGGGCCTGTACTGCATGTTCTATGTTTTACATTCCTCTCCATTAAGGCAGCAACCATTAGGTTGGTTTTATGGTACTGCCAATTGGTTCTCCCAAACAGTAATGCATAGGAATTGGGATTCTCTGCCTTGGGTGCACAGGAATGTCTCTAACCGGCAATAAGACTGGCACTTCCGCTACCCCGTTGCCATTAAGATCCAGGAACATTCGAGGCCAATGCTGCAATCGAGTCCTGGCGACTGTTTCACAAGTAGGGTTTACAAATCGGATTGTAGCATGTGCAGGCCAATTGATGGGTAGAATTTTTTTTTTAAACTGCACAGGTAGACAAACCACCCTCGGAGGTGGATCGCCGACCCCGTGTAGATGCACCTGGTCAATTTGTAATCGATAGATGGCTGCCTGGGTGGAAGATGACATCAGTGCATGCGTGCATGCCATCAGTGATAAGTTGGCAGGAGGTTTGAGAGTGGAGAGTGAGTAGCTAAGGTTAGGTCACTGTGATAACCAGCACATGTCCGTAAAATGAATATAGATCAGTTTTAGTGACTTCCGGTGGGGATATCGGTGACTTTCAGCAGGTGTGTGTCACACACCCACCTCACCAAAGGGGCAAGATTGCCCTTAAATTGGCCAGTCGCCAATTTAGAGCCCAGTGTGTAAGTGACTGCAAGACAGGTAGGAAACATGGACCCTGAGCAGCCCCAATTTGTAAACCCCTAAGGAGTTGACAGCAACCTATGCATTGACCCATCAAGGTTCGTTTTCTTCAATCTCCAAACCGGCTCTCAGGGTGATCACGACTGAAGGTCTTTCCTAGCGCAACTGGAAATTAATAAAGTTTAAGGATTTGAAATGCCTCCATGCAACTTGCAGAACTGGAGCGGGCAATCCACGTTTGAAATTTTAAATAGAAAGTGCTACATTTGGACACTTAAAATCCAAGCCAACGTTTCAAATTTGACTTCTCAAAACGCATTTGTTTAAAGAGCTACAGTCTGGCAGCCAGTGACAACCTCGGAAAGTCGACATGTTGAAGACTGAAGTGAAGCCATTTGAATTGTGATTGACGTGTGACAACTTGTGCGACAGTCAAAGGAATTTTACTTTGCAATTTGGCAAATGGAGATGGTGAGGACTTGAATTGTGAACATTTGACGTGACAGATTAAGTTGAAATTCAACTGCTGGAAAGGTAGCAGGTTTTAATGAGCAAGTTTTGAGTGTGACAAAGTAATGTGTAATGATTTAAACAGGTTGAAATGTAACGGTTTGAAGTGACTTGGAGAAGGAATGTTTGGAATGGAAGGGTGAGGCTTTTAAAATTTGAGAATTTAAAAGTTGTATGTCAAAGCAGAATGAAATGAAGTTTCATCTTGTAAAGTTGTGGCCATCGAAAGAGTAATGGATCCAAAGACGGATGTGCCTGTTGAGAAGACTGAAGGTTTGCGGTGTATCTGGTCTGATTGACATGACAGATTAGACTGCAGAGGCAAGGAGTGTTCATTTAACCTGTAGCCACTTGAGGAGCAAAGTGCCCAATGATCTGGATCGTTCTGGTTTGATATGTAATAATATCAGATGTGGTAAATTTGAATGATTTAGTGCTTTATGATTTGATCCACTTGAAAGAAAAGGCAAAAAAAGAAAGATTTCAGTTATGGTTTTTAGACTGCAGGCGTGTAACAGCGCAATCCATGAATTTTGTTGCTACACGGGCAGTCTAAAAAGGAATGTGCAGGAAATGTTTGGAGGAAGCCTGGGGTGTAAATTATACCCGAAACGTTCGTTGATGGTCATCCACTCAACTGCATGTCCAACCACTGGGACTGTTGCACTCAGGGACTTGCAGTCTCAAAAAGACGCCCAGTGTGAACAGCACACAGGCAGTAATTATGTTCATTTTTTTCACCGATTATCCCGACTTTGCAGTCTAAAAACATTAATGTTTGAGAAAATTGACAATCTAGAGTGCTCCCAAATAGTCCACAACACCCAAGTTGTCATACTCTACTGCAGCGGCCTTGTATAGTTTGACTTTCAGATTAAGTTTGCCACATTATACCCAATGAACAAGAAGGGTTCTTCTGCAAGCAATCTAAGCAGTTATCACTAACCTTCATACAGCCATGTAAAGAGCACAATTTACAGAGTATAGATTGAAACAAACAAATCAGAGTATCAAGCAAGGCAACATGATCGCACTCCTGTGGGGTTCATTCAAGAACCTGATGTCTGCAGGGAAGAATCTGTCTTTAAGCCTGATGGCGCATGCTTTTTCACTCTTACACAGGAAGGTTGTAACGTCCCATGTCATGTCAAGGCTCAAATCAAGGGAAAGAGGGCAAGGAAGGGGCATCAGTTGGGGTGCATCTGGAGTGCATTGAGGTTGAAGGTCGAGTCATGATAACCTCCTGGTGAGGAGATGGGTCAGAGGTACATTTGAATTGAGGCACTTCGGTGGGGGAGTGTGGTGCGCTGTCGGTCAGAAGCAAACACACAAAACCAAAAGACTGTACAACAGGCTTTATTTGATGTAAAACTTCACAGAGCCAGCTGTGAGAGTGTGCTGCTGTTTGCTGTGAGCTCTGAGAGTGTGACCTCGAAGGGCTGGCACAGACTTGTATCCTGGAGGATGAATGACACCTGACCAGGTGGAGCTTGGTCCATTCAGGTCGGCTGATTGACAGCTGGCCAGGTGTCGTCTTGTCCTCATGCTGTTCTGTAGGTACAGAGGTTTCCCCCTGCAGTAGGCCAGTGGTATACCACCACAGGGAGTCTCAGAATTAGTGAAGGCAGCTGGAGAGATCCAAGGAGATACTGCCACAAGGGGAGAGTGGCTGATGCACGGAACCACAAACGAGCAGATATTCAGCTCTGAAGTTTGTCATGGGCAGTGGATGGTGAGCAGATGTGGCTTTGCTTGTGCTGCAAATTGAGGTGAAGGCACCACCATGGACCATGGTTAGATGGATGAAAATTACTGAGCAGTTGGCACAGCGGTGAAGAGCGACCCAGCGGTGAGCAGTGACATCTCAGTGAATAGTATCACTGTGATACAAGAACAAGAAAACCAGGAATGAAAATTGTTGGGTTCACACTGGATGTGAAGAATCACCAATGTTCCTTTTGGAAGAATTCTCAGATGTGGCAGTACAGACATTACTGCCCAACAATGAATCAAACCCAGGGAACCTTTGAGTAAGAACTGCTCTTGTTTGCAGTGATAATTTGGTGAGTGATGTTTGAAGTGAAAATGGGTGAATGATGGGTTTCAATGTAAGAATCGGAAAGTGTGACTTTCTGAAATATAATAATCGAAGTGTGGGAACTGACTGAGACTACCAGAGGAAAGGTAGCAGACAGAAGGCCGTTTTATTGAGTATAAAAATGCAGCTGTAAGGCCGGAGATTCCCCACCCTCACGGCACTGACCCTCACGGCAGCTTCAAGCGCTGACTCCGATCCTTCTAGGGGGTAGTTCCAGCATTCCACCTTGCTTCACAGATGACACCATCAGCCTGCGACCCAGGACGTAGTTGAGATGAGACCCGCACGGACGCTCCCCCTTGTAGGAGGAGGTGCCCAGGAGTAAAAGGAGGAAGATGCTGTCGGGAAGGGGTCGATCACTTTAGGTAGGTCTGGGTGGATCAGAAGGAGAAGGAGTTTTTGTCATGTGTACTGAAATACAGTAAAAAAAAATCTTTATTTTGCTTGCTTTTGAGGCAAATCAGTCATATACATAGCCCAAAAATAAAAACAGAAGTGCTGGGGTTAGGGTTACAAAGAAAAGTAGAGTCAAACAGTGCAAGGGCAATGCCATTTACTCATGGGAGGTCCATTCGGGAGTCTGGTAACAGCAGGAAAGAAGCTGCCCGTGAATCTGGCGGTGTGCGTGTATCTTCTGTTCGTTGGGAGGGGAGAGAAGAGGGTGTGATCAAGATGAGAAAGCTGGCAGCTTTCGCGAGACAAGAAAAACTGTATCAGCAGAGGTGAAGTTGACTTGTGTGATGGCCTGAACTTCCTTCACAACTCGCTGCAGTTTTTTTCTCAGCAGAGCAGATCCTGTATCAAGCTGTGATGAATCTGGGCTGGGCTGTATATATAAAAATTATTCAGGGACATGTTATATATCCTTGGCCTCTGAGGAAAATGAGTCACTGGGGTGCTTTCTTGGAGAGGTTGTTGTTGATGTTAAATTCCTAGAAACTTAAAGCCCTCCATCACCAATTTGTCAGCACCATTAACCCAACAAAGCCTATTCTTCACCCACCTCCCCATTCCTGTTTCCTGAAGACAATGATCTCTTTCTTAGTTTTGCTCACACTGAGTTAGACATTGTTGGCCCAACACCATGACATTAGACTCTCTATCTTTTTCCCATACTCCGTATAGATGGCACATAGTGGTGAGCGTAAAGCTGTTGCAACGCCAGATATCAGGACTAGGGTTCGAATCCCACACTCCCTGTACGTTCTCTGCATGTCTGCGTGGGTTTACCCCGGGAGCTTTGATCTCTTCAAACCCTTCAAAACGTACTGGGGGATGTAGGTCAATTGGGTGGCACAGGCTCTTGGGCCGAAAGGACCTCTGTGCCTATATTTAAATATCTCTGTTGTTCAATAACTGACTTGCAACAGTGCTGTCATTTGTAAATTTACAGATGGAGTTGGAGCAGTATTTGACCTCACAGTCAGGTGTGGCCAGAATATCTCAAGGTAAAGCCGTGTATTCTACCCGAACGCGGCTGTCAGGAGGCCACCTGAAAGCACAAAACTCGGCCCCCAAGGAGGACTCACCCAACCACCCTCGGGGAGGGATAATCTCTGCATCCGGGGCACCTGAAAGCAGCAGCCTAAAAGCAGCTGCTAGGGGGTGGGCTGATGTCAATCAGCCAGCGACCCAATTCCCCGCACCTGACAGCCCCTTTCCCCGCTTCCCCAGCCCTGACAGCAGGTGGGACTACGGCCACCATCGATAGGTGCTGGCGTTCACTCCGAGGTGCCTCTCCTGCTGCCGGCCACTTTCAGGTGCCAGAACAGTGCCTTCAGCGCTGCCACCTGAACGTCGATTCGAATACATTTGCAGCCGCTTCTGCAGGTGCATTCTCTGAGCAATTACACCTGAAAGTGGCTAAGATTAGATTAGATTCAACTTTATTGTCATTGTGCCAGTAAAATACAAAGAGATACAATTAGCATTCAACCAGCAGTTTAAAAAGTCCTATATACAAATAACTACGTGAGAATAAAAACAAGTGCATTCCGCAAGCAAACAATTCTAAAAGTACTGACAGTTCAATGTGAGTGGAGTATCACTCAGTGCTGGGATTTAGGGTTCAACAGGGTCACAGTCTCGAGTTGGGGGGGTGGGGAAAGCTCTTCTTAACCCTGATGGTCTGCTGGTCAATTGTATGGTATGGGGTTGAGTCAAAGGCATTAATGTTAAGGATTAATGTGAAGGAGGTTGTTGTTGCCCATACTCACTGATTGTGCTCTGCAGGTCAGGGACCTGGAGCTGGGCCATAGACTGGGTGTTCGAAGACAGGTTTCACTTGGAAATACGGTGTTTAAGAGACAGAGATAGCGGAGGTAACCTGGAGAATTCAATGGCTCCCCCAGGCAGATGGCTCCTGTGCAGTTCGACACAAAAATAACTCCAAGTGCAACATCAGACTGGGTGAAGGTTACATACCATTCCAGAGATTCAAAAACCATCAAAAGTTTTTAATCGAGTCACTCAACATCTGGGAAGAGAGATACAAAGCGAATATTCCAGGTGATAATATGTGTTGTTATATTTTAAATAAATCTGTTTGATATATGAATTACTTAAGTGTGATTATTGCAAAGTGACTGTTCCCTTTGCAAAGACAATTGCAGTTGTTGGAAATGTATCCTTGAGGTTGCTTGAATTTTGATTATCTCTGATTATGGAACTGCAGTCGCTTGAAGTGCAAAGATTTGAAATCTCTCAGCTAGAAGTTTAATGATATGGCATGCAATGATCTTAATTAAATCTTTTATTGTGTTGATATGAAGTATGACTGTTTTGAAGCTTAACAGCTTATTAAAACAATTCTTGTTTGAAGTGCAATTTGGTCCCAGTTTGGAGTGTGATGTTGCAGAATCTGTAAATATATCTTGTAACTGCCCTGGGCATTTGATTGATCTATGATCAGGGACCCTCCCTGTCACTCTGGACCACCTAACCTTCTAGCTTTAATTGAATTTTTGTACCCCCAACAAGCACAAAGTAGATAACTTCACATTTGCCTGCCAGATTTTTTTCAGATTTGCTTAATCTGTTAACAGTCTTTATAATTTAATGCTTCCATCTGCACTGCTTATAAAGCCAACTATTCTGTGTCCAAAAATGACTGGCAGTCACATCATACGAGTCATGCAGATGTGTGGTCCCAAGACAGGATATACCAGAAGTTTCACCCAAAGAACCGGAGGACTTGCCAAACCAACACCAGGTTCAGACCCTTAGAACTCTGTCAGTTCCTGGACCAGGTCAGTAACTTCCCTTCAGTTTCATGACTGTCACCTTTAGCTCACAGCATTTTGAGGGAATTTATTATATAATTAACATCCATTGGGATTCTCTGTCATTTATTTCACTCTTCATTATTTCAGTTTAAGCCAATTACTGCAAACCCCTTATATTGCAAGTGTCATCCACATCAAAGGAAGGGGTAGCCACAGGAACCCGCATGGGCCCCAGAGGCTCTGATGGCTATGTGGAGCAATCCATGCTACAAGCCCACACGGGCAAGGCTCTTCAACTCTTTCTCCACTACATTGGTGTTGCCTCATGCGCCCATGATGAGCTCGCCAACTTTATCCACTTTGCTGCTGACCTCAAACTCACTTGGTCCACCTCCAGCAATTCTCTCCCCTTTCTCAATCTCTCCATCTTGGGAGCCAAACTCTCAACAGACATTTTCTGCCATCCCACCAACTCCCAGAGTTACCTCTTCACACCCTGTCCTCTGGAAGGATTCCATTCCTTTCTCACAATTCCTCCATATTACCATTACGCCATGTGACCAACACCCCTGAGCGTAAAGCCTTCCAAAACGTAGTGGGCACAGGCCCAGGACATCACAAGCAGAACCCTCCCCACTATCGAGAACATCTACGGGGAACGCTGCCATCTGAGGGCAGCAGCAATCATCAAGGATCCACACCACCCAGTACACGCCCTGTTCTCGCTGCTGCCATCAGGAAAGAGGTACCCCTGCCGCAAGACTCACATTAGCAGGTTTAGGAACAGCTGCTACCCCTCCACCATCAGACCCCTCAACAACAAACTCATGTAAGGACTCTCACTTTGTGCACTTTATTGATTTTCATTTTTATTCTCTCTGTATTGCAGTTTGTTTACATTAATTATCACAGTTCTTTTATTTGTCTACCTGTATACGCTGCGTCGTTTATTTTTGAAACAGTGGGAATTCTGCCTCACCCACAGGAAAAAGGAATGTCAGGGTTGCACGCGATGTCATGGCTGTACTCTGACAATACATCTGAAGTCGGGACCCACTACAATCGCAGGGTCAACAGACCTTTTCGTTTCACTAGTGCGAACATTTCTTGTTTAGAGATGAATCTGCTGCAGTGTTTATTTTCTGACCAATGACTTCACTGCATGTAGCTGGGATTACTGCACTTAAAATAAATTGTGGAATGCAAACCATACCTGCACTGTCAATTAAGTGGTTAATGATAGCAGAAAAATGATTAGAGAAATTTTACCATCTCTACTTAGCATATAAGCCCCAAGATGCAGGAAGCAGTGCATGATTCAACTGCTTACTCAGTTTAATAGCTGTGGACAGATGTTAGAAAAGCTCAATATCTAGGCTAACCTCTCTTTGATCCAAACACCAAAGCAGAACTTCAATGTAACACTCAAGAAAAATGTCCTGTCAGCGAGCTTGGATTTAAATTACTTCCTATTACGGAAAGGACACATGGCTTACAACGAGGCGCACCTGGAAATGAGGGACTAGCAAGCTTTCTGAAGATTGACAGATCTTTATCGAGTTGGTTTCTCGCAGGGCTTCTGCCGAATGAATGGGAAGTCCTGAATATGTCTGTGGAGAGACTGAGGGGTTTTTAACCCTGATGCATTAGTGTGGGAGGGGGGTGTGGAGTGGTTGAGACAATGAGAAGAGAGGCAGTGGACCCACCTGATGTTCGGCATTTAACCTGAGCTGATAAGGCTGTCATCAGGAAGGCCCCTCAGGAGAGCAGGCAGGGGCGTATTGACGCAAAATAGCAGGGGTGGGCAATGCGTCAAAAATAAACAGCGACAAGGAGGCCCTGTGAGAGTCGGCCTTGGTGGCCGCCATGCTGTATTTGGCATTGTATAAATGAGAGCGGGTGTGAGGATGAGGGAGGAGGATGAGTGGACTGAGCGTAGAAGAGGCCGTGTGTGTGTGTCCTGTGTGTCTGGGGTGGCAATGGCGCTAAATGAGGGGGGTCTTCCATTCAAGTGGCACCTCAGGCACATCACCGCCCCCCACCCCCTCAGGAGAGCAGAATTAGTGTTTCAGGCCTCCTGTCCCACTCTGTGCTCTTTATGCTGGCTTCTTTACTTCATTTGGCCACTCTCCATGAAGAGGCTTAAAATGGTGACTGCTGATTACTTTCCACAGATGCTCTCAGGCTTGCTGAGTTTCCCCTGTATTTGGGTGTACAGTAGAAGTCCTAAAATCCAGACCACTCAGGCATTAGGTCAGTTCAGGTTTTTGGATTCTGGATTCTCAGGCAGTACTTTTAAAATTCAAATTTTTGAAGAATAAAAAGATGAATAGGTAAATTTTAATTGTTTATTAAAGAAGCATTTTTTCATATAAAATACAAGGTACAAAAAAAAATAATCATTTATTCATTCATTTCTGCAACCACTCTGTATCTGTGGCACACGGACGCACACAAAAGCCCGCTAAATTTTAAAAGTTTGAGCGTTTTCCAGAAGTCGGATGATCCAAATTTCTGGCATCTGGATTTTTGGACTTTAACCGTATTGGACCAGTTCTCCAGTATCTGCTGACTTCTTGTTCACCTCTGTGCAGAGCTCAGAAGTACAGGAGAAAATCAGCGGGTCATGCAGCGTCTATCAGCTTCAAAGGAGTGTATTCAACATTTCAGGCCTGAGCCCTTCTTCAAGGTGCGGGCAAAAAGCAGGCAGGCACTTGACTAAAAGGTGAGGGGTTGAGAGGCGGGAGAAAGTGGCAGGGAGAGGAGCCCAAGCCCATAGGTGGAAGGGCAGTAATGGGGGGTGGGGGTAGTTCTCTGAATAGAGAGGGAAAAAAGACTGAGGGTTAGGGAAAGAGAGAGACCGGGGAGGGCTCAAACAAAAACCAGAGAAGTCGATGTTAATGCCACCAGGTTGGAGAAGGCCCAGAGAAAATATCAGGTGTTGATCCTCCAATTTGCAGGCAGCTTTGGTTTGGAAGTTCAAGAGGCCACAGATGGGTCTGATGCTGTGGGCATAGAATTGAAATGGTTGGTGACTGGGATGTCCCCATTATCACAGTAATTAACGAGGCTACCTCCCAGTTTGTGTCCCGTCTCCCCAAAGTAGGCAAGCACAACGGGAGCTCCGGCTGCAGGAGATTGGAATTTGGCAATAATTTGTGGATGGGCAAAAAGATAAGTTTAGATTGGTGGACACAAAGGCCTGTTTCTGCGCTGTATAGCTAAAGGCCTGTCTCACAAATTGTCGGTTGTTTTCCCCCTCACCATTGGGACCAGCTCACAAAGTCACTGTGCTTCGCATTGTGGCAGCTGGTGCTCAGTCCACGGGGTTCAGAGGCGGGTGAGCAAGGCTAAACTGGAAACTCTTGGAGGCTCTTTGCCCACATGGCACTGCTCAGGGCTCATCAGGGAGTTCCGGTTGAACGGGCCCTCATTCTGCAGGGGCAGAGGTAGAGTCCTGTGCGATCTCTGGGGAAGGAGGCAGTGGAAAGAAAAAGGTTGAGAACCACTGTTTTAATCATACCTCATTGACTCGTTATGTGCACGGTTTCCAAAGACAGTGGGCTAAAGACAATTGAGAACCGCTGGGCTGATGTATTCATTGAAAAACTCAGACTTTGAAAACCAGATGCACCCTAGTAAACTGTGGCAATGGTCCTTTGTGCGGAGATGGAGCAGTTTAACCAAAGATGGATGCAAAAAAATTCTTGCTTGCTGTAGCTAAACATAAAGGGCTCAGGGGGCCCAAGACATTGGTATGTACCTTTATCTTTACTATATAAAGTACACTGTTGACCTGCATTGTGCTTTTGCAATGTATACAAGTCACACCATCTAATATGTTGAATTACCACAATATTCAGACAGAAAAAGAAATGAATCTAAAATAAAAAATTGCAGCACGGCCAGATCTGCTGTCAAGACTGCACTGCCTCTGGTGCAGACCTGGGGAAAGCAGGGAGCAGGAGGCACGGCCCTCGCCTGCAGGGTCCTACTACCTACTGCAACAGCTCTGTCCAGGCTTTCAATGTCCTATTATAGGAGCCAACAATGTTTTATTTAGATGCCTGTGACCGCGGAGGGAGGGGGGAGGGGTGCCACAATGGTGGCGCCTGCATTTGGCACTGGCCACAGGGGGTTGCAGACTCCTGGGGAGCAGTGGATGGGCGCAGGGCACCAGTGACGGGGAGAACACCCCTTCCCCCTGTTGGAGAAGGAGAAGCAATGACCGTAAAGGGGGTGGACCAACGATGGGTTCAGAGGCTGAGAGACGCATTCGGACGGCGGGTAACTTGAGCTCAAAGGACTCACACTACACTGTGGACTGCTCAAGATGGGATCACGAGAACCAGGAATCAGAACTGGGACTCAAGAGCTGTGGGTGCTGAAGGCTTCCTCATCGTGTTGGAGGTTTGGAACTTTCTTCCCATCACGTCTCTGCTTCTTTCCACCTGTATCCACTTATTACCTCTTACCTGTTAGTCAATGCCTCTCCTCCCTCCCCCTCCCTACCATTTTTTGGGGTCATCAATCTGACTTTTGAGATAATTCTGACTGGTTGAGCCACCATCTTGTACGGAGTTGCCAGCACACAGGACAGGAAAAGATGACAGAGAGTTGTGAGCTTGGCCAACACCATTATGAGTGTCAGACTTCACTCCATACAAGCGGTATCTCAAGAAAGCAGCCTCTGTCCTCAAAGACCCCCACCACCCAAGCTGTGCCCTCTTCACTCTGCTACCATCGGGAAGAAGGAACAAGAGCCTGAGGATGAACACCCAGTGACACAAAAACAGCTTTTTCCCCTCCACTCAAAATGGACAATGGACCACAGATACCACTTTCTCTTTGCACTAATTTAAAAATGTTTACACTTGTAACGCTGCTGCAGAGCATTAAAATTTGACACGTTCATGACAATAAATTTTTATTCTGATTCTGAAAGTCCTGAAGAAAGGATCAGGTCCGAAACATTGTCTGCCTATTACAGTACATCTCCGATTATTCAAAATTGGATTCTCCAAAATTCTCAGTTATCTGAATTTATTAAAAAAAACGAGGATATCTGAAATCCTCATTTATCCAAATTTTTTTCAGAACCAAACTGACTGGGATCCTTGGGCCCCCGGGCAGCAGCAGACCTTGGGCTCCTTGCACGGGTACCAACAGACCTTGGGCTCATGGTGACAGCGGGGACCACAAGCTTCGGGCAGGAGCGGGACCTTTGAGTGGGGAGGTGTCGGTGATCGGCGGTGGCCAGCAATTCTTTCGGTGAGAATTAAACTTTAATTTAATACTTTAAAAGCCTTCCCTTGTGGTTTGTTGTTGCATAAACATCGTTACAAGTGATTTGCTGTTGCTACCAGGCTGTTTTTTTTTAAATGACCGGTTCTCCGAAAAAAACGTTTATCCAAAATTGACCCAGTCCCGATCTGCTTGACCTGCTAGGTTTCTCTAGCTTTTGTACGCTGCACCATACCCCAGATTCTGCAGATTTCCTGTTTACATTATCGTTTATAGAATTTCTTCTTCCCCACTGGCCCGGAAAATACCCTCATCAGGTCTCTTTGCTTTTCAAAGTAGTAAAATGAACCTTTGTCCATCAGCCTTTCAACCTTGGTGTGACAGGTCAGTCACACCAATCTGGGACAGCACCAAGGGGGGTGCAGTGTTTGTCAGAGCCCACTGGAGGGGCACTCCAGGCACCTCATGGGGGTGCTCCAGGCACCTAGCAGGGCAGCTCTGGCACCTAAAATAAAATTAGCACTGCACCCCTGGGTGCCACAGTTAGCACTGTGAACACTGTTCCAAAGCCAGCAACTGGCGCTGTCTGTTAAGGACGTTCTCCATGAGTCTGCGTGGATTTCCTCCAGGTGCTCCGGTTTCCACCCGCCATTCAAAATGTACCGGGAGCTGTAGGTCAACTGGGTGGCACAGGCTCATGCGCCGGAAGGGCCTGTTGACATGCTGTACATCTAAATTTAAATTATTCTGTTACACATAACTTTACAGCCCTGATTACAAACGGTAAATGGAGGGATTAGAATTTCAGTCCATCGCTGTCCTCCGCATGTGTAATAGATTAATATCATGATGTTTTTGTACACATCAATTTTTAGACATACAGCATGAGCCTATGCCACCCAATTACCCCACCACCCCTGTATATTTTGAAGGGTGGGAGAAAACCGGAGCACCCAGGGAAAATCCACGCAGGCAGAGGGAGAGAATGTGCCAACTCCTTATGGACAGAACCATATTCAAACCCGGGTAGCTGGAGCTGTATTAACTTTGTACTAACTGCCATGCTCACCGTGCCACTTTGCCTTGTAATGGTCCTGTGCATCAAAATCAGATATAGCAGTGGCTGCTCGCGTTAATACTCTCCGTCAACCCTTTCTCTCCATGGACGCTGCCTGAGCCGTCATGTCCATCGAGCTTCTCTTCGTCCACTCAACGTTCCAGCATTTGCAGTTCTTGTGTTTCTCCTTCATGCTCTGTTGGTTAAATTATCGGAATATCAATGGAGTAGCTCGGGTGAATGCTCCGGAGACATTCAAATCCACCATGGCACAGGTGGGAGTGAAATTTAGTTAAATAAATAGCCTTGAGCTTCGGAACGAGTCTCACTAAAATGGCCTCAAAATGACTGCATTGTTGTAAAAACCCGTCTGATTTACTAACTTCCTTTCGGAGGAGAAATCCTTATCCATTCTAGCCTTTAGGTGAGTTCTGAGCCACTGATGCGATTAATCCTTAATCACCCATGAAATGGCCTGGCAAACTATTCAGTCACACAATGATGGCCACATTCAAACAGGACAAGTGTGCAGATTTACCAGCATGAGGTTCAGACCCAGGCAAGGCCAATATTGTGGCAGGAACCCTTTCTACATAGAGATCCCACGATACTGCCATAAAGAAAACCCGTCATTGAGCTGGCTTTGCTTTTTAAAAGAAAACACAAATAAAGCCGGCCTAATGCAATTCGGCCCTGTGACTGCCAGGTTAAAGGCGAGACTACAGTAACCCCCTCCACATTCTGTTTTACACATAACGGTGTGGCACAATAAATCTGCAATATTCCCGCTTCGAAGGGGCTGTGTAAAAGGGGCTAAGGTTTCAAGGCCTGAGGACAAATGCAGCCATTTGTCTAAGTGAGGTCTTACCAGTACCTTCTAAAGCCTCAACATCACATCCCTGCTCTTCTATTCTCTTCCTCTCTAAATGAATGCCAGCACGATATTTGCTTCCTTCACCAGCATCTTAACGTGCAAGTTTACCTTCAGGCTATCCTGCATACTGATACTCCCCATCTTGCGACCCTAAATGACTTACAACCAACTGTACATACGACCAAAACCAAAATATTGCATAAATTTAAAAAAATTAAAAATGAAAAATATGTAAGTATCAAAATCGCACTTGGTTGTTCATCTGCCAGTGCTAACGGCTGTGTGCGTACGATAATGACTGCCAGATGATATCCCGTCATTGTGTATATCACAGCATCTCTCTCATTTCTCAGAATTAAAGAATGGTGTACAGGTACAGTGGGCTGTCGGAAGGGCACGGGGCAATGGGATCAGTGAAGGGACTGGTAGTGAGCTGTCAGGAGAAGTACAGGGCAGTGGGATCAGTGAGGGGATTGATAGTGGGCTGTCAGAAGGGCACGGGACAGTGGGATCAGTGTGGGGTCTGGTAACGGGCTGTCAGGAGAGGGAGGGCAGTGGGATCAGTGTGAGGACTGGTAGCGGGCTGATGGAAGGGAACGGGGCAGTGGGATCAGGGTGAGGACTGATAGCGGGCTGTCAAGAGAGTGCAGGGGAGTGGGATCAGTGAGGGGACTGATAGTGGGCTGTCGGAAGGGCGCGGGGCAGTGGGATCAGAGTGAGGATTGATAGCGGGCTGTCAGGTGAGTGTGGGCCAGTGCTGCCATTAGGCCAGCTAGACACCCGGCAAGGGCGCAGACCTCAGAGGGGGCGCTGTCAGGGTGGCCAGACATCTGTGCAAAAGTGTACTTAAATTATTAGAAATATGCCAACATATTTCTGACTTGTGTCCATTTCGAGATATGACCAGTCCGTCAGAACGGAACTCGGTCAAACTGTAGTTGGGGGAGTATCTGGATTTTCAATATTCTCCTCATTTCAAAAATAGTATATTCATTTATTTTTTCTATCAAAGTACTTTCCAACAAAATACAATTCATTTGCAACTTCTCTCCACATTCTCCTAAGTCCTTCTGCAGCATCCATGTTTCTTCTACATGACCTGCCCCCCTCCCTCCAACCCCTTCCTTCGTATCATCCGCAAACTTGGCCACAATACCATTCATTCCATATTATGGGCAAGTTGTACAAGACCTTGTTGAGGCCAGATTTGGAGTATTGAGTGCAGTTTTGGTCACTTAACTACAGGAAAGACATCAATAAGATTGAAAGAGTGCAGAGAAGATTTACTAGGACGTTGCTGGGACTTCAGGAACAGAGTTATAGGGATAGGTTAAACAGGTATGAACTTTATTCCTGGAGTGTAGAAGAATGAAGGGAGATTTAATAGAGGTATTTAAAATTATGAGGGGGATAGACAGAATAAGTGTAGATGGGCTTTTTCCACTGAGGGTAGGTGAGATACAAAAACAGAGGTCATAGGTTAAGGCAGAAAGGGGAAAAGTTTAGGGGAAACTTCACCCAGAGTGTGGTGGGGGTGTGGAACGAGCTGCCAGCTGAGGCGGGCTCATTTTTAACATTTAAGAAAAATTTGGACAGGTACATGGATGGGAGTTGTATGGAGGGCTATGGACTGGGTGCAGGTCAGTGGGACTAGGCAAAAAGAAGTGGTTCGGTACAGACTAGATGGGACAAAGGGGCCTGTTTCTGTAGTGTAATTCTAATCCAAATCATTAATAAATACACAGCAGAAGAATGGGACTTGATATTACACCAAAGCAGATTGGAGCGATTGGCCTGTCTCATTCTGGGCTTATGTTCGTTGAAGGTGAAGACGGCAACACAGGATGTGTGTAAGGCTGCAAGCATGCTGTAGTTAAACAAGAAAGTCCGCAGATGCTGGCGTTGAGGGCAATACTCAAACATGCTGAGAGTCTCAAGTAGGTCAGATTTATTGTCCATATAAGGCATCGCATACAACCCTGAGATTCTTTTTTCCTGCGAGCCAGGCAGGATTTTGGCTTATTGGCCAGGGGCTCAGGCCCGAAACATTGGTTGCCCTTCACTTCCCAGGGACCTTGCGTGACCTACTGGCACGTTTGTGCATTGCATGAGCCCCTTGTGGCCAGGTTTGCAGCATCCCACTGGTCTCTCCTTCCTGCAGCTAAAGATTGGTTCAGTCTCTGTAAACAGAGAGCTGAAGGATTGGTTAGAGTACTTCAGAGATTTAAAATCCACCCCCCACCCCCCACCCCGGATTTCAGAAAGATAGAAGCAGCAGACTAAGTTTGAATGTAAATGTGAAAACCAGGAGGGCATTCAGCTCGCCTGACGACTCCTGCCATTTTTTGAGGAAGGAAACAAAGATAATCTTATGACAAATTCTGTCAAAGAGCAATCTCAAACTGACTCTGATTGGTCAATTAACAGGACAGATTTATTCGTTCAGGAAATCAATGTTTCCTGGCACACAGATTGTCCACAAGTAGTGATGAAACCTCCCAGAGGATTCCCAATGAGTTTGACTCATTCGGAGTTATCTCAGGGCAAATAGAAAGTTATCTCATGGGATTAAAGTGTTTTATAATTGTTTTTTAAAAAGGGATTAAATTAACTTTACATTATCAGAAAATTTTTGCAATAATCTGATCCGTAATATAGCAAATCAGTTGAAAGGTGCCATTCATTTATATTATTACTGTAGGTATATTGTATGTTTTTTATTTAATTTTTAACTTTTTAAAATAAAGATACAACGTGGTAACAGGCCCTTCTGGCACATGTGGTCTCCTCTACGTCGAAGAGACTTGTTACAGACTAGGAGATCACTTTGCTGAGCGCCTCGGCTCTGTCAACCGCCATAGCGTGGATCTCCCCATGGCCACCCATTTAAATTCCCCATCCCATTCCCTTGCCGACATGTCTGTCCATGGTCTCATGCCCTGCCAAACTGGAGGAACAACCTGGGCACTCTCCAAATGGGTAACATCGGCTTCTCCAGTTTCTGTTGAACCTCTCCTTTTTCCCTTCCTGTTGTCTTTCCTCTCGTTCTCTCTCTTCTTTTCTGACTCCTTTCACAGAGCCCAAATCAATTCTTACCATTCCTCTTATCATATCCAATTGACACCTTTTGGTCTGGACTCCTCTCCCTTTCCCTCTTCAGTCTTAATTCAGACACCTTCCTGCTTTGCGCTTGTACCTTGAAGAAGGGCTCAGGCCCGCAGTCATTTACCTGCTATGGATGCTGCAAGACCTGCTGAGTTCCTCCAGCATTTCTACAATTATGGCATCTGTAGACTTTGGCGCTTCACTTCCAGCACGTGAGCCCATGCCGTCCGAATACACCCATGTGACCAATTAACCTAGTAACCCCTTTTCTCTTTGAAGGATGGGAGAGTCCCAGAGGAAACCCATGTGGACATGGGGAGAATGCACAATCTCTGCTGAGGGAAATGCCATTTATTTCAAAAGCCGGGAGTTCATTCTGCAACTGTACAAGGTACTGGTGAGGCCATACCTGGAGGACTATGTGCAGTTCTGGTCTCCATACTTGAGGAAGAATAGATTGGCATTGGAGGCAATGCAGATGAGGTTCACCCAGAGATTATAGAAATTTATAAAATTCTTAAGGGTTTAGACAGACCAGATGCAGGAAGGTTGTTTCTAATGCTGGGAAAAACCAGAACCAGGGGCCATAGTTTAAGGATAAGGGGAAAGTTTTTTAGGACTGAGATGAGGAAAAATTTCTTCTCTCAGAGAGTGGTAAACGTGTGGAATTCTTTGCCACAGGAAGTAGTTGAGGCCGGATCCCTTTCAATATTTAAGTGTAGATTAGATTTTCCCCTTGTGGCCAAGGGGATTAGGGGATATGGGGAGAAAGCAGGAACCAGGTACTGATCAGCCATGATCATAATGAATGGCATTGTAGGCTTGAAGGGCAAAATGGCCTACTCCTATTTTCTATGTTTCTATGTTTCAATTGTGGCATTGACCTATGGGAAGAAACTTAATCGCCTGGGATTATACTCACTTGAATTCAGAAAAAGGAGAGGAGATCTTATAGAAGCATATTAAATTATGAATGGGATAGAGGCAGGAAAATTGTTTTCACTGGTCGGTGAGACCAGAACTAGGGGACACAGCCTCGAGATTCAGGGGAGTATATTTAAGACAGAGATGAGGAAAAAAATGTTTTTCCCAGAGAGTAGTTTATCTGTGGAATTCTCTGCCCAGGGAAGCAGTTGGGGCTACTTCATTAAACATAATTAAGGTTCAGTTAGATAGATTTTTACATAAAAAAAGGAATTAAAGGATACAGGGAAAAGGCAGGTCGGTGGAGTTGAGCCCAATGATCAGATCAGCCATGATCTCATTGAATGGCAGAACAGGCTCAATGGGCCGAATGCCTGACTCCTGCTCCTTATGTCCTTCAGATCACTGACAGATTTCACCAACGCCTGCCACCGACTCTTGACCTGTGGAAGCGAAGGCTAAATCAGGAAGTCCACAGATCTTTCTCTTCCATTAACAGACAGAATGTACGACTGTGTTTTCCAATTTGACATCTCAACTAAATGAGGCAAGCAAGTTTGAAGGACAGACACGATCGCTGAGTGTGGACTACACAAAACTCAGCCTTGACGGGCAGAAAAGAGCAACCAATGTTTCGAGCCTGAGCCCATCATCAAGGGGTGAGCAAAAAGCAGGCAGGTGCTTGAATTAAAAAGGTGGGAGAAGGCGAGGAAGGGACAAGGGGAGGAGCACAGGCTAGAGGATAGGGAAGATAAAAGGGAAAAAGAGCTGAGAAGTGATGGAGGGTGGGTACAGTCCTCTCATAGGAGAGATGAGGAGTGTCAGAAAAGAGTCAAAGGGATAAGGAAAGAGAGAGAGCATCGGGGAAGGGGTGAAATGCCCCCTGGTTGAAGAGTACACCGATGGAATACAAGGTGTGGCTCCCCCAGTTTTCTCCGTTTTGATCACTAAGTGTGCAGGGTAGAATTGGACTGATACTTCCAGCTGGAAATTCCTGCAGAGGTCCACGTCCGTGAGAGATCGCATTTATGTGAATGTTAGTGAGAATAAATGTGTTTATTGTCAGATGAACGAGTGCAAAGTATAGATACAATGGAGGCAGCATGAAACAAACAACAATTACGAGGCAACAAGGAGAAACAAAAGATATAAAAGTAAAATAAATAACAATTATAAATATTCACATGAATAATAAATAGCCATGTGGATGATGGTTGGTTTATTGTCATACAATTTGTACGATGTGCATATGCACTGGACATCTTATTTGCTCTTACTGAACAGGTCCTTGTGAACTACATTGGTAAGCTAATTGAATTAAATTAAAGGAGACAATAATTAAATAAAATACATGATAACTATTCACCGTAATTTTCAAGTTGTATCAGAGCAGTCCATGATTCGTGTGACAAGGGGAGGTTCAAAAGCCCTGATACCTGAGTATTCAACTGTGGCATGCATTCCTTTAGAGAAGATAACATATAATTTACGAAATAGATAAATTATCCTTTGTTTGTTAAAGTTTGGAGCCCATATATGGATTGGATGCATACTAATTCTTAAACTATTTTCCCTTACATGGATGGTGTGGTCCCCAACCACAAAGCATTTAAGTGTGTTGTTTTAATTACCCTCCTCCATCTTTGTTTCTTTTTTTTTAGGGGGGGTAGATTAGTAGGGGAGTGTTTGGGAGGGATGAGGATGGGGGAGGGGGTATAATGGGATAAAATTTGTATTATATTGAATTTTGCATGTATTATCTATTGATTATTAATAAAGTTTTCAAAAAAAAGAGCCCTACTACCTGTAGGAAAGAAACCACTCTTCAACCCAGAGCCTGCTACTCTTCAGGCCTATGCATCTTCTGCCCAAGGGTAGCAGCAGGCGGTTTGGCTGGCACCACACCTTGACAGTTCCAGCCATCGGGACTGGGGTTCAAATCCTGCACTGGCTGTAAGGAATTTATCCGTTCTCCCTATGTTTGCGTGGGTTTTACCCCGCCCCCCCACCACCTTTTGGGAGGGCTCTGGTTTCCACCCACGATTTGAAATGTACCAGGAACGTAGGATGTAAATTGGGGGGCATGGACTTGTGGGCTGAATGGCCTGTTACCATGCAGTATGTCTAAAGAATGTTTTAATTAAAAATGTAAAAGGAAATTAAAGAGGTTGTGATTAAGGTGATGTTGGCTGCCTTCATTTCATCAATGCTCTGTTACAAGCCCAGAGGACCCCAAAACCCTGCAGCAATAGACAAATGGTTACTTAAACAAAATTTGCTTTTAATTATCTTTAAACATGAAAATAGAATCAAACTTTAAGTTATTTCTATTGACTTACTTAACCTAACTTAACCCCCTTCTAATTCTAAGTGCTCATGAATGTGATGTATGTCTAAGTTCAGAAAAGTTATTTGGTTCACATTCCAATCTCACTTCTCACTCCTTCAAGCTCACTGGTTGCAGGCAATTCTTATACTGTGCACAGAATTTAACATGTATAAAGTTCACCAGGCTTTGATGCTTGAAAGGTAAATGGTTACCGCTCAGGAAGGTTCTTGTCGGTTTTCAGAGAGAGAATTGTTGTTCCAGGGCATCCACAACTGATGCACTTCCATCAGCCACTTCAGTGTCTTGCTGATGAATCTTGCCCTGTCAGGGTTCTCCAGATGATAACTTCTTTCCTTCAGATCACCACAGAGTTCCTTTTTGTTTCACTTATTCCAAATGAAACATTATACAGCCAGTCCTCTCCTGTCGCATGAACCACAAGGGTTTTGACCAAGCCATCTTCCAAAATAGGACATTCTACAAGGTTGCGAGCTTGCCCTGTTCCAGTCCCAGCTGCTGTCTTCTGGCTGTAACACTGTACAATTGATCTGTGTGTGTGTGTGTGTGTGTGTGTGTGTGTGTGTGTGTGTGTGTGTGTGTGTGTGTGTGTGTTTGTCTCTCTCTCTCTCTCTCTCTCTCTCTCTCTCTCTCTCTCTCTCTCTCTGCTTGCAAAACCACATGACCTTTTAGAACAGCAAGCTCTCTTCCAGACAGCAGTGGCTCAGACATGCCTTTTATCTGTTATCCTTTGTAAACAACAATCCATTAGTGAAGTCTCCTGAGCACTCTTCAAAGTTCTTGCAAAAGGTCTGAGGCCTCAACATGTTTCACATGGAGCAGAGCTCCAGTATTTCAAAAATGTTTGTCTGTAACCTACTCTAACAAACCTTTCCCAATTTATCTCCCAGAAACATATCTATATACTCGTCACAGTGGACAGATGTATGGCCCCTCACCTTCTCCTTCTGACATCAACAATAAGCTCCATTGGTCTTGGTAACATTGAGAGCAAGATTGTTGTTCTGGCACCACCCAATGAGGTTCTCAACTTCCATCCTGTAAACTGACTCATCATTCCCAGTGGCCAAAAACCAGTGGTGTTGTCAGTGAATTTGTAGGAGCGTGTTGGATCTGAACTTGGTAATGGGTTTAGCAGAGGACTAAGCAGGCAGCTTTGAGCTGCCCCTGTGTTGAGTGAGGAAGCAGAGGCGTTGCCGGTCCACACTAATTGGGGTCTGCTAAGGAAGTCAAGGGTCCAGCAGCAGAGGGACGGAGAGAACTTAGTTGAGAGTTTTGGTATTGAACACCTAGGCAATGAACATAGGTGTTCCTGTGGGCCAGGTGGAGGGCCAGCGACAGGCCCTCTGGTGTTGACTTGCTGTGGCAACAGGGAAACTGAAGTGGGGTTAAAAATCTGTGAGAGCTCTGTGGATGGGAGGGTTTGGATAGGGTATGGGACTAGTGTGGGCAAGTGGGACTGAAGCGGGAGGACAGGTTGCTCAGCATGGAATAGTAGGGTTCGCAGGGGCTTTGTTCTGTGCTGACGGACACCGTGACTCTAGTTAATTGATCGATTATTTTTTAAATCTGCTGGGTCAGCAGTGCAGATGAATCTTTGGTGGACTTGTTATTGATTGGTTGAGGAACGTATGTTCAAATGTTAATTTAGTTTTAGTTTTGAAGATACAGCATGGTAGAAGGCCATGAAACCCGCACGCCTGATGTTGGCTGCCTTCTTGAGGTACTGCCTCGCACCAATATCTTTGATGGATGAGTGTTGCTGTACATTCTCTAAAATTGTAACATGTGCATGCAATACCTGCACCTAAAACTGGAGAGCTCCTTAATCTCACAGCCTATGAGAATAAGCTATTTCCCAGCCTTTGATGCTCCTTCTCGATGGTGGTGGGTCAGAGATACCATGGAATGGATGGCAGGGTTCCTCAATTACCCCTATTTAAGCAAATCTCCCAGTGAAAGTCATCAACACAGGAAAGAGAGACCCCAGAACTTGGGAAGGCAACAAATGCTGAGCTTGCAAATAGGAACAACATTTAGCTCAGTGGTTCTCAACCTTTTTCTTTCCACTCACATCCCACTTTAAGAAATTCCTAGGGCGTCAGTGCTCTGTGATTAATAAAGGATTGTTGAAGGTGAGATGTGAGTGGGAACCCCTGCTCTAGACCCAATTGTTACTGGAATATTTTGCTAGATAAAAATTGTCATTTGGCCCATTTCCTTTGGAGTTATGAAATTGTTCACATAACGAGTCAATTAAGGATGATTAAAACATTGGTCTTCAGACATTTTCTTTCCACTCATATACCACCTTAATCTCTTAATACAGAGCACCTATGGCACAGGGATTACTTAAGGTGGTATGTGAGTAGAAAGAAAAAGTTTGAAAACCACTGTTTTAATCATCCTTAATTGACTCGTTATGCTGGCCTTTATAAATCATAGCATAGGATATAGGAGCTGGGAGGTGATGTTGAGACTGTTTAAGGCTTTGGTGAGGCCAGGTTTGGAGTATTGTGAGCAGTTCTGGTCCCCAAATTATAGGAAGGATATCAATAAGGATGAGAGGGTGCAGAGAAGATTTACTAAAATGTTACCTGGATTGCAGTGTCTAGAATACAAAGAAAGATTGATTAGACTGGGTCTTTTTTCATTGGAGCGTAGAAGGTTGAGGAGGGATTTGATAGAGGTATTTAAGATTATGAAGGGAATAGATAGAGTAGATGTGAATAGGCTCTTCCCCTGAGGGTAGGAGAGATTGGTACAAGGGGTCATAAGTTAAGGGTTAGGGGGCAAAACTTTAGGAATGATATAAGAGGAAGCTTTTTCACTTAAAGAGTGGTGGCTGAGTGGAATGACCTTCCAGAAGAGATGGTTGCAGCAGGGTCAATTTTGTCATTTAAGAGAAGGTTGGATGAGTACATGGATGTGAGGGGGTTGGAGGGTAACAGGTAGGTGGGACTAGTGGAGTTTCACATAAATCGGTGTAGACTAGAAGGCCCGATATGGCCTGTTTCCGTAAATTGTTATATGGTTATAGTTATAAAGTCAAGGATGATCTTCCACCTTGACTTCACCTTCCCAAAATCTTAATTCCTTGGAATGCATGGAACTCGTTCATCTCTGCATTAAATGCATGAAATGATTAACGATCACAGCCACCCAAGGAAGAAAAATCACAACCACAGGTATCCACACCACTGAAACAATCCTAATCAGCTAAATTTTTTGTAGATGCCTAATTCTTTATTCTCAGGCCAAGAGCAAGGTCTTTGCACAATGTACCACGTCATCGCTCAGGAATTTCACATTTCAATGAAATTGCCTCTTGTTCGTGTAAATCTGCTCGGTCTTCCATCGTAGGACCATCTCCAGCAATCAGACATTCTCAAAAGTAAACACATCCATTCTTCAACAAAGAAGCCAAAACTCTTCACAGCATCTCCAGCTGTGGTTTAACCAAACCCCTTTACAATTGGCTTGAACTTCAAGGTATTTGACAAGGACCCTCGTGCTAATTGGCTTCAGAAGATTAAGGTATATGGGATCTATAGCAACTTTATGGATTAGATTGGACAGAGATAATGGTGGAGAGATCTAATTCTCTTGTTTGTGATACTTTTCTTTGGCTTGGCTTCGCGGACGAAGATTTATGGAGGGGGTAAAAAGTCCACGTCAGCTGCAGGCTCGTTTGTGGCTGACAAGTCCGATGCGGGACAGGCAGACACGATTGCAGCGGTTGCAAGGGAAAATTGGTTGGTTGGGGTTGGGTGTTGGGTTTTTCCTCCTTTGCCTTTTGTTCGTGAGGTGGGCTCTGCGGTCTTCTTCAAAGGAGGTTGCTGCCCGCCAAACTGTGAGGCGCCAAGATGCACGGTTTGAGGCGTTATCAGCCCACTGGCGGTGGTCAATGTGGCAGGCACCAAGAGATTTCTTTAGGCAGTCCTTGTACCTTTTCTTTGGTGCACCTCTGTCACGGTGGCCAGTGGAGAGCTCGCCATATAACACGATCTTGGGAAGGCGATGGTCCTCCATTCTGGAGACGTGACCCATCCAGCGCAGCTGGATTTTCAGCAGCGTGGACTCGATGCTGTCGACCTCTGCCATCTCGAGTACTTCGACGTTAGGGGTGTAAGCGCTCCAATGGATGTTGAGGATGGAGCGGAGACAACGCTGGTGGAAGCGTTCTAGGAGCCGTAGGTGGTGCCGGTAGATGACCCATGATTCGGAGCCGAACAGGAGTGTGGGTATGACAACGGCTCTGTATACGCTTATCTTTGTGAGGTTTTTCAGTTGGTTGTTTTTCCAGACTCTTTTGTGTAGTCTTCCAAAGGCGCTATTTGCCTTGGCGAGTCTGTTGTCTATCTCATTTATAAATGATTTATATTTATATGATACTATTTATAAATGATTTGGATGAATATGCAGTATACCAATGAATAAGTTTGAAGATGACATAAACATGGTCAGGGAAAGTTGTCCAAGGTTAAGGCGGGATGCAGATCAGTTAGAAATTTAGACAGAGAGATGCAGACAGAGTTTAATTCAGTCAAGTTTGAGATCTATGGACCTGAACCCCAAGATCCATCTGTTCTTCTACACTGCCAAGAATTCTGCCATTCACCATGTACCCAGCCTGAAGGTTCAATCTTCTCACTTAACACTTTCTGGGTTGAACTCCATCTTCACTTCTGTCTGTATCCCAATGTAGCCAGTGACAACCTTCTCCACTTCTCCACAACACCTCCAATCTTCTATGATTTTTCTTACACAGCCATTCCAAATTATTCCCAACTTCCCAGAATGCAGTCTGTGTAAAAAAGATCAGCACGGTAATAAGGGACTCATTCCCATTCTGGCATTTTACCTCCTTGACCCCTAGTTATTTTCACGGTTCACTTGCAGTCTAAACTGAACCGTAGGCAATCCATGAATAACAGGCTAAAGAATAAGACATCATGGATGAGGTTGTCGCACATATGTCACGATCAACATCGATGCAGTGGTGTCGCACATCCCACCTCTTTACATACCTTACTCCAGTATTCTGTCTAAACTCATGGACAGGTGCGGATATTTAGACTTTTGGTTGTTGGTGTATGAACAGCCACTGCTGGACGGTAGGAAGACACTTCAGAGTGGGAAAATCACACAAGATCTGTGTAAAAAAAAACATATTTGTGTCATTTTCTAACTCGCTAACACACCCCTCCACTTCCTCATTCCTGCTATCTAAACTTAGGATGTGCTTGTTACTGGAAAGCTTAACATTTGTTGCCATCCTGAGTTACGGGGTCTCCCTTTCCCTTGTTGATGATATTCACTGGGAGATTTGCTTAAATAGGGGTCATTGAAGATCCCTTCCATCCATTCCACAGTATCTTTGACCCACCACCATCAGGAAGGAGCATCAAAACCTACCAGACTGGGAAAAAGATTATTCCCACAAGCTGTGAGATTGAGGCAGTATTCTGTAATCGAGTAAATTAATCCAAGATATTTATCTAAAGTTATGTGTGTGTGTGTGTGTGTGTGTGTGTGTGTGTGTGTGTGTGTGTGTGTGTGTGTGTGTGTGTGTGTGTGTGTGTGTGTGTGTGTGTGTGTGTGTGTGTGTGTGTGTGTGTGTGTGTGTGTGTGTACACCATGGTGCAAAGAAACACTTTTATCTAGTTGTACATGTAGTCAGATGACTAAACCATAAGAAATAGAAGCAGAAATAGGCTATTCAGCCCATCAAGTCTGCCTACCATTTAATCATTTTTCAACTCAGCCCCACTGCCCGGCTTTCTGCCCTTAACCTTTGATGCCCTGGCTAATCAAGAACCTACCAATCTCAGTCTTAAGTATATCCAATTGTCTATGGAAACAAATTCCTGAGATTTACCACTCCTCTGGCTGAAGATATTCCGATGCATTTCTGTTGAATGAGATGCTGGGAGTTCACCTTCTTAAACCGGTGCAATCCTTCTGGTCATTCACATCACTAACGCCTGACTAACCATCCAACAGTTCCCCACTTTACTTCTCCCTCCTTCTTCCAATCTTCAAGGCATGCGTGAAATGAATGGGAAATATGTGTGTGTCATTTATCCATCTGCTAATGGAACAGGGCCCTCCGAGGCACATCTCAGGACTAGAGACAAATAAGTGAAGAGCTGGTACAGGATCAGAGACAGATAAACAGAAGGACGGTTGGTGACTGTGGAAATGATGACAAATAGACGGGAGTGAAGTGATGGTGGGGTGGGGGAAGATCTTTGTGATTTTTGATTCAGGACATAAGTCTGCAGAGGCCAAAATCTGGAGCAGGAAATAGACTGGAGAAATTCAGCAGGTCGAGCAGCATCTGTTGGGAGGTAAGGGAACTGTCAGTGTTTCATATCGAAACCCTTCTTTAAGGCTGATGGTGGCTGCACTGGTGGGGTTATCAGTGGCTAGGTGGAGGAAGCAGGTGGCTGGGTGAACTGTATCAATGGTGCTGTAATAATTATAATATTTTGGGAGAATTTGGTAGTATTTGAGGAGAATTTGGTAAAATTTGGAAAGAATTTGGTAAAATTTGGGAAGAATTTGGTAAAATTTGGGAAGAATTTGGTAAAATTTAGAGTAGGTTACATACATACACACATTTTTAAGCAGATCTTATTTGAAAGACTGAAGAATTCACATTACATGATCTCTGGAAAATGTTATGCACATTTCACAAGTAGGTGCTAATGGAAATGGGTCAGAAAATGCATAACCATTGCCTTGCTAGAACCAGGTTGACTACAAGTATCCTTTCTGCAAAGTGTTCACAGAAAGGTCACTCCTGGGTTTTTTTTATACTTTAGATAACAATCTGAGCAGAAGGAAGAACTCCTGTTGTTTGCTGGAGAAGGTGGGGGTTTTGCAAGTCACATGAGTCACATGCTTTTTCTGGAATTTCAATTGGAGAGAGAGAGAGAGAGAGAGAGAGAGAGAGGACACGAGCTCTCTCAGTCAGTGTGTGTGACACTGAAAAGCATCTGAACAGCAATCCAGGAAGAACTGATGAAAAGTTCCCAGACATTAGGCATTTCCACATTGAACCCACTCTTCAGTCTACATATCATCTCTCATCTCAACATTGTGCATGTTGGTGGGTTAGCTTGGCCCTGTAACTTGGTCCCAGTGTAAGCAGTTAAAATTGGAAGGAATTGATTGAACCTTTACTTATGATGGGGTTCGGTCCTGCGACTCGCATCGTGAGGTGAAATTGTCACAGGTCGGGATCTATCTGTGCAGGTAGAATTCTGAGCCACTCCTGCCAGAAGGAGTGTTTCTGCTTCTATTGGGAGACCAACCTGATGTCTCCATTCCTGCCGGGAGCCTCCTGGCAGCAGCGGTGACTTCCCCGCTCCTGCTGGGAGCCCAAGATGGCGCCTGGTAATTAGGCCCCAAATGTTGGTTATATATTTTTTTAAACTTCATATGGATGCTGCGAGACCTGCTGGGTTCCTCCAGCATTTCTGCGTTTTTACACCATGCTCTGATGTCTCTAATGTGAATTTTCCAAGCGCAGTTCTGTGGCGAAGCACAACTATTTTAAAATCTGCATCAAAAGCTGCAAAGCCAAGGTGTTAATAGAGACCCAGAACGTGGCTGGGGAATATATTCCATGGCAACGTTTGAGTGCAGCACAAAGGAATATTGGGCCCGAGTCTGGGAATATTAAAGCTTCAACAAATTCGTGGCCTGGAATTTGACCAACGCACGGAACATCCTTGGGTCATACATTGATCAGCATTCAGAAGCTGAGCTTTCCTCTGCACAGTGTAAAATCTTCAAAATACTCGTCAAAACAACATCAAATTATAATACTTAGGAAAGAAATAACCACTGACAAGATTAGTCAATAAACATTGAAAGGATTGGAATAGTTTCCCTATTAGTGATATTGCAGTTTACACGTTAACCACCAATGTAAGTGAGTTTGGATCCTGCTTTGAAAGGAACAGAAAAAGGAATCGTACAAAATGCATTAAACATCTGATAAATTGCTAGCTGCAGTGTTTTTGTAAAGCATATCAATTTCCCCATTTCATTATGTCAGGACATGTTGTAGACTAGATCTTACCATACACAGTCTGAAATAAACAATCCCCTAACTATTAACCATCGCCCACCTCAACATTCGAGAGGTAAGAGTCCTTGCTCTTATAAATTGCAAATTTGCCTGATTCCCAGGTCCATTTTTGCCTTTTTTATGAGGTCACTTTTCTCCTCTGCCCTTGCAGTGAGCTTCGCACAGCTGAAATCGCTTTATCTCCCCCTCCCCTGGCAAACACACACCTCCGGGCCAGCATAATTTCCAATTGTGAACAAATGCTGTTGATTTTCATTAATTTGCAGGCACTAAATTTGCCAATTTTGGGACTTTCTCTCCTGCTCGGAGGCAGGTGGGAGAGTCAATTTACTTCGTCTGTGGCAGTTAAATTAAATGGAATCAGTCTGATCATTCGAATCAAGGATTGGACCATAAAGCAATTAAGGGTTTCTAATTCTTTGCCTCAAAAAGGGGCAGTGAGTCTCTCAAGATAATTAACTACATATAATGAAAATCCTTTGTTGCCATTTATGGCTTTTTTTGTGTGTGTGTTGCTGTGGCTTGTTCATTTTGCTTTCAATCGAGCTCTTCCCTTCTGTGCTCTCAGTTCTAGATGAAAACAGATCTTTAGTTAATAGGCTCTCTGTGGGCAGATGAGTTCTATTTGGAGGTTAATTTAAAAATGGATTTTGGGCAAAATGACAGGACCCCAGGGGACTGTGTTTGTGTGTTGGTCAGTGCGTGCATTTATGCAAGTGTGTGTGATGTGCTTGTGTGGGCGTAAGTGACTGTATGTGCGGAATAAACTTTAGACACGACACTATCAGCGCGAATTTCGCCTACAACGTTTTAGTTTCTCATAAGATTTCACATACACTGTTCTGAAATCAAACATCTTTTCCAGTTTCTTTTTCACATGGCCTTCCTTTTTTAACATTTTTTTTAAATCACGTATTCATCTTCAAATGGGTGGGTGCACAGTTGGACCTGCTTTTTGGGACGCGAAGTCAACACATACAATAGATAACAATGTCAGGCTCCTATTGGCCACGGCTCCAACATAGACCACAATCAAAATCAATCCTGGCTCTCGGAAGCTCTCTGCACCTCAACCCTCAACCTCCTGGGGATGAGCAGCCACGGCTCTGCCAGAATAATCGTCACCGCCAGTTGTCCCACAAAGCTGAGTTCTCAGCCCCTTATTAAACAGCCTATAGCAGTGGTTCTGAACCTTTTTCTTGCTACTCACATCCCACTTAAAGTATTCCCTAAGCTATCAGTGCTCTGAGATTTGTTAGGGGTTGCTTAAGGTGGGATGTGAGTGGCAAGAAAAAGGTTGCGACCCCACTGGTCTATGCACTTGTGACTGTGTGGCCAAATGTTCCATTAACAAATTTACAGATGTTGCCCACTGGATCTTACACAATGATGAGACAGAGGCAAGGAAGAAAATAGAGAGCCTCATGACATGATGTTTGGCCAACAATCCCTTCCTCAATTTCTGCAAAACAAAGGAACTATTCATAAATTTCAGAAAGTGATGTGAAGCCTTATCTGTATCAGATTTATTGTCAGAGTACACACATCACATAGAACCCTGAGATTATTTTTTTCAGACCAGAAAGAATTTCTACTTATTGGAAGTACAAAAGAAAAGATGTTTATAAAAAAAGGGAAATGTAAACAAAGAAAGAAGGGTCAATAAATTGACTATGCAAGTACAGCAGCGAGAACAGAGCGTGTCCTGGTAGATGTTCCCGACGGTGGGGATGGTGGGGAGGCTGTGCCCACAACTTTTATTTACAGGTGTGGAGGTATTGTCACCCACCCCCACCCCCCGACCCATACCAGGCCATGTTGCAGCCAGTCAGCACCCTTTCCGCTACACATCTGTAGAGGTTTGCCAGGGTTATCGATGTCATACCAGATCTCCACTAAACTCCTGAGAAAGTAGCACTGACGTCCTTACTTTTTTTTTAGCACGGTGTTAGGTCTGCTTTGTTCATGAATGAGTGAGTCAGACACCAGACTGAGTCAAAATCAAGGTTCTTTGTTCTTTATTACCGGATTGTAACACTTGCAACTAACAGTGTTAGATGGAGAAGGCGCATTCTCCCGATATCAGCAAGTGGTGTTTTTTTATACCCCAGGACACGCACTTAGTAAATTATCATACCATGACATTGTCCAATGAATTAGCTGTTGCTACCCTTCTCTGTTAGTCTGCTGCACATCATTCTTGTTAGTGCCAAGCTTATCTTGAGTGTACAAGGTCACATCTGCATTCTGTTACTCCTTAGTACTGGATGACTCCTTCTCCGGTCCCATCTCATGATGTTTTTACCTTACAACGGTTACAGGCCTTTCTGACCCACGAGCCCATGCCACCCAATTAACAGATAGCACTCATTCATTTTGAAGGGTGGAAGGAAGCCAGAGCTCCCAGAGGAGAACCATGTAGACACATGGAGAATGTCTCCTTACAATACAGTGTCAGATTCGAGCCTTAGTTCCTGATAGTGTTGCGCTAACTGCCATCATATGTTGGTCCAGGAAAGGCCCTCTGAAATAGTAAACACACAGAAATGCTTGAGGAGCTCAGGCGATCTTTTCAGCATCTATAGGAAACAAAGATATATTGCCAATGTTTTGGGCCTGAGCCCTTCTTCAAGCAAAGATCAGAAAGGGCGGAAGCAGGATAGATCAGAAAGTCATAGAATTCAAGCAACGGGGGATGAATCCAGACCAACAAAAGGTGTTAATTGAATAATTAACATCACCATTAAACCTGCAGACAAGGATGGTGCTGTTGTGGACCGGCGCACTGACCTCTACCTGGCCGAAGCCAGACGACAACTCTCCTCTTACTTACCCCCTCCAACTAGACCCCACCAAAACATTGTATCCCACACCATCTCTGAACTCATCCCTCCCTGGCACGGCCTCCAACCTTACTGTTTCCCAACCCCATAATGACCCATTTCTACCTTCTACCCAAGATCCACAAACCCAATTGTCCTGGCAGACCCAACGTGTCTACCCCCAAATTGGTCTCCACTTACCTCGACTCTGTTTTGTTCCCCCCCCCCAGTCCAGTCCCTCCCCACCTACAGCTGGGCATCTTCACATGCCCGCCATCACTTCAACAATGTCCATTTCCCTGAACTCAATCATCTCATATTTACCATGGCTATCCAATCCCTATACACCTCTATTACCCTTACTAAAGGTCTCAAAATCTTTCATTTCTTTCCCCCTCCACCACCATCCTCCTCTAGCTGGCAGAACTTGTCCTCACCCTCAATAATTTCTCTTTTGACTCATCGCATGTTAAAGGAGTAGCCATGGGTACCCACATGGCCCCAGCTATGCCTGCCTCTTTGTTAGTTAAAAGGAGCAATCCATGCTACAATCCAACACAGGCAAGGCCCCACAACTCTTCCTCCTACTTTGTTGCTGTCTCATGTACCAAAAATGAGCTTGATGAATCGTCCACTTTGCTGCCAATTTCCACCCCAACATCAAATTCACTTGGTCCATCTTGAGCAACCCCCTCCCTTTCCTCTATCTCAGGAGACAGGCTCTTGACAGACATCTTGTACAAACCCACCAACTTCCACACCTACCTCGACGATACCTCTTCCACCCTGTCCCCTGTAAGGACTCCATTCCTTTCTCTCAATTCCTCCGTCTCCATCACATCTGCACCCAGGATGAGGACTTCCATGCCAGATCATCAGAGATGTTCTCCTTCTTCAAACAATGTGGATGTCCCTCTACCACCGTCAACTCAGTGCTCACCCGCATATCCTCCATTACCCACACATCTGCCCTGGCCCCCTCTGTCCCCACACACAACAAGGACAGGATTCCTCTTGCCTCTCCTACCACCCCATCAGCCTCTGCATCCAATACATTCTCCTTTCCATTTCCTCCATCTTCTATGTGATCCCATCACTAGACACATATTCCCCTCACTGTGTCTCTCTGCCTTCCACGGGGAAAGTTCCTTCTATGACTCCATTGTCCACTCCTTCTCCCCATCAATTGTAGCCCTGTGACCACAGGAGATGCTCCACTTGTGCCTACTCATCCTCCCTCAACACCATTCAGGGCCCCAACCAGCCCTTCCACGTGAAGTAACATTTCAATTGTGAATCTTCAGGGGTCATCTATTGCATCTGGTTCTCCAGCTGTGGTCTCTGCTACATCAGAGAGACTGGACACAGACTGGGATGTCACTTTGTTGAGAACCTTGGCTCTGTCCGCCACAATAATGTGGATCTTCCAGTGGCCACCCATTTCAATTCTCCATTCCATTCCCTTGCCGACACATCTGTCCATGGTCACATGAGACAACCTGTAATTTGGAGGAATAACACCTCATCTTCCAAATGGGCATCCTCCAACCAGATGGCATTAAATATGGACTCCATACCTTTACAAAAAAAAAGATATTTATCCTTCAAATTATACGTTACCTTTTCTAAAGGAATACAGGATTTTATTTCAGCATTCCATCTTTGCATTCCTAAAACCAAATCGGATTTCCAAGTAATAGCCAAATATTTTTTTAGAAACAGCCAAAGCCAAACGTAAAAATTCAGTTTGATACATAGTCAATCTCAACCCTAAAACAAATGACTTAACGTCCCGAAATAAAAATAACTTTGGATCAAACGGTAAACTTACTTTTAATACTTGCCCCAGACTTGTAACCAAAATTTCTTAACCTTAGAACAAGTCGAATGGAAAAAAGCACCTATTTCTTGTCCACATCTAAAACATAAATCTGAAGAAATTAATTCAAATTTCTTTAATTCCTGATGTAAAAAATTATATCATACTAATCTATATCTTATATTTATACCCTTAATCATAGTATCCTTACACTAACTTCTCCAAACATTTTTGAATTCCTATCTGCTTTGATTACTTTTCTTTTCAGTTCAGCAAATGAAACTCAGTGCTTGATTTACCATATTCTTGGCTCCTACCTCTAATATGAGTTTCAGAGATGGTACAGCATTAATGTCACTAGACTAGTAAACTAGAGGTCTGGACGAGCAATCTTTACACTTGAGTTTAACTTTCACTGCTGAGTTTAAATGCAGATAGTAATATGGATTTATGGAGGACAATATTTCTTAACGAGGAAAATAAAAGCTACAAGATTGTTTTCACTTGGTTCACCATGTCCTTTAGGGAGAAGAGTCAACCATCCTTACCTTGTGTCATAAACCACTGCTATGCTATGATTGGCTGACGCCTCCCAAGTCCGATCCTACCCATAGCCCTTTGCATGCTCCCCATTTCACCCTGTGTTGACCAGCCAATTATGGTTTTTAGTCGGCGATGTTGGGAAAATTGTGGAAAAATTATTAACATAATTGCTGCCCGCATGGTCGATCACACTGGGCGCCTCTTTAGACTGAAAGTCCCTGAGTGCCCCAGTCCCAGTGGTTGGACAAGCAGTGGATGATCGTCAATGAATTTACACCACAGGCTTTCTTCAAAAACTTGTAGGGATCCTGCAGGATAAATCATGGTGCAGGAATTGACTGAAAATTCCTGCACATTCCTTTTTAAACTGCCCGTGTAGTGACAAAATTCCTGGATTGTGCCATTACACACCTGCAATCTGAAGACCACAAATGAGGTTGATGGCTGTTCCAGTCTATGGTTAATAAAAGCTGATCAGTTTCACAACTTCAGTCGTTTGTGATTATTGATGGTGCATCAATTTTATTAACTATTAATTTTCAAGAAAGATGGAATAGTTCCTGAAACCTGAGAATCTCAACATAGATGCTCAGGAAGAGACAAGGGAGTGGGGAAGTTTAAACATTCCTTTTCCCCTTGAATTTTGCCCAAATATGGCTCAGTGACCTCCCATTCCCTTTCAACATTTTTATTAGATCTTTTTACAGGAATACATTCAAAAAGAAAGGACTGATGCATAACAATGGAACAAATGTTACAAAGTAAGCAAACTCACTATAACAGAAAGGAGTTCTCATTTCCAGCCCTATTAATTCAAAGATAAAGTAGAAAAGAAGAAGAAAAATAATGTTTTCATCCAAACCCCAAACTATTCCAAAGTTGGATGGCTAATGTAAAGTAAGCATAAAAAGAAGCACAAATCCACGAGAATCAGATAACTTAATTACCATTATTATTAAAGGCTATGAAAATAGCTCAAAAGGGAGACTTGAAGATTTGAAAAATATTACATTGAAAAAACACTTGTTGAACATCTAATTTTCTACAAAGTTAAATCAAATCATGTAACCGTTGATTTTGAGTGGGAGGACAGCATCTTTCTGTCTGATCAAAATAACACGTCTTGCCATAAGAGAGGCAAAGGCTAATTCATTACCTTCTGATCAACCATCCCAAACAAGGCTGTTGAAGGATCTGGTGTTAGTTTTACACTACTAATTCTTGATAAAGTGTGGAAGACCTCTTCCCAGTGTTTGACAAGGGTTGAACAATTCTAGAACATATGAATTAGTGAACCGTCCTCATTCTTGTAACCTAATATTAGGATAAATATGAGCTACTTTAGCTTTTGACATATAAACTCTACGCGCAACTTTAAATTGTAGTAATGAGTGACGGGCACATAAAGATGATGTGTTAACCAATTTAAAAATAGAGTTCAAAGAATCTTCAGAAATTGAAATATCGAGATCCTGCTCCAATGTCTTTTTAATTTTATCCAATAAAGCTTGTCTTAATTTCATCAAAGCATCCTATACAAAAGATATTAACCCTTTCTGAGATAGTCATAGATTGTTAATTGTCTCCATCAAATTCATAACAGGAGCTTGAAAAAGGTCTGGAGAAAGTTCCTAATCTGCAAGTACCTAAAAAAATTGAGTATTTAGTGAATTAAATTGGGGGTGGAGAGTTGCTCAAATGTCGCAAGGAATTCTACCTGCAAAAGCTTTAAGCATTGAGGTATAAACTAAACTTCCACAATTATTATCAATTAATAAATCATAAAAACATTTAATAGTAATCTGAACCATTTCTGAAAGGCAGAGTCCACCAAAGAAAGTTGGAAAAAAGTAATTTGATAGAAAAGGACTAAAAGGAAGAAACCTTTGGAGCCCAAATATTTTCTAAACTGGAATCAAACCCTAATCGTGTGCTTGACCACTAGATTACCAATACGAAAAGGCAAAAACACACAAGTATTGAAACAATAGAACATTTCTGAGTCAAATTCAACTCCAAATTAACCCAAATTGGGCTTCCCATTTTATTATCATAATATAATGAATATTAACAGCCCAATAATAGAATCTAAGGTTCTTTTTGAGATTTTGGAGATAAATTTTATTTAAATGATAATATAATATAATGTAATGGCTACTACGGTAGAGCTACTAAAGTAATATATACACACACATATCAGATTAGTCAACAAGACTAACTTTATTCATATTTTACAGTCTTCCTTTATACCCCACAGTCCCAAACTCCATGGGACAAGGTGAGACATTGCTATTTGAATGCTTCCGATCCACGGGACCAGCAGGTTTAAATTGATCCTTGCGAGTGTCCTGCGCCTTCCGGCAGGATACTCAATGAGACCACATACCATCCTCCAGCACGCAGTGCCACTTCATTTGGTGAGTATTCACATATTTGTATAGTTGCTCCGTGGCCTGCAGAACCATACCGGTGACGGTTCGCGACACCGCGCTGCGCACTCACTCAGCCCGCTACACAGCCACTACAATATGTTAGAATCAAGGGAGTGAAAAAAATTTAGGAACAAAAATGAGAATAGCTTGAAAAATATATAAAATTTGGGTAAAGTATTCACCTTAATAATATTAGGGGCATTGAAAGAGGAGAACCTCCCGTTCCAATGAGAGAAGAGAAATTGTTTCTGCCAGTTCTGACTCAGCCTTGTAACATTGCTTTATAAAGCATCATGTCACACCTTTCATAGCTATTGTCTGAATTATATTGACCGTCAGCTTCAAGTCAAAGGCAAAACTAAGATGTAAAAGGGCTGTCAGAGTGTGCAGCGGTAACAAAACACAACCTGGCAATGTTCTATTTTATTGACCAGAACATTGAAATATCCACGTTGAAATCAGAGAGTGCTTCATCCATGGATGTGAAATATCATCACATGCCTTACCCTCTTGAAATTCTGGTGTTGCCACATCACCCCAGGCTGAATTGTCACATAAATGAGATAAGTTTATTTCTGAAACACAACGTTTGTTCCATAAGGTGAACTGACTCTCAAACATCATGAGAAAGCAGCAGGGAGGCGGCCCACCTGTGGGGAGAGAGAGAGCTGCGGCTTGGACCTGGCCCAAGTCTCTGGCTCTGCCTTCTGTGTGCATCAAACATTTGGAAGCTGGCTGCAGCATTGTGGAACAAATGGGTTTCAATCTGAGCCTGCTGGCCTGATAGGGTTGACGAAAGCTCATCAGGAAGTCTGTGCTGATCGACAATTCGCTCCCTTCATGTTCGTGTGCTACACACTGCCTTGCACACTAATCGTGCATCTCAGCAAGCCTCTGCTCCCTTAGCCCCTTGCTCATGGGATGCGCATGAGTCCTGTTCTTAGAGGATGGATGTGGGATGTTAAAGAAGTTTGTCCTGAAAAGGTTTAGAAGAATGGTTTCTTGTAACAAGGACAGATTAGAGGGGCTGGAAGAGTTTCCCTTAGAGTACACAAAGTGGAAACATGATGTCAGAAAATTAAATAATTAAGAGAGTGAACAGAATGATAGTGGAAGGTAGAGGGATGAAGAACCTAAGAACTGGATGTCCCAGTTGTAAAATAAAGGGAAGATAATTAAGAGTGACTGGAGGACTTTATATCAGAATGCAATGCCTGTAGATGTGGTACAAACAGCCTCTATTGTGGCCATCAAGTGGGATTTAGATTAATATATTGTCAGGAATAATTTGCAATACTGAAAAGAAAGGAATTGGGGTGGAACTGTTAGTGAGCTAGCACTGCTATGATGGGCTGATTGGCCTCCTTCCTTTATTTTTCAATCTTTTCAATGATTTTATAATAATAAAGCGTGAACACATTGTGTATATGGAAATACAGAAAGTAACACAACACTTTATACAAAGCTAATATAATCAGTACCCACATCACTAATCACTTCTAAACACTGAATTAAAGAATGATATGAAATATTTTATTATAATGTATAATATTTGTCCCCACCACCTAGACTGGAGTTGTATGGCAAGAAGATTAATACTCTGCTTTAGAGAAAGAAAACATGAAAAAAGAACATAAAATTATCATTGAAATTGTTATTGTTCCTAGACATTCTGAAAATAGTTCACAAATGGTCCCCACATATTTTGAAAATTCATATATATATCAGTGACAGAGCATCAGATTTTCTCTAGATTAAAACTTAATTTCACATCATAATTGGTCATGAGCGGGCGAAACAGCATCCGTTTACCTAAGTAGTATTGTACGTCTTGCCATAAGGGAAGTAAAAGATAATATTTAACGTTTAGTTAGCATTAAAGTCACGTCATCCTCTTCTGTAGAGCCAAAAAGAGCAACTAAAGGATTAGGCTCTAGGCTTAAGTCAAGAATTATTGATAAAGTCTGAAAAATCTCCATCCAGTATCTTCTAAAGGCTCGAACAAGTACAGAACATATAGATTAATGTAGCATCCCCATTGTTCCATCTGCCACAACAAGGACTCATAAACATTCTTGTATCTACCTGACACATGAGCTCTATAGACTACTTTACATTGTAAGAGAGAATGATGAGCACATAATGATGAGGTATTAACCAATTTAAAGATCAAATTTCAACTCTCTTCAGATATTGAAAAATGTAAGTCCTGTTCCCATAGTGTTTTTTAAATTTTATCTGAAGGAGATTGATGCAATATCATCAACACATCATAAAGAGTAGATATGAAACCTTTCTGTGAAGGTTGTAAATTAAAAATTGTGTCATTTTAATATTCGGGTCAGGAGCATTGGGAAACTCAAATAATTGAGAATGGAGAAAGTTTCTAATCTGCAAAGACCTAGAATTTTAGGTAAAGTAAATTTGCTTGCCAATTGTTCAAATGAAATAAGACTATTGTCAATATATAAATCTTTAAAACTTGTAATACCTAGTCGATACCATTCATAAAAAGTGAAATCATTCTTAGAAGGTTAAAAAAAAGTAATTGGAAAGAGAAAAACTGCTTCAACTAAAATATCTTGCAACTAGATCCTCACTGTATGTTTAACTACTGGATCATCAATAATTTATTGAACTTAATTAAAGAAAAACGTAGTGCATATCCAAGAATGGAGAATTTCCTTGCTGATTTTAATTCGGTGATCCAAGTTGGGCAATCCAGTCAATTATTGTAATACATCCAAAATGTGATATTACATATGCTAACTGCCCAATAGTGAAATCAGAAATTAAGTAGAGCCAAACCTCAATTTCTTTTAGATTTTTGAAGGTGGGTTTTATTTAAATGAGGACATTTATTCTTCCATATATATGACGATAAAAGAGAATCAAGTGAATCAAAAAAAGATTGAGGAATAAAAGTTGGTATAGCTTGAAAATGATTTAGGTAAAATATTCATTTTAATAGTCCAACTAGAGACAAGAAAGGTTGACCATTTCAATAACAGCCTGTTTTAGTAACGTAAGAACATTTTCTTTAAATAGATGTTTATAATTTTTTTTTTGTAATTGTAATATCTAGATAAATGAATTGATTTCTTATAAATTTATAAGATTAGTACTCAGGTATTTCAAGGAAAAAGCTCACTTTTATGAAAATTTAATTTGTAGGCTGAAAATACACTAAATTGAAAAAACAAGGAATCCAAATTGCAGGCTTGGAAATGAAACATGGATAATCATCTGCATAAAGAGAGACTTTATGAACAGTCGCCTTCCTACAGATTCCTGAAATGCTCTCAGATTCTCAAAGTGCAATAGCTAAAGTCTCTAAAGCCAAATCGAATAGTAGAAGACTAAGAGGACAGCCTTGTCTAGTACCACAATGAAGATTATAAAGTTTTGATTGGTGAAAATTGATAAGGATAGATGCTGTTGGAGATAAATATAATAACTTAATCCTTGTAATGAACACGGATCCAAAGTTAAATCTCAAGCAAATATTTCTACTCAACCTGGTCAAAAGCTTTCTCTGCATCTAAAGAAATAACACATTCCAGGACCACAGTGGAAGGTGAACATATAATATTCAATAACCAATGTGAGTAACAATTTTTAATAAAGCCCATCTGGTCTTCTGATAAATGGCATGATATTCTCCAATCTGTGGGCTAAATGTTTAGCTAAAATTTTAACCTACAGTTAATAAAGAAATTGCACAAGTATCCAGGTCTTTGATCTGTTTCACAATTAGAGAGACTGAGGCCGGGCCTCCTTCTGCACCGTGACTGTTCTCTGATTCTGTGATCCATTCAACTTGTATCTTTGTTTGCATCTTCAGAGGCTTAGAGGGTGTTTAGGGGAACCTAGAATATAGAATATGCCACGCATTTAGGACAAGGATAGAGAAGAAATTCTTCTTTCTGAGGGTTATTCTCCACCCAGAAAGCACAGAGAGTTGAATCAGTGGGTATATTCAAAACTAAAGAGAGAGAAAGCAGGGAGCGATGGGTTATGGGCAGCAGGTAGGAGACAGGAGTGGAGGCCAAGAGCAAATCAGCTGTGACCTCATGAGAATGAACCAGATATGAAGAATCGTCCTGTTGTTCCCTGCTCCAATATCTTACATTTAATGCACAGACACAAAATTTCACCAATATAAGAAGCAGGACTTTCCATCAAAATATCTCAATCATAGAACTTAGAACAGTAGTAAACATAGGCCCATAATGTCTATACTGACCATGATGCCAATGAATACTACACCCATCCTCTTGGCTGCAGTCCATAGTCTCCCATCCCCTGCCTCTCCATGTGCTGGTCAAAATTCCCCCTTAAGGGTCTGCTTCAGCTCTCTCCTGGCAGTCATAATCCTTCCCCGTCTCACTTTAAACTGATGCCCTCTAGTATTTGGCATCTCCACCCTGGGAAAAAGTCACATCAAGTCAAGTTTATTGTCATCTGATTGTACAAGTACAACCCAACGAAACAGCGTTCTCTGTGTCTCGGTGCAATGCATGCAGACACATGACCAGACATAGTGCATGTACAGACAAACAATACATTGTAAGACAAATATTCATATAAATAAATAAATATTGGTTCATGAACATGAGAGTCTCAGATGGTCAGTGTGAGCAGTTCCTTTGGTCGTTCAGTGTTCTCACTGCCCATGAGAAGAAGCTGGTCCTCAGCCCAGTGGTGCTGGCTCTGATCCTCCTGTATCTCTTCCCCGATAGGAGCAGGTGAAAGATGCTGCGTGCAGAGAATGGAAGGGCTCCTCAATGATTTTGCACACCCTGTTCAGACAACAATCCCAATAGATCATATCGATGTGGGGGTAGTGGGGGTGGGGGGGGGGGGGAGAGAGACCCCAGTGATCCTCTCTGCCAAACTTATGGTCCTGTAGATTTACTTCTGATCTATTTCTCTGCAGAGACCATTCTGTACTGTGATGCAGCCGGCCAGGATGCTCTCAATAGAAAAGACCCTTCTCTCTCTACCTTATCCATGATTCCTAAAATTGTATGAACCGTGGTGGTTTTCAACCTTTTGCTTTCCACTCACATCCCACTTGAAGTAATCCCTATGCCATCAGTGCTCTGTGATTAGTAAGGGATTAAGGTGGGACATGAGTGGGAAGGGAAGGTTGAGAACCATTACTCTAGACCCAATTGTCACTGAAATATTTTGTTTGAGAAAAATTGTCATTGGCCCATTTCCTTTGGAGTTATGAAAGCATGCACATAACGAGTCAACGAGGTATGATTAAAACGATGGTTTTCAAACTTTTTCTTCCCACCCACATACCACTTTAAGTAATCCCTTACTACTCACTGAGCACCGATGGCACAGGGAATACTGGAATGTGAGTGGAAAGAAAACTTTTGAGAACCACTGGTGTAACCTCTTCTTAGAGAAGATATCTTCATTAATTCCCAAGCGACCACCAAACTATCAGAACTAATTATTGTCATGAAATAAAACAGAAATGTATTATTACACAAGATTGCTTTCAGTCTGCCTAAGACAGTCAAAGATTTGACATTAGCATTGCCTAGTTCCCCTGACAGTCAGGGAAAGAGAAGCAAACGAGAGTCTCCAAAAGTAACTGGGTGCACGAGGATTCTCCTCCATCACTCCCATAGGCTCTGGAGCTACACAAGGCTCCAGTTCAGGTCAAACCATTGACATACTGAGCCCAGATCCAAATCTCCAACATGATGAGGAAACCTTCAGCACCCAGGACCCTTTGAAAGCCTTCCTTACGCACAGCACCCTTTTGAATCCTAACCCTGGCACCCAGATCCTGCAGCCTGGCACGTATTCCCTGACCTCAAGTCGCCAGCAGCTCGTCACCTGTGTGTATGGCCTTCCACTGCAGAGCCCATCCCTCCTCTGCTTCACCTTCTCAGTGAGGGCATTACTGATATCCTGGGCCAGTCCACTCTTCCCCCAGAATCTGCAATCCCTTGAAGCTGTTGCAGAACACAGGCACCACCATCTTGGGCCCAGATGCCACCGACACAGGATTTTAAATAAAATGCTGTTGGCTCTGTCAACTTAAGGCCCTATGGAACCATCACCAATTGAACTGGGCAGCAGGACCCCATGGGGGAGTGCTGTATCTCAGCTCTCCAATTTCCCTGGGTGTGACGGAATTGTGCTGCGATTAATCTTTAGGAAAATTATATATATATTTCTTCAAAAAGGCTTTGTGGATTAGACAGGGACACACATATGCAGAAACCATTTTGAGAGTTGAAATGTTTGCTAATCCATTGTTTGGTTGAAGCTGCGTAAACAGCCATAAAACTGAAGTGATTGTCCATTGAAACTAAAGACAATGCTGTTTACTCACTGTGTACACAAGAAAGTTATTTGTTGGTTAGCTGAGCAGACAGTCTGTAAGCATTAGCATCAGTACACACATACATTTGTCACAGGAAAGAAAATTGCACAACATAAGATTTTTGCGCACACTGACAACTAAAAATTAGACTCTCAGGTCTGAGCCCTTCTTTAAGGAATAAGCCAGAAACAGGAAATCTGAGAAAAGTCTCAAAATTCAAACAATGGGCAAGGAATCCAGACCAAGAAAAAGTGTTAATTGGATATGATAAGGGACAAGGTAGAATTTATCATGTTTTTGGGAAAGGAGACAGATAGGGAAGAAGGTGTTGGGTTTTAACGAAAGCCAGAGAAGTCAATATTAATGCCATCTGATTGGAGGGTGCCATTGGAAGATGAGGCATTTTCCTCTAATTTATGGCTGGTCTCAGTCTGGCTCTACATGAGACCATGGGTCATCCACTGCATCCTGTTGTGGTCTCCTCTACATTGAAGAGACTGGGCACAGACTGGGGGATCCTTTTGTTGTTGTCTCTGTCCGCCACCATAGGGTGGATCTCCAATTGGCCATCCGTTTCAATTCCCCATCCCATTCCCCTGCTGACATGTCTGTCCATGGTCTCATGCACTGCCAGGCTGAGACCACCCGCAAATTGGTGGAACAACAGTACCTCATCTTCCGACTGGGTGCCCTCCAACCGGATGGCATTAACATTGACTTCTCTGGCTTTTGTTAAACCAGCTACGTGCCCCCCACCCCCGCTACTTTTCCCCGAGCTCTGTCTCCCCCTTCGTTCTCCTTTCACACTGACATAATAAATTCTAACGGTGTCTCTCATCACATCCAATTAGCACCTTTTGTTGGTCCAGATTCCTCCCCCATTGTTTGAATTCTGAGACTTTCTGAGATTTCCTGGCTTATTCTGCCTATTCCTTGAAGCTGGGCTCAGGCCTATGGATACTGGAATTCCTGCAGCATTTTGGGTGTTTGTCCATTAATATGCAGGGAATGTTTCTGCGGCAGAGGGAGGAATAGACGGGGAGATTGATTTGTGTGGTGATCTGAGCTGTGCTTACCATTCTCTGAAGTTGTTGTTAGTTGCTGTTTAAACATTTGCTGTTGCTACTGGGCTGTTTTTAAAAAATGACCAGTTATCCGAAAATATCATTTATCCAACATAGGCCCAGTCCCGACTGTTTTGGATCATCAGAGTTGTATTGTACCAGTAGTGTGCTTTTCCTTTATATTGCCAAGCAACTTTGGAATGGTTTAGGCCTTGGATTATATAATCAGATTTTTAATTTTTTTCATTTTTCTTTTCTTCTTTTGTTTTCAATATATTATTGAATTAATAGTGCTGTTTAAGGTATATTAAAAAATACTTTGAACGAGTTTGCTTACTGTGTTACAGCTGTTATGCTTCAGAGTTATCCATCAACCTTTTTTTCTGTATTATTGTATTAAAACCAATGAAAATATCGAGAAAAACTAAATATCCTGTCATAGATATCTTCCACTGTGGCCTCCTCTACATCGGAGAGACTGGACGCAGACTGGGAGATCACTTCATGGAGCACCATGGAGTCTGCTGCAACCGCATGGATCTCCCAGTGGCCACCCATTTCCATTCTCCTGCTGCCATGTCTGTCCATTGTCTCGTGCACTGCCGAACTGAGACCACCTGCAAATTGGAGGATCAACACCTCATCTTCCATCTGGGCACTGACATTGACCTCTCCATTTTCCATTAAAACCCACCCCTCCTCCTTCTTCCCCCTCCCCTTCCCTTTAGCTCTATCTCTTCCCTTTCCCTCTGTCCCCTTTCACGGAGCCATAATCAATTCCCACCTTTCCTCTCATCATATCCAATCAATACCTTTTGGCTGTTGACCTGGACATCCCCTCCACTGTCTGTTCGCTTTTAATTAAGACACCTGCCTGCTTTTTACCCATACCCAGGCCTGAAACATCGATAATACCTTTACCTCTAATGGACACTGGTTTCCTCCAGCATTTCTTTAAATTCATTTTCAATGTAACCATACAGGCCATTTTGGCCCATGAGTCAATGCCACCCAATTAACCTACAACCCCCAGTACGTTTCGAACAGAGCCCCTAGAGAGCCACGGAGAGACTGTGCAGATTCCTTACAGCCAGTGCAGGATGCGAACCCCAGTCTCCGATCGCTGGCGTTGTGCTAACACTCCAACCGTCCCACCTATATCTCCCAATTGTGTTTCCCATCCAACAACGCATTCCCACGCACTCCTCTGAAGGATGTGAGCTCAGTGCTGGCAGTTGCCATTTCAGTGCTCATTTTGCAGTGCAACCTGTCTAACATTGTTTTAAACATCCTTTTGATCAATTTCACCGTATTCGGAAATGATCCAAGTTGGTAAGGGCAATGAATGTCACCCTGTGAAATCACATTGGGATGTGAATTCTAAATTCTAAGCAATTGTTTTATATGGTTTGTATTGGGTGATGCTAATTAAGGGAATTATTCTGTCTTTCATCTCTGAAGCACATGCTTGGCCCAGATGAGCAGACTTGTGTCATTTTAATCACTGGCGTTTGATCATGTCAGAGTGTGTCTCCAAAATAAGAATCGGTGCTAATTAGTTTTTAAACTGTACTTCGGTTTTTTTATCTCTCTAATAGAACATTACATATAAGCATTTAATGACACATTTTACACCTCAAGATATTGTAAATTGTTAATGAATCAGTGTCTGACTACTTTGCTAATGAAGCAGCCATTTACGTCAGCAAGTGTCTGAGACTTTGCCAATAAAATTCCTGTCAGGTGCTGAGGGAACGATGACAGATAGTGTAACACTATCAATTAGACCTGACAAGCTAGAAGTCGAGATTAATAGGCTTTAATCGCTATAAACTTACAGTCATATCTTACATGCTGCTGGCCCAATTCCAAGGGAGGGGGATTGGGTGATACCCACCTTTATTCGGAATCCTGAAGGGGGAGGAGTTATTTTATCAGGGGCAGGCCAACCAGTACAATACCGTCATACAGTGTCCCACCACAGATATAAAGAAACTTTTAATGCAGAAAGCCCCTCAATTCAAAGCCCTGACAAATGAGTCCCATTGCACACTCCTGTCCCGTAGCCTGGCTATTATCAAGTACGTATCCAATCCTTTTAGGAGCTTTCAAATTGGAGCATCCAAGATGCTCTCCTGGTGAGATTACTGGGTCGTGTCAGCATCTTTCAAACAGCAGCCTTACCTTACTGTTAAATGGCCAACCCGGCAAGTTAAGGGAGAATCCCGCCCCCTGCGGTGACGTGGAGAGTGACGTGTCATGCAGCCCTATTCCTTTCTGTTGAAGGTCCCAGGATAACCGGGTGAGCCATTTCCCTTTTCAAATTGGCAGAGGAAGATGCCCAGGTAAGATTTACTGGGTTCCTTACCACCTCCAAGGCAGGTCTGGGACCCGGGTGGATTTTGACCGGGCTTGCCCGTTTCGGCCCTTTCCTGTACCTGGGTCTTCAATCTAATAAATTGCCCGGTTAACCCCACTTTACAAGTCAATTTGAAACTGCTTTGAAATGATTGGGCAATGCAATTTCTGGACTCTGCCCCAGACAGAAGCAATGCTGAAGGCTGACACAGAACATGACCTATAGCGAATGAGAGTAGAAAGTCTGCAGACATTATAATTGAAGTAAAACACACAGAACTGCTGGAGGAACTCAGCCAGTCTCACCCCATCCATAAGAGGTAAAGGTATATTACCACATATACCCCTCTCCTCTCTTCTCTCCCTTCTGCACTATCACTCCCTCAGTGACTCCCTTGTCCACCCCTCCCTCCCCACCAATCCTCCCCTTGGCTCCTGCCCCTGTGACTGCAGGAGATGCTTCACTTGTGCCCACACTTGCCCCCTCGCCACTATTCAGGGCCCCAAACAATTCTTCCAAGTGAACATTTCACTTGTGAATCTATGGCATCCGGTGCTCCCGCTGGGGTCTCCTCTACGTCAAAGAGACTGGACACAGACTGGGAGGTCTCTTTGTTGAGCACCTCAGCTCCATCCACCGCAATGGCGTGGGCCTCCTGGTGGCAGCCATTTCAATTCCCTTGCTGACGTGTCTGCCCATGGCCTCCCTGCCAGACTGAGACCAACTGCAAATTGGAGGAGCAACATCTCATCTTCTGACTGAGCACCCTCCCACCGGGTGGCATTAACATTAACTTCTCTAGTTTCCTCCCCCCTTCTTCTTCCTCCTTCCTCCTTTCCTCCAGGTCTGTCTCTCTCTCTCTCTCACTCACTCACTCTCTTCCCATTTTCCCTCTGTCTCAATTCATAAAGACAAAATCATTTCTCATGTCTCCTCATCATCTCCAATTAACTGTTGGTCCTCCCTTACCTTACCTTCCTGTTGAGGAAGGGCTCAGGCCCAAAACATCGGTAATATAACTTTACCTCGTATGGACGCTGCAAGACCAGCTGAGTTCCTCCAGCATTTCTGTGTGCGTTTTACATAAGCTAATAATGGCAGTGTGAACCTGCATTCAGAATGATGGTAAGCTAGAGGAATACTGACAGCTTGTCATCTGAGCTGCCTAAGGCACCCGGTTTGCCAGCTTCATTTTTTGTTAAATTTTAAGTCAATTTTCACAAACTTCAACTGATCCAGTTCAGCGAAGTTCAAGCAACACTCCAATCTCACAATAGGCCTTTTTATAGTGGTAACAAAAGCGAGCATACAAGTGGATATTCGCCACCTTCACATCGCTGTGCCTACCTTTATAAAAACACCAATGGCAGATACTGGATGCAGACTCCGATCTGTCCGGGGGGTTTGTCCCAGAGGTGGAAAGAGTCGCTCCGTGAAGGCACTGTCGCTGAAGGCAGGCTGATGACGTTGTCGGCCCACGAACCAGGGCTCCCTCAGTGATTTGGTGCTGGGATCCGGGCTTCCCCCACCACCCGGAAATGTCCTCTTCCCCACATTTCCCCCTCCACCCCTCGCTCCTTCACCGAGTCCGGGATGGAAGGAGGCAGACAAGGGCGCGGCAGAGCCCGGCAGGGTGAGCCTTTTTTTTTGCTTCCATGCGGGTTCAATGGCCGTCTTCGTGACCCATAATCTCCCACACAGCTGGAACTGCTCTGCGCTTCCCAGAGTGGTTCTGACTGCATGCAGGATAATGGATAATGAAAGTTACCATTGCTCGGCGCATATTTTCGACCTTACGGCAACGAGCGGTGTTACTGCACCACCGCCACCCTCAGCTCCAGAAGACGGCTCCCAACGCCGCCCTCCGTAAAAGCAATGCTAATGGGCCTTCTTCATAAAAGGTAAGACCGCCTTTTTCTCCCCTCGTTCGGCCGGCTGCAATGCGGCGTCACTCTGTAAAAAAGGCTAACGATGAAATAAACACCTTGACAATTCACTGAAGGAACTCAATGAAATATTCCCTCCTTTCTTGTTAATAAATCTCTTCTCCTCTTGGACATTGAGTGGGAGACTGAAGAATACAACATAAATAGTTATTTGTAAGCAGCACCGAGAGAGAGAGAGAGAGAGAGAGAGAGAGAGAGAGAGAGAGAGAGAGAGAGCTCCTAACTTAAAATCCATCAAGGAGTCCAGGCCACAATCTTAGTCCTTCTCCTCTGGTTTTTATTCTGGGAAAGATGTCGTGAAGCTGGAAATGGAGCAGAGAAGATCCGCAAGGATGTTACCGGGACTGGAGGGCTTAAGTTACAAGAAGAGGTTAGGATATTTTTTTTTCCCTGGCATGTAGGAGGCTGAGGGGTAATCTTACAGTGGTTAATAAAAATCACCAGGTTCGAGATAAGATGGTCTTTGTCACAAAGTAGGGAAGTCTAAAACTCGAAGGCGTTGGTCAAGGTGAGAGGGGAAAGAATTGAGAGAGGCCTGAAGATGCAAAGGGACCTAGGAGTCCACATGCAGAATACCCCGAAGGATGAGTCGGTGGTGAAGAAGGCAGACGCAATGCTGGATGTCATTTCAGATGGAATAGAAAACAAGAGCAGGGATGTGATGTTGAGGCTCTGTAAGGCACTTGTGAGACCTCACTTGCAGTATTGTGAGCAAGGTTTCAAGATTCAAGAATCCTTTATTGTCATGTAATATTACACAAAATTGCCAAAAGGCAGACAAAGAGTCAGCTTTCGTGTCATTCAGAGCCCCTTACAATAGGAGAGAAAGAAAAACAAAAGGAAAGTCCATTCAGGGGTGCTGAAGATGAGTGGATTTGTGTCCAGCGCTACCACCACCTTCACAGCCACACAGGCTCCAAACCTCTGACACAACATGGAAACCTTCAGTGGCCATGGCCCCTTCAGGAGCCCTTCCTGCCCTCAGCACCCTCTCGAATCCTGGCTACAGTACCTGGTTCCCATGAACCAGTCTCCAGCAGCCACGAAGCTCCCCAACCTCGTCCCTCGCGGCCTGCATGGTCACTATCATCTCCTCCGCTTCTCCTTCTCTGTAGGGTATATTCTGTGCCAGGCCGCTGCTCCTTGGAGTCTGCAGCCCCCTGAGGCCACTGCTGGGCACAGCTCCATCCTTTTGGGTACAGCCCCTGAGGTTGTGGGATTTTACTTACAAATCCTTTAATGGGCTGTTTCAGGCCTTTGGCATTAGGACTGGGCAGGTGAACTATTCAGAGCAGTGCCATGTCTCCACTCTCCCAAGACTGTCCCAGTGGCAGCACTGGCAGTTTTTAACATTGTTTGGGGAGTGGAGGGAAGAGGTACAATGGGGTCTTGGACTCCTCATTTAAGAAAGAACGTGCTGACATTAGAGAGAGTTCAGAGGAGATTCACAAGGATGATTCGGGGATTGAAAGGGTTATCAGATGAGAAGCATTTGTACTCATTCAAGTATAGAAGAATGGGAAGGATCTCATCGAAGGGTAGAACAGAGTTAATGTAGAAAGGTTGTTTAAGATTTGAAATTTATTGTTGGAGTACATACAAAATATCACATGCGATTCCTTTTCCTGTGGGTGTAGCAGAATTTTCACTAATTTGCAGTGCAAAACAAACTGTTCACAGCTTTAACAAGTAAACAGGTAATGAATGTAAGCAAACTGACTGTGCAATAAAGAGAGAGCAAAAGAAGATCAATAAAGTCCCTGAGTGAGAGTCCTTCAATGAGAGTCTGAAGTCCCTTTTTCCATTGGCACCCTGTCCCGGGAATTAATTGGGACAGGGTCAAGTGGAAAAAGAACACTGACTGAACGCCAGAGTCAAACGATGTCATTTCACGCCAAAATTAACCTCCTCTACTTCACTCATATCCTTAGTGTTTGCTGTCACCAGTGTGCTGATCAAACCAGTGGAAAACGGACAGCGGAAAGTCACCCATTTCCAGTTGAAGGTAGAACATTCTGATCCCCAGGGATGAGTTGTGTTCAGTGCAAAAGTAATTAGTATCCCAGTTAAGGGTGACCCAGTGGAAATGGCACCAAGGGCTTCCTATCCCAGGACACTGCACAGCCAATTAACAATTGGAGAAAGAGAAGCAAAAGAGAGCCCCCCCCCCCCCAGAGTCACTGAGTGTCCGTAGGTTCGCCTCCAGCGCTCCCCCAGCTGTCGCAGCCACGCAGCCTTCAGTCCAAACCATCGATGACCCCAGCTCAAGATCCAAACCTCCCACATGATCAGAAAACCTCCAGTGCCCTCTTGCATCCTGGTTCCAATACCTGGTACCCTTCCAGCCCTTCTCGTGCCAGTCTCCAGCAAGTCCAGAGCCCAGTGCGAGTTCTTTGACTGCAGTGGCCAACAGCCCGCAGCCTGCGTGGGTTCCTCACCTCATGTCGCCAGCAATCCGCCGCCCGTGTCGTCTTCAGCCACAGAGCCCTTCGCTGGTCCATCACCGTGGTCCCCGCCCTGTAGGGTGGTCTCCTCTCCTTCACCTTCCTAAACAGGGAATGTTCTCCATGCTGTATGACTGAAGATTGCAACTCCCCTCAACACATCCCCCAATATAGAGGCAAACAAATAACACCATTCACTCACAGAACCCCTTTCACGGTCATCCAGACTTAATATCTCACTGCCGCACTGCAGGGAAAATGTCGTGAAGCTGGAGAGGGTGCAGAGAAGATTTACGAGGATCTTGGTCAGGCGCAGGGGCCTGACCTGCAGCGAGAGGCTGAACAGGCCGGGGTTTTATTCCTTTGAGCACAGGAGGGATGAGGGGAGATCTCATTGAGGTGGATAAAACTATGAGAGGAACAGATCTGGCAAATCCGGTCTTTTGCTCTGAATATGGGAATCGAGAACACAGTAGGTTAAAGTTAATAGAAAGAAGCTGAGAAGTGAGAAGGGCCATAAAGGTTGGGGAGGTGGGGCTCCCTGATCAGAGAAGAAAGAGAAAGGGGTGGGGAGCAAGAGGTAAGAAGGCCGAGGCATGATTGAAGTGCTGGAGAAAATCAGCAGGTAATTTTATATAGCAAAGATAAAGATACATAGTCAACGATTCGGGCTTGAGCCTTTCATTTAAATATATTTTAAAATTTAGATCCACAGCACAGGACCCCTGGCACATTTTTGAAGGTTTGGAGGAAACTGGAGCCCCCAGAGAAAACCCATGGAGGCACGGGGAGAACGTACAAACTCCTGACAGACAGCGCCGACAGATTTGAACCCTGGTCACGGGCACTGTAAGAGCTTCGTGCTAACTGCCGCACCCACCATGCCGCTCCTCTGTACGTACGCCTGAATAAATTCCCGTGCCCTCCCCCCCACCTCCCTCTTCAAGCGCACGCCAGATTTCAGCGCCCCGGATGAAGGGCTCAGTCCCAAACCGCCGACTGCTTTCTGTGGATGCTGCCTGGCCTGCCAAGTTCCCCCAAGCTCGCTTCTACGCAGTGTTCTACAATAAGCTGAGCTTCGCCCCCAGGTGACCGACCTGCACAATTATTCTTCGCTGACACCAACCTCTGCAACGAAAAGAGGAAGGCAAGTTTCAAAGGCGGACAAGATGTGGGAGTGATACTGAAAGACCCGTTTTATAAATTGGGAGGCTCCAAGGAGTTTTATGAAATTGTGTTGTAAATCTGTCATTGTCAATTTCCATCCAATCCTCTGTGGCTGAACCACTTATTCAGCTCGACAAAAACAAATCCATTTCTGAAGCTCACAGCACAGATTAGAAAATGCAAGTTAGGAAACAGCACATGGGCCCTTGAGACCCCAATGGAATCAGAATGAGTAAACAATTGAAAATTACCTTCCTCTAATTCTCACTGAGAGGCACCGCTCGTGAGAAGCAGCTATATTTTAAGGTGAAATGCGTATGTTTCCACCGTGGGATTTTGCTCTTACTGCAGTCAGGCAGTTCCATCCTGTGACTGCCGGAGAAGGTGAACATTTTCCAGGATTTTTTAAAAATCTGATTTCACCTCCTGTGTCACACACTGGTGTAGTGGGTGTATTAGACCCTGGTGTAATTAGTGAGTCAGACCCTGATGGAGTGGGTGTGTTAGACCCTGGTGTAGTGGGTGTGTCAGTCCCTGGTGTAGTGGGTGTGTCAGACCCTGCTGTAGTGGGTGTGTCAGTCCCTGGTGTAGTGGGTGTGTCAGACCCTGGTATAGTGGGTGTGTTAGACCCTGGTGTAGTGGGTGTGTCAGACCCTAGTGTAGCGGGTGTGTTAGACCCTGGTGTAGTGGGTGCGTTAGACCCTGGTGTAGCGGGTGTGTCAGCCCCTGGTATACTAACGTGCTTATGAACGTCCCATGGACAGTGAGAATGTTGAACAACCAAAGGAACTGCTCACATGAACCATCTGAGATTCTTACATTTACGAAACAATATTCATTTATTTGTATTTACGATTATTCTATGTATGTGTGTTATGTCTGGTTGTGTGCCAGCGCTTTGCACCAAGGACCGGAGAACGCTGTTTTGTCGGGTTATACTTGTGCAATCGGATGACAGTAAACTTGTCTTGACTTGAATACCCTGCTCCCTGAATCTTTTCCTGGATGTGGCTTGCAGATCAAGCCTCAATCTCTCTCGAGATCCTACAAGTTCCTGCCATCCCCCTCCAACTCTCCCTTCTAACGCTGCTGTATGTTTCAGTCATTTCAGGGTGTCCTGAATTTTACTTTTTTTAAACATACAGCAACCTCCTCCTTTATCGCCAAAAGTCGGGGTGGTGGGGGGAGGGATGGGCACGGATTTGTCCCACTCCAGAGACTGGCTTGTGCGCTCCATGTCAGCATTCGCCTGCAGCACTCATTCCACCATCAGCGATGGTGGGACATTAAACCAGTCTCCCTCAGGAGGGCATAAGAAATGATCCCATGGCACTTTTACCGAGAAGAAGAGGGAGCTATCCGCAAAGTCCTGGACCAATACTTGTTCCTCAACCGCATCACCATAAAACAGATTATCTGGTCATTATCACATTGCTGTTTGTGGAATCTTGCTGTGGAGAAATTGGCTGCTGTGCTTCCTACATTAAAATAGTACTTAATTGGCTGTAAAGTGCTTTGGGATGTGTTGATGTTATTAAAAGTGTTATACCAGTAGAAGTCTTTTTATTTCTGACTCTTAGCTCCTCTTCAGTGAATTCCATTACAAATTTTCCTATTTTTTTTCTTTTGAACTATTCTCTAACCTTTGGATCATGCTGAAGTCTACTTTACCTGCATGGAATTTCAAGCCGCTTTCTGCTCGCTGCTCAATTTTTATGATGTTCATCACCTCTGTTTTAGACTGAGTTTTCATGTGATCTGCCTGGGTTTCCTCTGGGTTCTCCAGTTTCCTCCCATACAGTTTATTTCTGCACAACCAGTAAATGGTTCCTCTGTCTTGCCTGCAGGGGCCTTGCCGTTCGATATGGGCAATCACATCTCCATGTCCGTCACGATCTCTGACCCTCCGAATTGTCGACGTTGCCGCCTCTCCTTTGGTGAAGGCTCCACCTTCGAGCTGAGACCCTAGTTGATGTTGAGTTCATGATTATACAAGGGGAAAATACTGAAGTGCGTTCCTGTTGCTTTCTCCAGTTGCACTGTCCGTACCTGATCCACAGATTCATCTGCCCGGCGTTTTTAGTTTTGCGATCATAAAGTTCCAATTTATGGCTGTAAAAGCCATCCACCAGCTGCAATCAATGACTTCACGTGTCCCTGATTGGGAGGCTAAACAGGTCCTACACCTTGCGCAAGGGTGACCTATAGGCTAGCAGATGGAAGGAACACCTTACACCTTCTTTAGCTGAGCAATTGAGCAGCACCAACCCCAATGTATGTATTCTGACAAGAAATCTGTATTTGGACAGCATGGGCTCGTGGGGCAGAAGGGCCTGTTACCGTGCCAAACCCTCCCCCTACCATCCCGACTCTTGGTGATAAAGTAGGAGATTTCTGTATGTTTAAAAAAATAAAATTCAGAACACCCTGTGACGACTGAACCACAAAACAGTGTTAGAAGGGAAAGTCGGAGGGGGATGGCAGGAACTTTTAGGATCTCCAGAGAGATTGAGGCTTGATCTGCAAGCCACATCCAGGAAAAGATTCAGGGAGCAGGGTATTCAAGTCAAGACAAGTTTACTGTCATCTGATTACACAAGTATAATCCGACAAAACAGCATTCTCTGGTCCTTGGTGCAAAGCGCTAGCACACAACCAGACATAACACACATACAGACAATAATCGTAAATACAAATAAATGAATATTGTTTCGTAAATGTAGGAATCTCAGATGGTTCATGTGAGCAGTTCCTTTGGTTGTTCAACATTCTCACTGTCCATGGGACGTTCATAAGCACGTTACTGGGAACTGGCAACTTTGATTTACAAGGAGAGGTTGGACAGGCTGGAACTTTTCGACCTGGAATATGGGAGGTTGAGCATTGAGTTAATAAAATCATGAGGTAAATGGTCATAGTCATTCTCCTGAGTTCAGGGAGTCTGAACTTAGAGGATAAAGTGAGAGGATAAAGATTTACAAAAGGCCAAAGATTCATGTTTTTTGCAGAGATTTTAAGTTTGCATTCAAGTTTATTATCATCTGACTGTATATATATACAACAAGAAGGATAATTGTTCCTCCAGTGCACAAAGCACAGTGCAAATAAAAAAGTATAAATATACAGAAATTATTTACTCAATTTCATTAGGAAGAAGCCCAAGGTTATAGGGTACTGTTCATCAACCTCGCAGTCTGCAGGAAGTGTATGGCTGTGCTGATAGTGGTGGGTTGAAGACCCTGTGTGATGGATGGAAAAGGTCCTCAATAATTCTTTGAACCCTATTTAAGCAAAGGTCCCAGTGAATGTGGTCAGTAGAGAAAGGAGGCCCTGGGGTGCTGGACATAGCCAAGAACGACTCAGCCACCACAATGAAAGACATTAATGACAGTTTTTATTCAAATTCAGTGTGCGCCCCTTTAAGGGCAGCGTGAGCTCAGTCACCTCGTGCATCGTGATGTCATAATTGTTGCCCTAGGCAGGCGCTGGGCAGGAGACTTGAGGCAGGAGGAAAACCCTGACAGCACCATCTTCCCATGGCTGCCCCGCCACGACGTGTAACACACGTGGCCAGTTCGCCATGAAAGAGTCCGGTGCAACACAACCGCTCCCCCCCCCCAGAACCAGCTAAGCATCCCACCGCTTGGGTGGGCGGCCCTGGCATTTGGGCATGGCCATCTGCACCGGCCGTGATAAGTGCATCTCCTTCAAACGGTCCACGGTGAAAAGTTTGTCTTTACCCCCGATGTCCAAAGTGAAAATCCTGCCAGACTGTTGGAGGACCTTGTATGGGCCTTCGTACAGATATTGTAAAGGTGCCATATGTGGGCCGCGCCGAACAAATACGAATTCTGCCACGTCCAGCTCTTTGGGACGATGCGTCGGCTGGATGCCATGATGCGATGGAGGCGGGGGGGGGGCTAGTAAGGATAGTTTCTTACGGAGATCTGCCAAAAGGTTCACGTTGCGCTCTGGGCCAAAGAACTCACCTGGCAGCGAGAGCGGTGCGTCGTAGACCAGCTCCGCAGAAGACACCTGTAGGTCCTCCTTGGGTGCTGTTCTGATGCTGAGGAGGACCCAGGGAAGTTCATCTGCCCAGCCTGAGCTGGTGAGGCGAGCCATGAGGACGGATTTCACATGACGAGGAAACCTCTCCTCCAAACCATTCCCTTGCGGGTAGTAAACTGTGGTGTGGTGGAGTTTAACCCCCAGGAGGTTTGCCAGCTGAGCACAGAGCGCGGAGGTGAACTGAGCGCCCCTATCACTGGTGATGTGCGCCAGGACTCCGAACCTAGCGATCCAATAACTGACTAGTTTCCTGGCGCACGTCTCTGCGGAAGCCTCTTTGATGGGAATGGTCTCCAGCCATCTCGTAGTCCGATCGACTATTGTGAGAAGATAGCGCACTTCTCTGGACACCGGGAGGGGGCCTACGACATCAACGTGAATGTGCTGAAATCTCCGCACCACTGAATCGAATTGCTGGATTGGGCCCTGCATATGCCAGTGGACCTTGGAGGCCTGGCACCTGGTGCAGTTCCTCACCATCTCAGCCACCTTCTTTTTGAGCCCATGCCACACAAACTACTCTGCCACCATTCGCACCAAAGTTTTCACCGAGGGGTGGGCTAGCTCGTGGACTAAGCTGAAAACCCTCCACCTCCACTGCGGTGGGACTACCAGACGTGGCGAGCCGGTAGAGGCATCACAGAGCAGCATGTCTGGGCTGTTGAGCAATTGAATGGCCTGTAGCTCGAGGCCAGAGATGGTGGTCTGTGTCCAGCTTCTGGGCCTGTGCCAACTGTGTGTAGTCAAGGCCGGGGGCGAGAGTGTTGATCGCCGGATGAGAGAGCACATCCGCCATGACATTGTCTTTGCCTGCCCTATGACAGATGTTGGTGGTGAACTCCGACACGTAGGAGAGGTGGCGTTGCTGTGTGAGGGGCTTGTGATCCATGAACACCATGAAGAGCCTGCCCTCCAGAAAGTATCAAAAGTGCCGGATGGCCAGGTACAGCGCCAGGAATTCCCAGTTGAAAGAACTATACTTGAGCTCCGGCAGGCGCATCTGTTTGCTAAAGAAATTCAGCAGGTGCCACAGTCCATTGACCCACTGCTCGAATACACTCCATACCGCTGTGGCTGAGGCATCCTCTGAGAGCGCCGTGTGTGCCTTCATGAGTGGGTGCACCAATAGAGTTGTGTTGGTGAGGGCCTCCTTTGTTACGGCAAAAGTGGTCTCTGCCTTCTCCGACCAGGTCAGGACTTTCTCCTTAGCGGCGATCAACACGAACAGCAGACGCATGGTGCGGGCGGCGCCGAGGATGAACCTATAATAAAAATTCACCATCCCACGAACTCCTGCAGGCCCTTGAGAGGGGTTGGCTTGGGCAACTGCTGGACGGTCGTGACCTTCTCTGGTGCCAGGGCAGCATCTGCTGCCAAAATGATGTGCTCCAGCAACTTCAGTATCTGCTTGCCGAACTGGCACTTGGCCACGTTGACCATGAGGCCAAACTCCACCAGTCAGGCAAACAGGGTTCAGAGGTGGACCTTGAGCTCTTTGCGGTTGCGGCTGGTGATAAGGATATCGTCCAGGTAGATAAACACAAAGTCCAAGTCCCTACCCATTGCGTCCATGAGGGAACTGAAAATTCTAGGCCTCATTCTTGAGGTCGAAAGGCATACGCAGGAATTCAAAGAGGCTTAAAGGGGGTGATGATCACCGTCTTGCTGATGACCTCGGGGTGGACCAGGATCTGCACCAAATCAACCTTGGAGAAGACTTGCACGCCATGGAGATTGGCCAAGAAGTCTTGAATGTGTGGAACCAGGTACCTGTCCGGTGTGGTTACATCGTTCAAACACCAGTAATCGCCACAAGATCTCCAGCACCCAGAGGATTTGGGGATCACGTGGAGAGTGGATGCCCAGGCTCTGTCCTTTGCCTGCTGCAGCTTCTCGGGCGGAAGTCGTTTGGGCTTGGTGTGCAGGGGGGGCCATGTGTGGAGATATGGTGGTATACCCCGAGCTGGGGTAAGATGGCACTGAATCATGGTTGAAAGATGGCAGGGAACTCATAGAGTATGCTCGAATACTCATCCCTGTAAGTGGTGATGGTGACGATCCCAGGCCTGCAGCATTCGTGGCATCCAGGCGCACCGAATGGAAGGTGTGAGCGTTGACCAGCTGCTTGCCATTTATATCAACCAACAGTCCGTGTGCCCTTAGGAAGTCGGCCCCTAACAATGCAGTACCCACTGAGGCTAACATGAACTTCCAGTGGAATTTCTCTTTCCCAATCTGGATCTGTGCCCTGCGGGTACCAAAGGTCTTGATGGCGGAATCGTTGGCTGCCCGCAGGGTGGGACCATGAGGTCGAGTGCGTGTCTCGAGGGCGGTGGGGGGGTAAGACACTCAGCTGCACTCCTGTGTCCACCAGAAAATGCTGGCCGGTGGACTTGTCAGTAACATGAAGGAGGCTGTCCACGTGGCCAGCCGTCGCAGCCATCAACGGTGGCTGGCCGGGTCATTTCCCCTGGTAGTCACACGATTGTCGGCATTTATGAACTTGCGCTCCCCAGCGCTGATGGTAAAAGCACCAGGTAGAATGGTGTTCCTCCAGCTTGTACTTGGGGGTGTGTTGCAGCTGGCTGGCTCTTGGTCGCGCAATCTGACTGAGGGCTGCTTCATTCTCCCTCTTGGTGTGCCAGAGGGTGTCCGTTCATGCTGAGACTCGGCATGTATCCGTGAAATCCTCATCCACCAGGAATAGTTGGATGTCCCCGGGCATCTGCTCGAGGAAGATCTAATGGAATAGGAAACAAGGTTTGTGATCCTCCACCAGCGCCAGCATCTCGTCCATTAGAGCCAAGAGCCAATGGTATGCTCGAGGTGCAGGAGCCCATCGAGGTGCAGGAGCCAGGAAGCACGCTGCTGAGGGGAGAGGCTGAAAGTGCCAAGGAGCAGGTTCTTGAGGGCAGGATATTTACCCTCGGCTGGTGGGTTGTGTATTAGATCGTCCACCCTGTCTGCCATTTCTTAGTCCAGCACACTCACGGCGTGGTAGAATATCATGGCATCTGCTGAAATGTTCCTCAGTTGAAACTGCGCCTCCACCTGCCTGAACCACGTATGCAGGTGATGGGTCCAGAAGGGGGGCAGTTTGATGACAATGGCTTTGATCTCTGCCGGATCCACGTTCTTGAGACCAGAGGCATCTGGGGTCAACGGGGTCACCAATGTAGTGCTGGACACAGCCAAGAAAGACTCAGCCACTACATTAAAAGTTGTTAATGACTGTTCTTATTCAAATTCAGCGCGCGCCCTTTTAAGGGCAGCATGAACTCAGTCACCTCGTGCCTTGTGACATCATAATCGCTGCCCCAGGCGGGCGCTGGGCAGGAGACTTGAGGCAGGGAGAAAACCCTGACAGCGCCATCTTCCCATGGCTGCCCCGCCATGAGGTGTTGCACATGGGGCCAGTTCGCCATGAGAGAGTGCGCCGCCACAATCCCCCGTGATCTTCTCCACCATTTTGTTGATCCTCTGTTTTGACTTCTGGTCCGATACTTTGAACCCAAGGTTCAATTTCTTTATTGTCATGAGTGCACAAATTTTGTTTTAGTTTTTTTTCCCTGTAAAGCTTCACAGAAAGGCACCACTAATCCATCACTCCCACCTGTAAGAGAAAGAGAATCTGTGGAGAGTCTCTTCAGAGACACCTAGTGTCCGTTGATTTCACCAATGCTGCCATCTCCTGCGCCTCCGTAGCCACATGGTCCCGTCCGGCAATGACCACGAGCATACGAGTGTCCCTCCTCGGCCTGTGTTTCCCAATCCCTGATACAACTGGGAAGCTGTCAGCGCCCAAGGCCCCATTCAGGAACCCTACTCGCCAACGGCTCCCTCACGAATCCTAGTGTCAATGGTCAGGTGGTTGTATCTTCAAGAGGAGAATCACCCCAAGGGAAGTCTGAACATATTTTTGATGGTGCGACTCTTCTCACAGTTGATGAGAAAAGCTTCCTTGCTGGAGGTTCCAGTCACAGGATTCATCCTCCATAGATCCAACAAACAGAAAGTTGTATGAGCATTTGGCCTAGATCAGGATAGCAACACCCTCTTGTCAAAGCAGGGTGTTCTGTTCAATAGAGGGCTGCTGGCAATTTGGAACATGGATGCATATAGCAGGACGATAGGTAAGGAAGGAATAAAGATTCATGGAAATTTGATGGTTCAAGTATTACGGAGTCCAGAGGACCCCAAAAACCAACAGCAATAGATATGCACCACAACACAAAGGGGTATTTAAACAAAAGTCATTTTTAATTATAATCGAACAAGAAATCAGAATTAAACTTTAACATTACTTAACCTACCTAACCTACTTAATCCCCCCTCTAATACTAAGCACAGGTCTGTGTAATGTGTATTTAAGATTAGAAAAGTTATTTGAATCACAGTCCAATCTCACTGGTTGCAGGCAATTCGTGTACTGTGCCCAGAAGTTAGCATTAACAAAGTTCACCAGGTGCTTAACAGGCAATTGGTTACCACTCAGGAGGGTTCTTGTTGGTTTTCAGAGAGAGATTCCTTTTGTTGCAGGATATCCGCACCTGATTCCTTTCCAATCAGTCTTGCTGATGAAACTTGCCCCCTTCAGGGTTCTCCAAATGATCCTCTTTCTTTCAGGTCACCTTCTCCTTTGACCAGGCAGTCTTCCAAATGTTTGTCAGCTTTGTCCTTCTGAAACTAATTTGGTCTTCTTTCTTTCAATTTCACACCCTCCCTCTCTGAGAGCAAAGCTCTTCAGTGTACCTGCAAAAAAATCACATGCTCTCCCAGGCAAGCTGTATGCTGCAATTTTATTGCTCTTTTTGCAAAAAAAGCACTCTGCAAAAGTCCTGCAAATATCCTGTGTTTTAAAATGTTTGTGTGCAACCTGCTCTAATAATCCTTCCCAAAACACCTCTAAATACTCTGTCACACAAGATTCAAGATTCTTTTAATGTCATGAAATAAAACAGATGTAATATTATACAAAATTGTATTTAATCTGCTGTAGGGCAGGCAAAGATTTGCCATCAGCATTAAATTGCCTAGAGCCCTGTACAGTCAGAGAAAGAGAAGCAAAATAGACAGTTTGAATAAACTATCTGGATGCCTTCTGAATGCATTTTAGCTTAAGCCCTTCATCATCTACCTACTAAAACAGGGCCGAGATATGTTTGAGCAGTAGGCATTTGGCACAGAAGGGGTTAAAGTGTGCCTGTTTCACGGTGGAGGCTAATCAAGCCTTCTCATCCAAAGCTTGTTATAAACACTGCCAGAAGCAGCCACACAGGGGCTGATTCGAGCCTTCCTCTGGGGAGTCTTCAATGGGCTTCAGAGGCCAAATGAGGTGTAAGTCTATTAAAATTAAAGCGTTTGTGCACAGATCAAAGTCCCACTGAGCTATCCCACTCTGCACATGCCACTCAGGTGCAGTTAATTTCTCCCTGACAAACAGCAGCCAAGCACGGTCGTAGACACACGTAGCGGACGCCCGCACCTCCACACACTTGGCACAGCGCTTCCTCCCAGCTACCACCTTGCTGCCATGGGAAACAACCTTTCCACATCTACTCTCTATACCTTTCCACATTCGAAGTGCTTCAATGAGATCCCCGCTCGCTCACCTCAATTTCAATGAGGATTTTCTTTTGTTGTTTATTCAGTGAGGAATATGCCAGGCCCGAAACGTCGGTAACATATCTTTACCTCATTTGGATGATGCAAGACCGGCTGAGTTCCTCCAGTATTGCTGTGAGGTTTTACTGGAATTACAGTATCTGCGGACTTTTTCACTCTTGGACCTCCACATGCCTGTTCTCCTGGCCTTTTCCAGAAAACACTAAGGGTGGCCCAACTTGCTACCAGCTCTCCCCTTTCTCTCAGATGAACAAGAACCCTGAGTTTAGCCACAGCAATGCACCAGGAATGAGTCAGACTCCAGTTAAATTGGGGGACATCAGAGAGCATTGATTTGATCTTAAGCTGACACTGGCAATAATGCGTTTCCTTCACACCCACTCCTGACGGTGTCAATGGGGATAGGGGTGCACTGAGAAATCCAATCTTGAACTTCAGGTGCCATTGAGAGGATGAGGATTAAGAACCATAGACCTCCCCTAACTACGTCAAGGGGAAAAGAATGTAAGAGCAGGGATGGGATGTTGAGGCTTTATAAGGGACTGGTAGACCTCACTTGGAGCATTGTGAGCAGTTTTGGGCTCTTCCTTTAAGAAAGGACGTGCTGATGTTGAAGAGGGTTCAAACAAGGTTCATAAGGATAATTTGGGAAATGAAAGGGTTATCATTTAACAGCTCTTGGCCTGCACTTGTTGGAATTTATGAGGGGGGAATCTCCTTTTGAATATTGAAAGGCATGAACAGAATAGATGTAGAAAGGCTGTTTTCCCCATGGTTGGGGGCGACCACTTAGAACAGAGGCACGGAGGAATTCCTTTAGCTAGAAGGCGGTGAATCTGTGGAAATTGTTGCCACTGACAGTTGTAACGAGCAGGTCATTAGAGTGCATTTAAGGCAGAGATTGATCGGTTCTTGATTAGACAGAGCTTTAAAGGTTATGAGGAAAAAGGCCAGGCAGTGAGGCTGTGGGAGAATGGATCAGGTCATGATTAAATTGCGTGGCAGACTCGATGGGCTGAATAGTCTATTTTTGCTTCTATGTCTTATGGTCTTACTGATATTGACTCCTGTTTAAGCCAGATTGGACAGTGCTGGCAACCTTTCTCCCCAGAGGGACATCATTTATATTTTATAGTCCAACCACCTCATGGGAACGTTCATTGATGCCAATGAGGCCACTGGGCATGAGTTCAAACTCACTTTATGGTCAGGTTCTGCTGAATAATTACACCGGACAACAATTTATTTCAAAAGGTTTGCTTCTTGAAAAACAATTGGGATTATGATAGATGATTTCAAGCTGAACACAAAGATAATTTCAGATGCTGTATCACGTACGAAGTTGAAAAAATGTTAAATTATTGAATTGAGCACGTCTAAGCACATAACGACGCTGACACAACCAACCTACAAATGTTTTACCACTGATTTTCATTTGTACTCAGCATCTGATGCCTCTCTTGTCAGTGTCCAACAATAGTTGGCCAACATTGATGGATTCTAGTTATTCCGATACCGCTTTTCCATTGTCACAATGTCATCATGTTCGTCACTGACCGCCAAGATCAGCCAGAGAAGAAGTCCAAGTGCGAATGCAGAAAATGAATTTTCAATGATGTACTGCACTTCATGGTTTTGTAGACTTGAAGTAGACTTAAAATATGATAGGAAATTACAAAAACAGGTTATATCTAAAAAAAATGGCATGTTATAGTTAGATCTTAAAGTGAGTTTCGTGATCAGCAGCTTGAAATCCAAAAAATAAATCAAAAAATGTTCTGGAACCAAAATCTTCGTTTTTGCAGTGTTAACTGTAACATCAATGTTACTTGTTCAATAACGTATGACCTGCACCATCAGGCCTCATGCCATGTTTTGCAAGCGTGAGATCCAGGCACTAGTGCTGGCTGACTTCACTCGCTGTTCTAAAGCAAGGCAGATAGATGGTACTGAGGTATTGGAAGAGGATTTATCCATTGTGATACAAGTTTTAAGAGATTGTCATTCTCAGATTGGTTTTCATGAATGAGGACTTCCAAGCCTGGGTGCTATGATTATGCTGTATAATCAGAATCAGAATTTATTGTCATGAACAAGTCACAAAATTCATTGTTTTGCGACAGCGTCACAGTGCAAACATTCATATAAACCACCTTACAAAAATAAATAAAAATAGTGTAAGAAAAGTTAGTGCTTTTAGTTCACTGATCATTCAGGAATCTGGTGGCAGCGGGGAAGAAGCTGTCCTTGTGCCGTTGAGTGCTCGACTTTAGGCTCCTGTACCTTTCCCTGATGGTAGCAGAGTGAAGAGGGCCTGGCCTGGGTGGTGGGGTCCCTTGAGGATAAAGTCTGCTTCCTTGAGCAGCACCTCCTGTCATGTCCTCAATGGAGTGAAGTCTGGTGCCTGTGATGTCGCAGATCGAATTAACAACCCTCTAGAGCTTATTCTTGTCCTGAACGTTGGCACCTCTGTACCAGAGAGTGATGCAACCAGCCGGAATGTTCTCCACAGTACACCTGTAGAAATTTTTGAGAGTCTTCGGTGATGTACCAAAACTCCTCAAACACCTCACAAAGCGTAACCGCTGGCGAACCTTCTTCGTGATTGCATCGACATGGAGGCTCCAGGACAGACCCTCGGAGATGTTGAAGTTATTGACCCTCTCCACTACTAAGCCCTCGATGAGGACTGGGTCTTGTTCCCCTGACTTCCTCCTGAAGTCCACAATCAATTTCCTTGGCTGTGCCAGTGTTAAGTTCGAGGCTGGTGACACGACTCCACCCAACGAGCCGATCCATCGCCCTCCTGTATGCTTCCTCGTTACCGTCTGTGATTCTGCCGATGATGGTGTTGTCATCGAGCAATTTGCAGATAGCACTGGAATTGTGCCTGGCCACACAGTCATGGTCTAAGAGGGAGTAGAGGTGTGGGCTGAGCCCGCATCCTTGTGTTGAGATTCAAGATTTAAATCTGGAATTTACTCAACCAATCCTCCTTAGGCTGGTCATTTCCACAAATGCTGTACAAAGTAACAAAACTTTCCACAGGACAGTAAGAGGCTGGGTTATTTACCATTCCAAAGATGAATTACCACGTGTCTTGGAAAGTTTTGGTTTGTTTGTGTGAAGAGGAAAGACACAGTGGGAATGGTCTGTTAACTGAGCAATAAACCAAGTCTGATAAATATTTTGACATGTTGAACAGTGTTTATTGAATGAGAGGGGCATGTTGGGGGGGTGGGGGGGAAAGAATGTGTTTAGGAATCAGTAAGAGAAAGGAGAGAGAGAGGGGGTGATGCAATGCTTGAGTGAGTCTGAATTAGAATCTGCGGCATACATTGATTGAATTGAGAGGAGACTGAATTGTGCACTGTTATATCTGTCAGCACCATCTAAGTAGACAGCTTCTCACTCGTTTTAATGCCAGAAAGAGAAACCCTTTGCAGATCTTCCATCAGCTTTTTTTTCCCCCTGCATTGTGTGTAAGAGGAGAGAGAAGAGGTCAGTAGTGCATGGGTGACTTCTGACCCTTAATCTCCTTGAGTGGCATTTGCCAGTCAACCTAAGCTGTTCTGTGATAATAGTTTATTGACTAGGTTGCCATTTTATACCTCCGGTCCCATGTGCGGGGAGAGGCCCACAATGTCAGCTGCGGGGAACAAGCTATGGGAGAGGTGGGGAGGTGGGGTGAAGGAGTGGAGGAGGGGCGAGATGTCGTGGGTGTCCTCTAGAATGACCAGATCTTTGATCTTGCAATTCTGCAAGTTTTTTTTGTTCCATCTTTCACCTCACCGCCCCCCCCACCCTTTTCATTAACAAAAGTAGTTAATCAAGATGGGATCCAATTATTTGGGCTCCAGAAATAACTTCTTGGAGTGCGTTTTTTAATCGTGTGTTAATTTCAACAGCATCAGTGAAAAGAAGCGGACAGACGTGTGCGCATTCATATGTGTGCATTTTCCCATGTAGTTGTGGCTTACACATGACAGTCTTTGTGTTCATCTATGTATATTGTAGAAAATGTATGTAGCTCTATGTGTTTTTGCATGTGTGTATGTGTGTATGTGTGTGTCTGTATGTTTGTGTATGTGCATGTGTACGTGTGTGTGTGCATGTATGTGTGTAGGTTTATGTGCGTATGTGTGTGTGTAAGTTTACGTGTGTGTGTGGGGATATGTGTGCATAGGTTTGAGTGTATGTACAGGAGAGGATTTTGTGTGTGTGGGGGAAGAGGGTTTGTGCGCATGTTTGTGTGTATGTATGTATGTTTGCATGTGTGTATGTATGTGCATGTATGTGTGTGTGTGCGTGTGCGTGCAAGCGCGCGCGCGTGCACAGGCACGCGTGTATATACACACACACGTCACATTTATTCAAGATCCAAGGTTCTTCGCACAAAATCATTGAGGACCCCCTTCCACCCCACGCACAGCATCTTTCAGTTGCTCCTGTTGGGGAAGAGATATACAGCACCACGAAGCCGAGGAACAGCTTCTTCCCACGGGCAGTCAGAACGCTGAACGACCCAAGGAACTGCTCGCACTGACCCTCTGGGACTATCGTATTCATGAAATAAAAGGTCTATTTATTTATTTGTTTGTTTGCTTGTCTGTTTGTTTATTTTTGATTAGGGCAGCACAGGTTTGTGGGCCAAAAGGGCCTGTTAACATGCAGTATGTCTAAATAGAGATGAGATACTTGTCCTGCATACATACCTGTGTTGTTTGTCTGTACATGCGCTCTGCATGAGGGGTGCACCACTGCCAGAGCTCACCAGAGAATTGCTGTAAAAAAAAGGGCAAAATAAACAAGCGGGGAATTTTAACCAGCGGGGAATTTAACAGCGGCCACATTGCATAAGGATGGGAGTGGAAATTAAGAACACCTCATTTCAGGAGTTGTCTTATAAATAGGGAAGATTTTTCTGTCAGTCTGGTCTTACACAAAATTCCAAAAGAGACGACATAAAGCCATTTTTATTTTTGATTTCAGTCCTGCCTTTAACACTTTCCAACTAAAATGAGATTTTCAGCATGTAAGTGAACGCTGAACTCACAAGGAGGAAATTGCTGAGGAATTGCCACTTCAATAGAATTCAAATACTTTGCTTTCACCTGATAATTAAATGTCAATCTGATTTTTATTGAATTTAATAGCAGCACTCGAATTATATTAATTGCAAAACATGCATTCACAACTCTGCATTACCAATGAAAACCACCAGGAGCTTTGTTTAAATAAGTTGAACGGTTTAATTTGTAAGGAGAAAACACAGGGAAGGTGTGTTTTAAATACAGAAAATGGCAGTATTAGGACACAACCTTAGCACAACTTTGCAAAACTATCTAGGAAGTCACCTTGCCAAATATACGCAGGTCACTAAAACAGTTTAGGGAATACACAGTTAATCACTACAAAAAGATTAATTATAAAAGCTTTGAATTTCAGCGTTACAAAAACTATTTATTTCTCTGTGTGTGACAATGGATAATAGTTTCCCCCAAAACTGTACATAGCGTGACTGACAGCATTCAAGACCAGAGAGAGTACAGTGCACTTTTATTCAGTAAGAATAACACACAAAAGTCTTTGGACTGAACTGGGGTTTTGGTGGGGATCCAGGGTTTATATCAGGATAAGCGGGAGCGGATTCGGGGGAGGAGCCAGTCCTTCGGCCATCGCATCAGTAGTGAATTCCCAGTTCACTACACTGTGACAGCAAGATGCACAACATATTCATCAACAATATTTACTTATCGGCAACTTCATGCATTGTTTGCCATTTAAACGTTCAAAACAATGTTTGCTTGACAATCCTGCCTTTTTAACTATTTTGCAAGGGCATATGAGAACAAATAATATGTATCTAACTACACTGAACATATTACTTACATTGTACACACACACACACACACACACACACACACACACACACACACACACACACACACACACACACACACACACACACACACACACACACACACACACACACACACACACACTTCCTTCTTTTTCTCTCTAGGTTAGATCTGGCACCTAGAAAAAAGCACTGCACTCCTGGTTATGTCTGGGTGTGTGTCTGTGTGTTTTGCACTGAGGACCAGAGAACGCTGTTTCATTAGGTTGTACTTCTACAATCAGATGACAACAAACTTGACTTGAGAGACTCAAAGATTTAATTGTCATGTAATAAAGCCAAAAAAGTAACATTCCACAAAATTTCCTTTAGTCGACAATAAGACAAAGCGTCACCATTGTCAGAAGTTGTTTAGCGCCCCTTACAGTCAGGGAAAGAGAAGCAAAAGAGAGTCCACAAACGCAAGAACCTCAGGATACCATTATCAAAGCAGGTGGAACGATGCTTGCTCATGGTTCCAATGTGGTTCCATACTGTAATGGTTAACATATCTACTTTACATGCAGAAGTTCCTGGGTTCAAACCCCAGTGGAACTAGCTGTTGGTTTTGGGTGGAGCCGTTAGCGCAATGCTATTTCAGCGCCAGTGATCCGGGTTGTGCATTCTTCCCAAGTCTGCGTGGATTTCAAATATGTGCGGGGCTTGCAGGTTAATTAGTGTATTTGGGGGGCCATGGACTCCTGGGCGGGGGGTGGGCTAAATATTTTATGCAAGATAAATGGTGGTGTACATCACAATCAACTGTTGGATGTTAGGATTTATATAAATATTTGCAAAAAAATCTAATTTTGTGATGTTTATGACAATAATTCTGATTCTGAATTTCACCACACGTCCAGTCTTCATTCAAGGTTATTCTGCCATTTATGCATAAGTAGGGGCCAACATGAATGTGTTGGGCTGAAGGGCTTTTTTCCATGCTCCAGACCTTCCTGGCTCTTGGTAACACCAACAGCCCCTCACAGGGCGTCCAATGCCGACGGTCATCTCCGTGGCCCTTAAAGCGACCAAACTGATTCTCCTGATTGGGACCACGCTGGCCTGTATGTTGAAGGTTGTCCAATGGTGGCCTTGGCTGGGGCTGGTTCCCGGATTTCCATCAACGCTGACAAAGTTTGTCCGAGTCAGGGGGGGGGGGACGCTTCGAGCGTGATATAAAGGTGACAGTGATTCCATTGCCCTCACTGACTAACTCCATAATAAGTCAAATGGTCTGCCCATGCATTCTTCATCGATGGAGTGAATGTTTAAGGTAAAAGGTCAAATGGCAATCAAGCAGTCATTACTCACCGAATATTGTTCTAATTAGTGCGATCCATCTGAATCGCCATCTGGAACAGAAAATGTAACTCTTGTTTATGACTGTATGCATCGATAAAGTGATGTTCTATATTTAAATATAAATTCTTTCTATATAGTGAGCACACATAGACCAGATGTTTATAGGTATTATCCAGCATTTAAATTTGTTTGCTGTGTGTTAAGGAAATTATATAATTAGTGTTTTTTTTAATCTCTTATTTTATTCTCGTCATAGAAGCTACCACTTCCCAGATGATATGATTCCAATTTGATGATAATCTTCTATCAGTGGCTCACAGGAAATCCTCCCATACGGTTTCCTCCAACCGTTCGAAACATACCAGGGGTGGTGGGGTGGGGGAGTGGTGTAAATTGGGTGCCACCGACTCATGGGCCAAAATAGCCTGTTACCGCGCTGTACTTCTGAATTTTTTTTAAATCAGCATCTCAGTGGAGAAGGATGCCAATATTGATGGGAGAAGAACAATCCTGGACTTACATTGCAGTTCTCATTGTTAGAGTATGTTATTAGGGCAGCTCCACACAGTGAGCTGAAGGGCCTGAACTGTGCTATAGATTTCTATCGTCTATGTTCTATGACCAAGGAACCACCAATGCAGCATGGACACTAATGCATTTCAAAGTTTAAAGTTCAGATTAAAGTGCAAACAGTACATGAAATCACATACAACCCTGAGATTATTTTTTCTGAGACAGAATTTTCTACTGATCGGTTAAAAAACAAACTATACTGAAGAAAAGATTACAAAAGAGCGAAATGTAACCAAGAAGGAAGTGCAAACAAGCAAACAAGTCTTGAGAAAGAGACCTGGCCACCTCCTTCTGTTGACGCTGCCTGCCCCTTTTCATGCTGCCACCTTGTCCCAGGAATTGGCGGCCAATTTACTGGTTGAGGGTCCAGCGTGGAAGCGAATCAATCGGCACGCAGGCGTCAAATCACAGCCCCAACCCCAACTCATGTCCCCGGCATCAGCCAATTAACCCAGTGTGAAGAGGACAAGTTACACCCGACATCTCTGGTTGAAGGTAGACTCTCCTATCCCTGGGGGAGATCGGGGATGACTTGTCATCAATGTGAGAGCAAATAGAGTCCTGGACCAAAGTGGCTTAGTGGGAACAGCAAAACTTTAACCGGGACACTGAACAGCCAGTGTGAAAAGGGTTAATTTAAGTCCTCACTGATCACTCAAGATTCCACCAGCTACATTTATAGAGCTGACTCTTCCTGATTCCTAATGAAAGGTTTTGGCTGAAATGTTGACTATCTAATGCCTTCCACAGATGCTGCCTGACCTGTTGAGTTCTTCTAGCATTAGTGTGGTGCTTAACATTTCAGGACAAAGACCCTTCTGTTTGTTTCAGTTATTCCACCATTTTTCCATGTGGGTCCTAGCCAAAAGCCTTGCTAAGACTAAACGAAGTTTTCTGGTTTCATTACCCTCCTTGTCATCACGTTAAGATGATCAATAAGCCTTCTCTTAACAAGTACGTAAACTGAAGAAACTTGGCAGGTCAATAGGGTGACTAAAGTTTCCTGCCTGAGACCTTCAACAAGGCCTGATCAAAAATCAGGCAGATGACTGAATCAAAAGGTGGGGTGGGTGGGGGGGGGGGAGGGGGTTGGAGAGCAGTGAGAGAAGGAGCAGGGGAAGATGCATAGGCTAACAGGTAAGAGGTTGGAGGGTAGAAACCTGTGAATTGACAGGGGAGAGGTTAGCTGTCTGAATGGAGAGGGAAGGGAGGGGTATGGGGAGCTGAATGAAAGGAGACAAAGGGATACGGAGAGAAGGATTTAACGGAAACTGGAGAAGTCGATGTTAATGGTATCAGTTGGAATAATAGATGCTGTTCCTTCAATTTTTGGGTGGCATCTGTTTGCACGAGATGTGGAAATGGGAGGTGGAATTAAAATGATTTGCCACTGGGAGGCCCCCGTTAATGCACCAGAGACAGAGCAACGGTGCTCATCAATCTTCCAGTTTGTGTCCAGTCCCACTGACATAGAGGAGAATCAGATGCAGTGGATGACCTCTGCAGATTAACGAGTGAAGTGCCTGAGGGCCCCAAATGGAGGGATGGGTGGAGGTGTAGCCTTTCCTGCAGTCTCTGTGATAGGTACCGATTAGTGAACGAGGGATACCCATCTGGAGGTGGGATTCCATTGTAAGTCAGATGTGGAGGCCATTGTGGTATTTTAAATTTTAATTTTAATTTACATTTTTTATTTAAATTTGGTCATACAGGTCAATTCGAGTCCATGCTGCCCAACTTAACCTAAAACCCTACATTTTTTCTTTGAAGGGTGGGAAGAAATCAGAGCCCCCTGGGAAATGGGGAGAACGTACAAACTCCTCACAGGGATTAGCGCCCCGGTCCCGATAGCTAGCGCAGTAAAGGCGTGGCGCTAACCACCAGGCCAACCATGTAGGCGAGGACAAGGAGGAATCCTCTCCTTGTTGCAACTCGTGGCATAGGATAAGGGCGTTGACCATCAGAGGTTGATGACAGCACAGTTTTTTGACATCTTGCCTGTTGCTGACACACTGTGGCTTTCTCTCAGAAAGCCCCTGAAGTTATTCTAACTGCCCCATAATGACTCGTTTAATCCTACTTCCACATAGCATTAAATGTGAAATGTCCTCTCTCACCACTCCTGTAGCCCAAGAGAAATGCAAAATGATGAGTAGCGCCTTCTTGCTTTATTCAGCACCTTTATTCCAATCGTAACGTTCAAAGGTGAATTGCGTGCAATGCGCTGGGCTGTGCTGAGAGCGCAGTTGAGTAGGCTAAGACGGAGTGAAATTTGGGCGGCAACATTGGTGGAACGATTAGCACGATGCCGTTTGTGATGATGTAATGGGGGGGCGTATTATACTGACCACTTGCTATTGGCTACAGCTCTAGAGATACTCCACCCTACTGGTATAACAGATGGAGAACCTTATAGAGGTGGCTTTTCGTCTGTTAATAAAAGCCTAGTATTAGAATGATACTTGACTGGTCCTTGTCTATGGCATTTCAATTTTATTAACAGATGAAAAACCACTTCTAAACTGACCAGTGGAATAAAGTTCTCCATCTGTTATACCAGTTGGGTGGAGTATCTCTACAGCCATCGCCAATAGCAAACAGTCAGTATACTACACCCCTTCCTCATTGCTTCATCACACCATTACAGCGTTTGCAAACAGGAGTAGGGTTTGAATCCTGCGCTATCAGGAAGGGGTTTGGACTGTAACAATATTAATATTTGGGGAGAATTTATGTTTTAGAGTAGGTTACATATTCATACACATATTTTGGAACAGATCTTATTTGAAAGACTGAAGAATTCACATTGCAAGATCTCTGGAAAATGTAAGCACTTTTCACAAGTAGGTGTTAATTGAACTGGATTGTCATAAAATGCTTGACCATTGTCTTACTGGAGTCATGCTGTCTATCAGGACCCTTTCTGCAAAGTGCTCACAGAAAGGTCAATTCTGGATTGTTTACCTAAGATAACAACTTGAGAAGAAGAAAGAACTCCTGTTGTTTGCTGGAGAAGGTGGGGGTTTTGCAAGACATGAGTCACATGCTCTCTTTGGAGTTGCAGTTGGAAAAGAGAAAGAGTTGAGTTAACAGCTCAGTTAGTCAGTCAGTCAGTGTGTGGGACACTGACAAGTAACTGAAAAGTGCAATCTAGGGAGAACTGTTTGAAACTGATGAAAGCAAGTTCCAGAGCAGTAGATGGCTGGAAGTGCTATCTGTCTGATGTTTCTTTTGAAATAGGGGAAGGAATGGAATTCTGTGGTAGTTTGAAGAAAGATGTTACCATCTAGAAGATCCTGATGGGGCAAGTTTCATCAGCGAGACCCTGAGGTGACTAGTGGTGGTACCTCAGTTGTGGAAATCCTGGAGCAACAAATATCTCTCTCTGCAAACCCTACAAGAACCTTCCTGAGCAGTAAACACTTACCTTTCAAGCACCAAGCCTGGTGAACTTTATACATGTTAAATTCTGTGCACAGTATGGTGATTGCCTGCAACCAGAGAACTTGGAAGAAGGAGAAGTGAGATTGAACTGTGAACCAAAGAATTTTTCAGGAATTTACACACAGATTACATACACTTGCGCTTAGAATTAGAATGGGGTTAATTTGGGTTAGTTAAGTATAGAGTTAAGTTAACGTTTGATTCTATTTTCATGTTTGAAGTTGATTAAAAATAACTTGAATTTTGAAAGCCATTTGTCTTGGTGAATGTCTATTGCTGCTGGGTTTTGGGGTCCTTTGGGCTCGTAACAGAACATTCTCCCCCATGTCCACGTGGGTGTCTTCCAGGTGCTCCAGTTTGCTCCCACCATCCGAAACGTACTGGGGGTGGTGGGTTAATTGGGCAGCACGGGCCGAGATGGCCTGTATGTCTAAATTTCTGAAAGTCTGCAGACACTGTGATTGGAGTAAAAGCGCAGAGATGCTGGAGGAACTCAGCCGGTGGTAAAGAAATATTAGCGAGGCTTCTGGTCTGAGTACTTCCTCAGGATATGAATGAAAAAGAGAGGTGGGCATCTTTATAGAAGGCTAGGGACCACAGGGAAGGGTGGGAGGGAAAAGCTAAGCAGACAAGCTAAGATGGAGAACAGAACAAACAGTGAGGATGTCCTCCTGCGTTTATAAATGTGATTTACAAGACAGATCATCTCATAAAATGAAGAATGTGCTTGCTGGTTAACCACTGTAAAAATAGCATTTGCATGAAAGGAGTCATTTCAGAATGAAAATGCGGAATGTGATTTTGTTTTAGAAGTTACAAATGCTACAAATATTACCAACATGTATTAAAACTCCATGTCCAGCATCTCCCATGAGTGTCCCTTTTACTTGGAGAGCACTCTCATTAATCTACCTACAGTCATGTTGTCGTGTTGGGAAGAGTATCAGGTGTGATAGTACAGATTCTATCACCAATGTGTATTGTACATATGTACAGATGGAAGTGTAGGATGACTGTGATTGGCTGACAGTGTAGCCACACCTAATGGCACGTCTTAAAGGATTGCTCCTAGCCAGACCAGGTCATTCTAGGCTGGTCGACCTACATGTGATATGCTCCAGTCTTTTAGTTAATAAAACCCTTGGTTTGGATCAACAAGTCTTTGGTTCTTTCGACATGCTCTACACAGGGCTCAGTAGGTTCACAGAGAGACGAGTCTGGATACAAGTGGTGCAACCACACGTAACTTTCATTATCACATGGGAACAAAAAGGGGGGAATGTCAAATGGTACTCAATTACTAATCCACTTAAGCTACTGTGTAGACATTTACCTCAATCTTTGGTTGGACTCTGACAACGGTAAACCTGTACTTGGCCTGCTCACACACCCGGTTCCCTGGCAAACGGGGGTCCGGCTCTCTGCAAGTATTGATCTATTGCAGTACTACGGCTCAACATCAGTGTAGTGCTCACCTTACCCCCAACACTCCCAGCAACATCACCAGTAGTGACCTGGCATGGAGAGATGACCAGGGCTTGGATCACGAGGCAGGGAGAAGGTATGTGCTCTGCGTTAGTGTTAAATGCGGTGCTACTCTGTGCTTCCAGCCAATAATGACCCTAGGTGATTAAAATTAGCCAACAATAAGGTGTGCACTAATGGGTGGCTGGAGTCCAACAGGTGATGTGACTTCCAAATAAGTTTCAGACAGGCAGGACACATGATCACCCACAATACGGACATTCTGGACAGGAAGGGAGGCCACATTTCCTCCACACTTGACACACATATAGCGGCCTCAGTTATATTCTCTCACACAAAAGAAAACAAGCGTCTGATTACCATGGTCCATCTCAGTAGCTCTTAACTAATGAATGTTAAATCTTCTGTGTGAATCTGATATCAATGGAAAAGAAAATAGAAAAACCATTCAAGGTTCAGATTTATTGTCAGAGTACATACATAGATCACATACAAATCCGAGATTCTTTTTCCTGCGGGCACGGCAGAAATACCATTTATTGGTAGTGCAAAAAAAAACTGTACATAATGCATACACGTAAATAAACTAACTGTACAATGCAGAGAAAAAAAAATTGCCAAAGAGTCTCCGATTGAGTTTGTCGTTGATAGTGTTTTTGAATCTGGTGGGTGCGAGTCTTGTGGCCTCTAAACCTCTTTCCCGATGGCAGGAACGAGAAGAGAGCGTGCACTGGGAGGTGTGGATCCTTGGTGATTGATGCTGCTCTCTGATGTCAGCGTTCTCGATGGTGGGGAGAATTTTTACCTGCACCCATTACATTTTGGAGTGGTATTGACTTTGATGCAGCACGTCAGCACACCCTGTCCATCTCTGACGCCCCCCAATGATCACAAATTCTGAAACAAAATCAAGGTAATCACATTTTCTATTTCTGGAAGAGATTTTTTCCCAAATTTCCTCAGACCGATATTGCAATTGATTTTGCTTGATATTCACCATAAGCCATTCAGCTCTTGAGTGTGCCCCACACTCAAATTAATGAGCTGATCTATTTTCTAACTCAGCCTCTCTGCACGGCCTTTTCCCCATAACCATAACTAGGAGATTCTGAACATTCTACATCATTCTATTTTTCTATCTCTCTGGTGATTAATTATGTGCATAGAAGAATATACTTAATTGATGACGTTAAATGCATGTGTCTTTTAGGCTGTGGAAAATAGTTCCACAATTTTATGGGTGGATGATGTTAAAAGCTATTGGTTCTTGAGGGTAGACCTTGAATGTGATGTGAAAATTGGATAGGAGGTTTTTATAAAAACTTTGAATGGAGAGAGAGAGAGAGAGAGAGAGAGAGAGAGAGAGAGAGAGAGACAGAGACAGAGACAGAGACAGAGACAGACAGACAGACAGACAGACAGACAGACAGAGACAGAGACAGAGACAGAGACAGAGACAGAGAAAGAAACTGGTAAACTGGTAAAGGAAAGATACACCTAATATTTAAAAAACAGCTTCTTCCCATCTGCCATGAGATTTCTGATTGCACACTACCTCACTTTTTGTACTATTTTAAAAAAATCTTGTATTTACAGAACTATAATTTATAGGAACTTTGCACGTTGAACTTTGTACTTTGAACTTTGCACGTTGTTCTGCCCAATGCTGCTGCAGAACCACAAATGTCGTGACACATGTTCATGACAATAAATCTGATTCTGATACCATTATGCTGGAAAGAGTGCAGAAAAGATTTGCACTGACGTTGCCATGACTGTAAGGATGGCCTGGGACTTTTCTCCCTGGAGTATCAGAGGCTGACGGGGACAGGAGATTCTTTATTCCCTGTGTAGGCAAGCTCAGTTCCAATGCAATCAACAAATTCACTGATGACACAACCGTTCTTGGACAAAGAACTGGAAGTGAAGAGTCAGAATGAAGGATTGGAGATCTAGGTCTGGTTGGGTGGTGCCAGAGCAACAATCTTGCTCTTAATGTCACCAAGACCATGGAGTTTATTACTGATCTTCAGAGGGAGAGGGTGAGAGACCACACACCTGCCCACTTTAAGGGGATGGAGGTGGAGTAGGTGAGAGACTCCGTCCATCTATCAGAAGACCTATCCTGGAGCCATCACATCATCGAGGGAACTGTGAGGAAGGCACATCTGCTCCTCTACATTATAAGGTGACTGAGGAGATTTGTCATCAGATACTCGACCAAACTTCTACAGGTGCATTTTGGAAAGTATGCTGACTTGTGACCTCACAGCCTGGTTTGGGAATTCGACTGCCCAGGAACGCAGAAGGCCGCAGATGTTAGTAACAATGGCCAAGGTCCATAGCATCAGTTGAAGACGTCTGTGTGAGGCTCTGTCTCAGGACAGGCAGCCAACATCATAAAAGGCTCCCCACCCCCTGTCACCCTGGTCACAACCTCTTCTCACTTCAGGCTAAGAAGCCTGAAGACCAGCAGTTGCTTTCCAACCGTTATCAGGCTCTTGAACTTCCCCTTGTAACACAAAAATTGGGACTGCTCCTTCTCCACAAAAGGACTGTCTGCACCATCAGAAAGTCTCAGAATTCAAACAATTCCCCCATTGTTTGAATTCTGAGACTTTCCGATACCTCCTGCTTCTGCCTTTTCTGTTTGGCCTGCGAAAAAGGGCTCAGGCCCGAAACGTTGGCGACATATCTTTGTCTCTTATGGATGCTGAAAAGACCGGCTGAGTTCCCTCAGCATTTTGATGTTTGCTACAATCCCAGCATCTGCAGCTGATTGTGTTTCACCCAAGATTCTAGATGTATTCCAGATTGAATGTCTTCGTGGAGTTGATTGGATGGGGCATCAGAAAGAAAGCTGTTAACAAAAAAAGTTCCCTCTCCTTCTGAGAGTGGGCAAGGCTTCAGATTAACAACTCTGCTTGGTAGAAATAATAACTCGAATAGAGTAACTGTTCCTTAGGATCACACTGGGGAATGCAGTGGACTTTAACTTCTGGTAGTTGCTCTGACACTTGTTTTACGTCTATAACAATTCCATTGAACTTCCATTTGAGAAGAGTTTACAAGGGCCCATCGGCCAGCCTTCTTCTGGTGCTGAGGGGATCAAATCTGACTTACTGCATTCAGGTTTGAGGAATGGGATTGTAGCCACAAATCTTCCAATATGGGGGTGCAAGGGCCTAGTTATCCTGGAGGATACTGGCCATTTCCACCCATAGTCAGAACATTTAGGGCCAGTTGTGAGCGCCCAGGCTGTGCAAGGGCAGTGGGATCCTGGAAACCTCATGACAATGAGCCAAGGGACTATCTCGACACTCAGCTGGTCTCCGGCAGGGCTTGAAGAAGAGCTCAGGCCCAAAATGTTGGTAGTATATCTTTACTCCTATGGCAGCTGCAACCGGTTGAGTTCCACCAGCATTTCAGTGTTTTGACTGAAAGACTTTTGAGTTTGACTCTCTTGAAACTTTTCCATTTCTCCTTTCCACCAAAGTAAGTTGAACCTGGTTTGCCGAACATTGTCCTCGTCCTGATCAGACGTGCCCCTTGTTGCTTGCAGTGGGGTTTGTCTCAACCCCCCTTCCATCAGTTGTCTCTGCCTCCCCCCCCCACCTTTCACCTTAAATGCCTATAAACCATTTTACTCCTTTCTAAAAGCTGAAATAATGTATAACCTTACAATTGGGCGACGTGGAATTTCGAGCAGCTGACGTAGCAGGTCATTGTCTCTGTGAGGTACATTTTGAGCCATTTATTGGAGAAACCATCCGGCAAACTGTTCAACGTAATTGTGAACACATCGGCCTATTGTTGCAATGACACTGGCTCGACATGGCGACCAGAACATCTACAATTGAGACCCTTCATACACCAGGGACAAATGGCCACCGCAGTATCACCAAGGAACTGAAGGATCGTGAACTTTGATGACCTCTATTAATTCCTGAGAGCTTTGAGCAACAAAGGCCCATTTACAAAGTGCATCAAACGGGATTAAGTTGGGATCCGCTTTGATCTGAGTTTAGAAAGAAGGTGTTCCTGGATTGTAGGGTTATGAAGGCCAAAGCTTTGTGGTTTATTTTTTAAGTCCCCAGATATCCACTAGATCCTTTGGGCAGGGAGCTGACTGATTTTGTGTCGGGTGTGCTGCGCACAGAGGCAAAAAAAGAGTAGTCTGCCACTTCACATGGAAGGGGAGTTCCATGCTCTTTAGAGTGCAATGGTATCCAAGTCCACGATTTTGAGGCTGATAGATTTTGATTTGATTCTGTTGAGCTGGTGGGCAGTTACAAATCGTTAACTAAAGGTTTGTCCAGCTTTGTCATCAATTACAGCTATCATATCTCAAAGTGGCAAGCTGGTCTTGCCATAGAGGCGTGGTTACTCTTTCGGAAACTGAGAGTCCTCAAACACTCACGACTTGAAGGCATCAATTTCAATCCAGAGCAGGAGGGAAGGGCCAGTGCTTTCAGGTGGGCACATCTCTATCTATACCATGCGCTGATAAAAGCCACTGGAGCTTCAGTAACCCAGCTGTTTCTGCCACTCAAATGTTGCAACTGCTTCCAGGGCATTGTTAGATGAGCAATCAGGTCAGCCGCGATCTCAATGAATGGCAGAGACGGCTCGATGAGCCGAATGGCCTGCTCCTGCTCTGATTTCTTGTGAAATATCAGAAGAAGTGGGGGAAGGAAATGTTTGGAGCAGCATGTAAGGGGAAGAGGGAAGGAGGGAGGGAGGGAAGAGGAGGAGGAAACACTAACAGGTAAGAAGATACAAGCTAGAAGAGAAAGAGGCAAAAGGTTGATTTTTAATATTTTTTTTAAATATAGACATACAGCACGGTAACAGGCCATTTCAGCCCGCAAGTCCATGGCACCCAGTTTATACCCAATTAATTTACACCGCCAATACGTTTTGAACAGTGGAAGGAAACTGGAGCCCCCCCCCCCCCCCAAACGCAGGGAAAACCCACACAGTCACGGGGAGAACGTGCCAACTGTATACAGACAGCGCAAGATTCGAACCCAGGTCCTGATCGCTGGTGTCGTTAAGTCGTTGCGCTCACTGCTTCACATGACGTGGTAAGAAGGCTAAAATGGGGTAGCTCTTTGATAGGAGGAGGAAGAGGAGGGGGTAGGACAGGAGACAGAAAGGTAGGGAAAGAGAGCAGGATAACAGAAATTGGAGGCTGATATTGATGCTGGCGGGTGAAGGGAGCCCAGACTGAATCATTGCGTGTCATTTCCTCCCATTTGTGGGTGGTCTCAATTTGGCACGACATGAGGGATTGAAGTGGTCGACCACTGGAACATCTTCGCTGTTGCAGTGGACAGAGCAACGATCCTCAACAAAGTGATCTCTCAGACTGCGTCCACTCTCCCCGATGTAGAGAAGTCTGCATCGGGAGCATCGGATGCAGAATATCTTCCTCACCCTCATCCAGCTTGAGATCAGATGTCAATGCTGTAAATGTTGGGATCTTATCAAACATCTCGACATGCTTAACTGATGATCCTTTTCTATAAAGAATGTCTTCTCCAAGGATAATGCTTCATTCTTGTAAGCAGTTCAAAGCTGCTTTTTTGCTCAGATTTGTCATTACTGTAACCAATTACAGACACACACACACACACACACACACACACACACACACACACACACACACACACACACACACACACACACACACACACACACACACATCCGTGTGCAGCAATGAACAAGAGAGGGAGCAGACCATCTGATGGTCAATTCCTGTAGTAATGTCTCTTGTTCTCAAGCATTACCATGTTCTTTTTTTCCTTCTGTCCACTATATTTCAATTGTTCAGTGAAGAAGCTGTTCAAGGCATTGGTGAGGCCAAATTTGGAATATTGTGTGCATTTCTGGACCCCAAATTATAGGAAGGATATCAATAAGGTGCAGAGAAGATATACTAAAATCTTGCATGGATTGCAATATCTGGAATACAAAGAAAGATTGAGTAGACTTTATTCATTGGAGCATACAAGGCTGAGGGGGGATTTGATAGAGGTATATAAAATTATGAGAGGAATAGATAGAATAGATGTGAATAGGCTCTTCCCCTTGAAGGTAGGAGAGATTGGAACAAGGGGTCACAAGTTAAGGGTTAGGGGACAAAAGTTTAGGAGTAACATGAGAGGGGGCTTCACTTAGAGAGTGGTGGCTGAGTGGAATGATCTTCCTGAAGAGATGGTTGCAGCAGGGTCAATTTTGTCATTTAAGAAAAGGTTGGATGAGTGCATAGATGTGAGGTGGTTGGAGGGTTATGGGCAGGGAGCAGGTAGGTGGGACTAGAAGAGTTCACTTAAATCAGTGCAGACTAGAGGGGCTGAGATGGTCTGTTTCCAGACTGTAATTGTTATATAGTTGTATATGGTTAAATCAGAATAATTACTCCAACCAACAAATTGGTGGAGTAACACAGCAGGTCAGACAGTATCTGTGAAAGACAATAGACAGACAACACTTGGGGCCTAACCTTTCACCAGGACAATCATCAGGAAAAACTGTTTCCTTTTGTTTTATATTCTAAGGATGTCAGATTGAAGGATATTAAAATAAAAAATACATTGAGTGAAAAAGAATCAGATGTAAGGAAGCATGGAATCCAAAGAGGCCCTGCTTTGTGGATACAGAATCATCTTGCCCATAGAAGACAGCGGGTGGTTATCAATGGTTCTTATTCTGCATGGAGGTCGGTGACCAGTGGTGTTCCGCAGGGATTTGTTCTGGGACCTCACCTCTTTGAGATTTTGGATGATGGTGGGTGTTAGTAAGTTTGCAGATGTCATAAAAGTGGATGGTGCTGGAGGGTTGTCAGAGGTTACAGTGGGACATTGATTGGCTGCAGAGCTGGCAGTTTCACCCAGAAAAATACGGGGTGGTTCAATTCAGTGGGTCAAATTCAAAGGCAGAACGGGAGGACTGAGCAGTGTGGAGGAACTGAGAGATCTTGGGGGGTGGGGGGTCCAAGTCCATAGGACACTCAATGCTGCTATACAGGGTGCTAATGTTGTTAAGAAGGCATATGGGGTGCTGGCCTTCATTTACTGCAGAATGAAGCTGTAGAGAGATGTTTGCATAAAGCTCCACTGAAATCTCCCGTCACACAGGCTGATTCGATGCATTTGTCTTTGTGATATTCCCCAACCTAAACAGAATGGAAAATGTTTTCAAATCACCTTCAGCTGTTACACAGAAATGAAACAACAACAGGTTTAAGGAGAAGAAGGAGCTGACATCTCAGTTATTACCTATATCAGAGAGAAATTTGATGCAGTATCACCTGTCATCAAATCAGTTATAAATTGGGCCACCACAGGTATGGCTGCATTTGTGCAGTTATCTTTTCATCAGAAAATCTTTCATCAGAATTATTTTACATTTCCACTACCCAATTTTTTTTTAGCCTCTTGGATTATTTTAAAGTAACAAGATATAATTTTACCAATTTCATTCTCCACTCCTGCAGATAACGAAACCCTAATTGTCACCGGATCATTGAGAAGCAGTGGTGCTCAATCTTCCACCCTCCTCCCCAATTAACCTTCCTCATACTGCCACAACCTTTTGGATTCCACTAATTATTTAACCACTGTGGCAGAGAACACACAAGATAGAAGCAGTCTGGACTGAGAATCAGTGAGTGAACCGTGGTCTCAGATGGAAGTGTATTGGATGTCATCAGTTCCACCACTTCAGCCTCCTCTCCGGGCCTAGTGTGCCACTGGGTCAGTTAGTCCAGAAAATTGGCACATGCTGGGATCAAGTGTAATGGCCAAATGCTGGAGAAAATCACCAGGGTCATGTAGGATCCATGGATGTAACAGACAGTCGGCGTTTCGGGCCTGAACCCCGTCCCAAAATGTTGGTTACCCTTTACTTTCTGTGGATGCTACAAGGCCTGCTGACTTTCTCCAGCACATTTGTGTATTTTATCTCACTTCAATTTCTCCATCTTTAACCAGCTGTGAAGTGTCGACTCTTAAAGACTGATCAACAGGCTTTATTCCACTTAAAGTCCCTGCTGCAGTGAGCTGAAGCTCCGTGACTGATTGGCAGCCAATCAGGTGGGGCTTGGTCCATTCAGGTCGGCTGATTGACAGCCGGCCAGGTGTGGTCTTGTCCTCGGGTGCTCTTCCGCAGGTGCACAGGTCACCCCCTGCAGTGGACTAGTGGTGTTTCACCACGTATATGTACAATATTGAACTGTTACCATCTCTACACCCCTGCACCCACGATTGGCTTTATCTCTGCCTTCAACTGCATGGATCTAAAATTCCCTCCCAAAACCTTTTCATTTCCCCACCTCTTCATTTGCATGTTCATCAATCCAAGTATCTCCACAAGCAGCTTCAATTCATGAATCTTGTACAAATCGGAATCAGAATTTATTTTCATGAGCAAATCATGAAATTCGGTGTTTTGCAGTAACATCACATTATGACATTACTATAAAAAATTAAAATAATAGTCCATGAAAAGTAAGGCAGTGTCTGTGGTTCATTGAATATTCAAGAATCTGATGGCAACGGGGAAGAAGCTGTCCTCGTGTCACTGAGAGTTCCTCATTAGGCTCCTGTACCTTTTTCCCGATGGTAACAGCGTGAAGAGGGCATGGCCTGGGCGGTGGGGGGGTCCTTGAGGATAGAAACTGCTTTCTTAAGACACTGTCTCATGTAGATGTCCTCGATGGAGTGAAGTCTGGTCCCTGTGAGGTCACAGGTGGATTTAACAACCCTCTGGAGTTTATTCCTGTCCTGAGATGGAAAGAAAGTCTTCTCATTGCAGGGATTAGTCATGTAAAACACACTAACAACAATTTAAGTATAAATTTAGATGCCATGAAGAGAAAGAAAGAATAATAGGTGTGAAAGAATAAAAAATGTAATGAATAATAAATACTTGCAGTTGGCGGGTAATGCAAACAATAGTGGAGCTTTGAATGATACAGGGAACTTTAAGCCCCTTTCACACTTGCATCCCAGTAAATCAGCCATTCAGTGTCCTGGGATAGGAACGGAGGATTGGCCTTTAACACTAGACCACTCCTAACCGGGTCGTTGAATGCTTTCACACTTGCAAGGGTCTATCCCCGGCGTTTGGTCTGTTCTACCTTCAATCAGAAGTGCCTGCAATGCAATTGCCCATTTCACACTTGCCTGATCTCAATGCTGGTGTCTGCAGATGCTGGGGATTGTACTAGAGGCCAGTAATCCCTGGCATGAGATGACACCATCTGACGCCGGCGTTGAGTAGATTTTGCTTTCACACTTGCCACCTTAAAGGCCGATTGGCGTTCGATTCCTGGGATCACCGGCAAGTGTGAAATAAGAGTCTGATTGCTGTTGGGAAATACCTGTTGACCAAAAGAGCAGGGAAACATGGAAGTGTGCGGTAAACACAAAAACACAAAAAATGTTGGAGGAACTCAGCAGGTCTCGCAGCAACAATAGAGGTAAAGATATATCTTTGCCTCCTATAGACCTGCTGAGTTCCTCCAGCAACTTTTGTGTTTTTGTGTTTACCGCGATGTACAGTTATGTTTACTATTGGTCTTGTAATGCACAGTTTTTTTTTCTCGGGCTAGCGAAAAGGACGCCCAGCCTCCTTAAACACCACACTTCTGCTTTTCAGTCTAACAAAGCGCAGTGTGGTACGGATATTTGGCTCTGGTGTGAACCTCCACTCCCGGAAGGTAGGGAGACACTTTCGAACGGAAAAATCACGCAAGTTCTACGTAAAAAAATATAATTGATGAACGAACTATCCTCGGTCAAATTCCAAGTCTTTCCCTAGCTCATTGTAACATCCCACAACCCCATCATTTCTGCCACTTTTTTTTAAATGATCTTCTTTCAATCATATCAATCCATGATCATCAACTCCATAATAAAATTATTCAGAGGTTTATTTGATCTGAATTAAGTCTCCAGTAAAGTTTCCTTGCCTGGCTAAGAAGAGACGATCTCTGACAATTCACATTTTGTATGGTAACTTGTACTTGTTTGGGTATTAGTGGAAGGCTTCCCAATCCCCCCAGCTATCATTTCACTGGATTATTCGAGCATGTTATGCTTATAAGATCGAAGCTTCCAAGAAGCAGGGAGATTGCAAAGCTTCAACTGAAACTCCCTGTGCAACTTCCCCTCCTTCTGCAACCCCCACCTCAGTCTCACACCACCCCCATCCTGACTGACCAATGCAATACACCTCCAACAAATCAAATGGGGAGTATTAGCTAAAGTCCAAGGCAGGTACTGGGGGCTTAGAATCTCCCTCATTTCAAGCACGATTAACCTAAAATGGAGAGCTTCAGGATCAATAGTTGCTGACTGATCCAGCAAGGCTCTCAAAGCGACTAGAGTACACATATGGTAATATCCCGGCTTAACAACATCTTATAGGATTTACTGTTGCCTTTTTGGACTGGTATGAATAACAAGCAGTGAGGTGCCCCTGGGAGCCATCTTCTCTCATTCCGTGTTCAATTAATCTTCTGGGGGAGGATACTATTTCAAACATTTTGAAGGGGGTTGGGAGGGCAAAATATGAGCAGAGGTAATGCAGTTGGACTTTTACATCTGGGATTGTTAATCGTGGCATTTAAATTTAATGGTTTGATGCTTTTCTCCTGTTGGGTCTGAGTCCGTCGTCGTTTCCCCCCCACCCCCCCGCCCCCCCCCAGGCCCCAGATAGGAATTTTTCGGCAGGTTGGTTGTGTGAAGCCTTCAGTGTAATTCACACTATTGCCAAAAAGTGCTGGCTTTATCATGCAAATAACAAGTGTAAATGGGGGAATTCCCCAGGCGCTACTTCACTGAAATGCAACTTCACTCCAGTCTCAAGCTGGTGCTGAAGAATTTATTTGGGAAGCTCAGTTCTAATTTAAAAGGAATGGCAGCTGAAAGAGGCACTGGGGACTCGCTCTTGCCGTCAGCTCCTAGCAAGAGTTTGGGGGGGGGACTCTCTTGGCTGCTTCGCAAACATTGCAAGAGCCTTCATTTCCTGCAACCTGAGTCTCAGCACGGCCAAGACGAAAGAGATGATGATCGTGGACTTCAGAAGGACCAGGAAGGAACCGGCATTTAATACAATCTTTCCCCGGAGGCTGGTGGAGAAGCTGCCCTCACTGGGACTCAGGACACCTCTCTGCATCTGGATTCTGGACTTTCTAACGGATAGACCACAGTCTGTCCACCGTCACACTGAGCACTGGCTCACCTTAGGGCTGTGCGCTCAGCCCACTCCTGTTCATGCTACTGACCCACAACTGCGTCGCCAGATCCAGCTCCAACAGAGGCATCAGGTTTGGAGATGATATGACAGTCGTCGGCCTCATCAGCGACAACGACAAGTCGCTCTACAGAGAAGAGGCAGGAAATCTCGTGAAATGCTGGGAGAGTAAGAATCTGAGTCTCAACGTGGACAAGACAAAGGAGACGATCGTGGACTTCAGAATGGCCACCTTCCACTACACATCAATGACTCTGTTTTGGAGAGAGGGGAGAGCACCAAGTTCCTTGGAGTTCACTTAGCTAGTGACACTCAACATCTCCTCACTTGTCAGGAAGGAGCAATAGCGACTTCACTTTCTGAGAAGACTGAAGCGGGCAACGCTACCGGCCGTCATCATGCCAACCTTCTACAGGAGCTCTATTGAGAGCATCCTGGCTGGGGTTGCATCATAGTATGGGGCGGTGGCTGCAGAGAAATGGATCAGGGGTCAATCCACAGGACCATAAGAGTGGCAGAAAGGATCATTTCAGTCTCTTCCCCCCACCACCCCTTCGATGTGATCTACTTGGATCGTTATCTGAAGATAACGATCCTCAAAATCATTGAAGACCCTTTCATTGAGGACATCGTTCAGCTGTTCCCGTTGGGGAAGAGATCCAGGAGGATCAGAGCCAGCACCACTAGGCTGAGGAACACCTTCTTCCCACCGGCAGTGAGAACACTGAACGACCAAAGGAAGCACTCGCACTGACCAGCCGAGACTCTCAAATACATGAAATAATATTTATTTATTTATTGGTGCATGTGAATATTTGCCCTGCATATACATTGTCTGTCTGCATATGTATTTATGCCTACTTGTGGGTCTGCGTGTTTTGCGCTGAGGTCCGGAGGATGCTGTTTCATCAGGTTGTACTTGTCCAATCAGATGATAATAAAATTGACTTGACTTGATGCACAAAATAAGCACCAATCACAACCCAAGTCAATACCGGCATGCTAAATTTCCACGTGAGTATTGAGGGTTCCTCTTGCTGGTTGGAAGTCAACTCCTGCAGTCTCGGGTCTAAGACGACAGTGGTATTTTTAGCAAAATACAAAATATGTGTCCGTCGGGCAAAGAGTCAACATTTTGGGTCTATGATCCTTTATCAGATCTTGTTCAGTTTTCTTTCCATTTTTGTCTTTCCGAATTCCAGCTTCTAAGTTTTTTTTAAAGACATACCACACGGTAGCCGGCCATTTTGGCCCATGAGTCTGTGTAGTCCAATTTACACCCCATTAACTTACACCCCCCCCCCCCCCACCCCGGTACGTTTCAAGTGGTGAGAGGAACTGGAGCCCCCAGGGAAAACCCACGCAGACACGGGGAGAATGTACCATAGACGACACTTTCCAGGTTCTAGTATTTCCTAATTTCAAATCATGTCATCTTCAAGGAAACTTAAGGACGATATTCCAAATTACTAACTTATTAATCCAATAAACCAAACTTTGTAGATGCATTAATAGAACGAATAAACATTTTGCATAATTTTGCATTAAGATTTTCTTAACGATGAATAAACAAAGTATTCAGCTATATTTAAAGATATAACGATATTCAACTTCAAAGAGATATACAAAAGGAACAAGACAAAATGAGACGAATTCAAATAAAATTATCTCGCGCTCACATTTTCTTCCTAGTCAGTTGAAGAATGGGCTGCAAGCTCTTAGTCTGCATGGATATTGTGACATATTACATCATAGTCACTATGGTAACACTATAAACAATACTTTATCTCAAAAGGACAGGCACAAAATTAACTAAGAATCAAAAACACAAGGTTTTAACCTTCACACGTACAAACTCCTTACAGACAGCATGGGATTCGAACCCTGGTCCTGACCACTGGCACTGTAAAGGGGTTGTGCTAACTCCTACGCCAACCATTCTGCCCTTTTCTTGCCATTTTACTATAAAGTCTGCAAATGATGGGGTGGAGTTCAATACACAAATGTGCTGGAGAAACTCGACAGGTCAGGCAGCATCCACAGGAAGGAAAGGGTAACCAATGTTTCGAGCCCAGGCCCTTCCTCTTGGATTTATCTGGACTGATTTTTTTAATTTTATTTAATTATCAAAGCTTTCCTCGGCCATCCACAATCGGCCAGTGGGGCCAGCAGCATCAGTAGATGAAAAAGAATGGTCCACGTTTAGAGCCGAAACCCTCAATGGAGGCTGTTAAAGTCAGGCTGGGGGTGGGGTTGTGAGTTGGGATGGGTGAACTAGGGTAGAGGTAAAACATGATGGACAGACCCAGAGGATTGTGGAGGGAGAGAGAGGGGCACGCGAGGAAGATTCCACGCAGGGACAAAGATGGCCAATGTGCTGGGATTGAAGGTGGGAATAATGGCTATGGGGCTGAGGAGGGAAATGAGGGAGGACAGCAGAAAAATTCTGTGGGGAGAAGGGAGTGCATAGGAGTGAACCAAATAGGAGGGGTGGGGACCTGGGTAAGGGTGGGTGGGAAAGGGGACACAAAAAAGAGAAGAGCAGAAAAGGTAAAAAAAAAAGAGGGGTGCCTGATTATCTGAAATTAAGAAACTCCACTGCCCAGGGGAAATACAAGGTGTTGTTCCTCCAGTTGACATTGGACCTCACTCTGGCAGTGGAGAAGGGCCCAGGACAGACCGGCCGAGGTAGGAATGGGGAGGGGAGGTGAAATGGCAGCAACTGGGAGCTCAGGGTGGCTATTGGGACAGAGTTTAGATGCTCTGAAATGTCCCCAAGTCTGGGTTTGGTTTCACCGATGTAGAAAAGACCACGCGGGTAGTGCCAAGCGCATTCGTTGAGGTGGGAGGAGATGACGGGAATCTTTGCCTCATATCGAAGGGCTGTGTGGGACTCTGGGTGATGGTGAGGTGGGGGGAGGGGGGAGGTGTTGGAGCAAGTGTTGTACTTACTACCCACCTCCTGCAGGGATGGGGGAAAGTACCAGGGAGAGGTGAGTGGGGAGGGACGAGCGAACTAGGGAGTCATGGAGAGTGATCCATGCGGAAGGAAGAAATGAGAGGGGATCAACGCGCCAGCCGCCTCCAGGCTGAAAGGGGACATCGGAGCCAGCTCTTTGGGCCCTGCACGAAAAGGCAAGTAATATCTTTTCATTCAGCTTTTAAACCATCCTCCACATGGAGGCCAACTATGAAAAGGCTTAGAGACAGAGCTAGACAAAGGAAGTAGGGGGAAGAAGGTGGTTTCAATGTGAACCAGAGCACTCGATGTTAAGGCCATCCAATTGGAAGTGCCTATGAGGTATTTCACCTCCAGTTTGCAGGTGGTCGCAGTCTGGCAGTGGACGAGGCCATGGAGAGACATGTCAGCAGGGAAATAAGGAGGGAATTGAAATGGGTGATCAGTTCCATTGGGAGTTCCATTGGGTGGCGGATGAACCTCATCTTCTGTCTAGGCATCCTCCAAGCAGACAGGATAAACCTTGACTTCTCCAGTTTCCATTACCTACTCCCCCCCCCCACCACCTTCTTCCCCATCTCCTTTCCTCCAGCTCCATCTCCCTCCTCTTTTCCCTCCGTCTCCTTTCACAGAGCCCGTCAATTCTCACCTTTCCTCTTATTAAATCCAATTAACACCTTATGTCTGTTGGTCTGGACCCCACCCCCTTCCGCCTCCCATTCTTCCCCCTTTCTTTCCCCGGCCTTTAATTCCGATGTCTGCTTTTTTAACTCGTGCCTTGAAGAAGGGTTCAGTCCAGAAAGCTCTGGAATATATCTGCAGCCTTTAACTCCATCCATAGAGATACAAACTTTTTCAAGCTGAGAAAAAGGACATTTGAAGATCAAGCTCTCAGATATTACAGTACGGAAACAGGTCATCTTGGCCCCTCTAGTCCGCACCGATTTAAGTGAACTCCACTAGTCCCACCTACCTGCTCCCTGCCTATAACCCTCCAACATCCATGCACTCATCCAAACTTCTCTTAAATGACAAAATTGACCCTGCTGCAACCACCTCTTCCGGAAGGTCATTCCACTCAGCCACCACTCTCTGAGTGAATCTTCCTCTTATGTTACCTCTTAAGTTTTACCCCCTAACCCTTGACTATGACCCCTTGTTCCAATCTCTCCTACTCTCAAGGGGAAGAGCCTATTCACATCTACTCTATCTATTCCCCTCATAATTTTATATACCTCTATCAAGTCCCCCCTCAACCTTCAGGGTCTTTATTCTTCAGGGTCTACTCAATCTTTCTTTGTATTCTAGATACTGCAATCCAGGCAACATTTTAGTAAATCAGATGATCACTGGGGTCTCACTTCCCACTATTGACAACATTCACTGGGAACCTTGCTCCACTAGAGCTCAAAGAATTATCGGCGACCTTTTCCATCCAGCAATCAGTATGTTCAACTTTTTTTTTCAATACCTTGTTTATAAATTTTTAAACAATAATAGTTACATTACATTCAATTATTTCAGAAAATTATACATGTGGCCTATATCATCCCAATCCCCAACTCACCCTCCCACCTCCTATCCTCCACCTCAAAAAAAGAAAAAAACAGAGAATATGCCAAGAAAATAAATCATTTATACAATAAAGTTTATTGGATGTTACCAAGAAGTGAGGACTTCAGAGAGTCAATCATTCACGCAAGCCAAAATTCTGTAAATATGGGCTCCATATTTTCAAAAAAATATACTTGTCTTGCAGATGACATGTAATTTTCTTTAATGGGATGCAACTACTAAGCTCTGTGTGGCACCTTTCCATTACTAAATCTATTTCTGACTTCCATGACATTGCTAGACATTACTGCTAAAGTAATGAACACAAATTCAATTTGATAGATATTTAATTTTAATTTTGGCCTTCTTGCCTTAATATTACTCAATAAGAATAACATCGGATCCTGTGGGAATTTGACCCCCCGTGATTCGTTCCAAAAAATTACCTACCCCCTAACCAAAATTGTCTAACTTTAGGACATAGCCAAATTGAATGCGAAAAAAGTTCCAATCTCAGATCTACATCTGAAATGGCAGGATTTAATCTATTTAGTTTTTGTGGAGTCAAATAAAATTGATGCAAAAAATTATATTGAACCTACATTTATTAGTTCAGTCATACTATTCTTACACAAATCCATCCAGTCCTTTTCATTTATTTGTGTATTTAAATCTATTTCCCATCTTTTTCTTGATTTATGCACCCCAATTTTGGGGCCTTAGTTTGAAGTAAGTTATATATATCTGAAATAAATTACGGTAATGTTACAAATCAGTAATTCTAATTCACTATGATCAGGTAACGTCAAAGTAGGACCTATTTTTCCAGATTTAAAAAAATTTAACTTGATAAAGTATTGTTAGGTACATTAAAATTTTCCCGAATTCTTTCAAATATTATAAATCACCCATCCTCAAAACAACCTTCAAACTTCTTATTACCCTTCTGTCTCTAAATCTTCAAGAATTGGTTATCCATTAAAAAATGAATAAGCCTATTTTGACATGAAGGCATTTTCCTAGATATTCAACCTTTCCTACCAATTTCATTATCAATATTGTCCCACGACTCAATCAAATGTTTCAAAATGGGTGATTCCCTACTTCAAAGTAACAATTTAGAATTTCATTTATAAATAAAATCCTGCGGATTCATACCCCCATTGCATTAAATTCTATAAAAGCCCAAGTTGGAATATTATCTAAATTGAACAGTACATTTACAAATCTCAAGTGAGCTACTTTATAATAATTCTTAAAATGAGGAGGATGCAAACCCCCCTAATTCATGTTTCCAAGTCAATTTTTCCAAAGCGACCCTTTGCATTTTTACCTTTCCATAAAAATCTCGTAAATTTTGAAGGAATTGGACAGGGATTGTTTGAAAATGGTATTGAGTTCTTGGAAAAAATTACATTCATTTTAAATATTTTAAACTTACTAACATCAGGAAGGAGGTCCAGGAGCAGCCAGGCTGGGAAGTAACTTCTTCCCGCAGGCTGTGAGATTGGTGAACGGTATCCTGTAACTGAGTAAATTATTCCAAATATTTAGCTGTGTTTATTTTAAATTAGATCTATATGTTTACGTGTGATTACTGTTTGCTGTGCATTGTGTGTGCACCATGGCTTGGCGAAACGGTGTTTTGAGTGTCTACACTTAGAAGATAGTAAACAGGAACTTGAATTTGAAATTCATGTTCTACCGAACATTGCCTTCGTATGTGCTTCTGAGACTTGGACTACCTCAAATCATTGGAATAACTCCTTCAACACCGTCTCTACAGAGTTGTCCAAATTCATCGGAAGGATTAGCGAACCAATAGCCCCAGCTTCCCCAGTTATGCTCAGTTGATAATGTTGATTTGACATGCCCGATATCAGACTTCCAAAACAGGCACCCTTCTGACTCTTGGGAAAACTGTTGCTGTCTGTAAGCAGTTTGTATATTTGACCCTGTGTCTGTGTGTGTTTTGTCCGGGCCCTCCCACCCTTCAAAATAAACGGGGTTTGAAGGTTAATTGGGGTATTTGGGCAGTGGGATAATGGACCATGCTGTATGTCTACATTTAATAAAAACTCTAATTAGAGAAGAGGCATTGGGGGTGGCATTGAGAAATGTGTGTGTGTCAGGAGCACACAGGGGTGGCGGAAGATATCCACCACCTCACAACACTCTCCACCCTCCTGTCCCTTTCTCTTTTCACTTGGCCCACCTGTGAAGTCCACACTAGTCTTGTCAGCCACATCAGGACTTTAGCGGAAGTAAGCCATCCTCGATCTGGAGGAGGCGAAGAAGAAACGCTGGCCACAGGACTGACTAACCTTCTCTCTGAGAGGGTGCAGAGAATGCTGAGAGCTTCCTGATCTTGGTGGAGGGCTCGGATCAGGACCTCGGGTTATCTGGAGTGGGTGCGGCTGCAGAGGCTGGGGGAAAATCCGAAGACATTCAGTGACTCTGGGATGGGGGGGAGGGGGGGATCTCTGTCTGCAAGGGGTGACCGGCAATTCCTGATGATCCATCTGCCTTCCGGCCTTATGTGTAATATTACACCTGCATGACAAGAAAGGAATCTTAATTTGCGTCCATGTCGAAAAGACAATCAGGATTTTCATTTAAGGTAGGATTCTGTGCTCTCCCTATACTGAAACAGAAAGTTTGGCGGCTTTGCGTGCTTTTATCTTGAAATCACGGGACACTGGTTCTCAGTCCTGAGTTACAGTGGGCACCTGTTGCAGAGATAATGCTATTTAGATTCTGTATGTGGAGAGCACTCCCCAAACCATCATCCTAACTTCATCCATCCAGCTGATTATTGACTTCCCAAGGGCAAAACAATACATTTATCTACTGCTGTGGGAATAAAGTACAATCCCATCAATAGTGTATTCTGTATATCAAGACTTTGCAATTTAGACAATGCAATTACATCTAGAGATTGCTTGCATTTTGGAATTGAGAAAACACATCGAATGAACTGAGGTTTGATTTAACTTTGTGCAAATCGTGGACACCTGTGGTGAGCAGGCACTTTGCCTTAAAGCTATGGTAATGAATACATTTCAATGCACCTTATCCTTAATTGGTGAGATGAAAGTTTGTTGAAATTGACTGAGAAAATGAGAAAATGTGCACTGGACAAGAGGCTCCACTGGGCTATTTTCATTTCATGTTGTTACGTGGTCATCGGTGCAGTTTTCTTTGCTTTTGGACAACAGGCAAATAATCCAACAGAAATTATACTTAATATGCAGGGAGGAAGGCAAAGTACGGGAAGATATTACAAACCTCCAGAAAGGGTGTGATGTGAGGAACAGGTTCAACAGGCCTGAGAAGCAAATGAGTCTGAACACAAGTTGATGGCAATAAAAGACCTTTATTTGTCCATGGGGGAAAGTGGCCACAGTGACGTGCAGGCACGTGCGCGCGCGCACACACACACACACACACACACACACACACACACACACTCACATTCACACTCACACCCACTCACATATACACACTCTCACACACAAACACACACACTTACACACTCAAACACACACAAACACACACACACACACACTCTAAAATGAGAAGGGATTTGCAGGGAGTGGTTTGAGCTGATTTGTTTTTTGGGAAGGAGGTAGAGGAGAATTGGAGGACATTAAAGGCAAGAATTTGAGGGTGCAGAATCTTTATGTTCCTGTTAGGATAAAAGGCAGTCGCAAAGGTTCGAGAGAACCGTGGTTTTCAAGGTAGATTAGGAAATTGGTTCAAGATAAAAGGGAGGCCTACATTAAATACAAGAAGCAAGGTATGGACAAGATGCTTGGAAGATACAAGGATAGTAAAAAGAAGCTTAAGGAAATTAGGATAGCGAAAAGGAATAAGGTGGTTAAAGCGAACAGGGTGACAGTAAATCCAAAGGGTTTTTTACAAATATGTGAATAGCAAAAGGAGAGAAAAGGATAGAAATGGTCCACTAGAGAATCGGAGCGGACAACTGCATGGGAGCTGAATGAGATGGGGGAGATATTGAATGAGTTCTTCTTGTCGGTATTCACTAGGGAGAAGGATGTGGAATTATGTAGATAAGTGAGGCAAAAGGGATGATTATGGAAAACATAGGGATTAAGAAAGAGGGGGGTGTTGGAACTTCTGAGGCATATAAAGGTGGATAAGTCTCTGGATCCCAACAGGATTTTCCCCAGGACCTTGAGGGAAGTCATAGAGGAAATAGCGGTGGTATGCTTGCCTTTATAAATCAAAGCATAGAATATAGGAGCTGGGAGGTGATGTTGAGACTGTTCAACATTGGAACACTGTGTGTTGTTCCGGTCCACAAATTATAGGAAGGATATCAATAAGGTGGAGAGGATGCAGAGAAGATTTACTAAAAATGTTGTCTGGATTGCAGTATCTAGAATTCAGAGAAAGATTGAGTAGACTGGGTTTTTATTCATTGGAGCATAGAAAGTTGAGGAGGGATTTGATAGAGGTATATAAAATTATGAGGGGAATAGATAGAGTAGATGTGAATAGGCTCTTCCCCTTGAGGATAGGTGAGATTGGAAAGAGGGGTCATAAGTTAAGGGTTAGGGGGCAAAAGTTTAGCAATAACATGAGAGGAAGCTTCTTCTCTCAGAGAGTGGCGGCTGAGTGGAACGACCTTCCAGAAGAGATGGTTGCGGCAGGGTCAGTTCTGTCATTTAAGAGGAGGTTAGATGAGTGCATGGATGTGAGGGGATTGGAAGGTTACGGGCAGGGTGGAGTTCATTTAAATTAGTGCGGACTAGAGGGGCGAGATGGCCTGTTTCTGTACTGTAATGGTTATATGGTGAAGAATGAGAGTCCTTAAATGAGCCCCTGACAGAGTTTGTGGTTTCGGAGTCTGATGTTGGAGGGGTTGCAGCTTCTCCTGATAATAAATTTGAACGAACCTGTCCAAAGATCTTCACGATCTCTCAAACAAAGGAAAGGTTCAAGTTCAGGTTCATTATCATCTGTCTGTACATAGACAACCCGACGAAACACTGTCTCTCCAGACCACGGTGCACGCACACACCTAAACACATACAATTTATACATATCACCTATATACATAAAAATATCATTTTAACTGCATATATATAAATATTTTGGGATGATTTACTAGGTTACAGGACACCGTCCATCAATCTCACGGCCTGCACGACGATGCTATTCCCCAGCCTGGCAGTCTTGATTTTGATGGTTGTTGGAGATCGATCATCCCATCTCCAGGACATCACTGTGGAAAATTCTCAAGGCAGCGCACAACACCCAGCACCATGTTGCTTCATCAATCACCTTCCTTTCATTAGATATTTGCTGTTGATTCCACAACATTACAGATTCCCTATGCACCTGTGTTAAGAAATCCTAAAAGATTGGGGGGGTGTGTGGGGGGGTGTGTGTGGGTGTGTGTGTAGGGTCACCTTGCTGCTAGGTTACCATGATATTGTGCCTGCAGACCAAAGCCACCTACAAATTGAAGGAACACCACTATATTCCATCTGGGCGCTCTGCAACCAGACAGCATTAACATCGACTCTCCATTAAATCCCTCTCCAATGTCTCTCTCTTTCCCAATCCCTCTGCAGGGTACGAGTCTGGCACTGTCTGTATGGAGTTTGTAAGCTCTCCCCGTGTCTGCACATGGGTTTCCTCCAGGGTTTCTGGTTTCAGAACATACGGGGGTTGGAGCAATTGAGCGGCAAGGGCTCGTGGGCATTTAGGCCATGCTGTATGTCTAAGTTAAAATGTTAAGAATTAAATACATCTTAAATATGTATCTGAAGTTTTAAAAGCTCTTTTGTGCATTTCACCACAATCCCCGTGTCTGCTTTAACTCTTAAACTTTTTTGTTTAACTCTTTCTTGAGCTCATCTGCTTCTGCAGGGTGAAGAAAAGTGCTCAGCCTGCAGGTTGTAAACACACACAGAGGGTTAAAGACAGCAGGAATCCTTCAAGCAATACACACAAGCACAGAGGAGCTCTTGTCGCTACCTGAGTAACTGAACTGTGGACCTCGCAGGAATCCACTCCGTGTTTACCCAGCGGAAGGGGCCTCTTGTTTTCTGATCTCTGGGCTGTCCTTCTCCCAGAACGATGGGTGCATAGCCTGTGGCCTCCAATGTCCATCAGCCAGTGCCCGCCTTCCACCACTGAACAGAGCACGGCTGCAGCTCGCGCTGATTGTTTCCCCCCAGCTGATATTTGTTTTGAGTTGCCAATGTGATAATTCAGTGTTTAAGGCGATGTCAGATGAGATGGATCTTGGTGGCGGATAATGCCATTTAATCTTCTTTGCCTTAGAGAGGAATAAAACAGATTCAAATCCAACAGCTGATGGCTCAAGGGACACTGGAAATTATATATAGAACCATAGAACACTACAGCACAGGCCCTTCACCCCTTCTAGTCTGTGCTGAACTACCTCATTCTGATAACTTGCACCATCCAAATTTATGACACCTTCAGGTTTTTACAAACATTTCTCTCTTGTAATCCCCAAAAGCGACTTCCGCCACTGGTGTGGAAGGAGCTGTGGGGTGGAGAGTTTGGAGGGTCCAAAAGTGGAGAGTCGGAACAGAGTTCAACAACAAACAAGGACCTTTATTTGCACGTGGGGGAAAGTCACAGCAGGAATCACATTCACTCACACAGACAAAGAAACTACAGGGTGAATCTCTATTATCCTGCACTCTGTGGTCTGGCACATTTTGAATCTCTTTACAGACAGTGTGGGATTCAAATCCCGGTCCCAAATGCTGGCACTGTAAAGGCTACGCTAACTGGGATTTGATTTGTGATATATTTGATCATTTTAGCTCAGAAAATGGGTCTGATCAAGGCCTTGATGGCTATTTTCTGTGCATTTTCTATTTTCCGGCATATTCTGTGGTGCAGTCCCAATGTCACCAGATTAAAGAGGTTCAACCTGTACACACAATTCATGCACTTCAGATGCTGGTTAATCACTGATAACCGCACCTCTCAATAAATCATTGATGATAATTGTGAAATGAGGGTTAAACAAACAGTACCTACCACCTACAGGCGCGGTATCCCGCTTAACTACAAAATCTGATAACAAGAATAAGGCACAGTCCTTTCGAGGCACGCCCCACCCAGCCTCCCACCCTGTACTAGGCAAATGACCTTACAATTTATTCTTCAGCGTCGCCCACAGTTACCAACCTGGAGTGGAGCTAGGGTTCGTTCTCAGGATAAAGACAGAGACCTAATCTGCCCGGTGGACTTTACACTGCAGCCGGCTGGAGGGACTGGCTCAGGTATGCCCAAATGTGGCAAGGTGTTCAAGAGAGCCCATCGCAAGGTATTGCCCTCACCTGCGGCTGGGGTAATCTTGATTGACACGGGGAAATGACTTCTGACTTGCCTGGTCAGATGAGCTTCCAGGACCAAGCACATGGCTTATCCTTTGTTCTGACAAGTTTCCCATCTGACCTCCTTCAGATAACAGGAGGCATGGTCACTTAACGTCACTTTGAAATTTGTCATCAGTCACTGGAACCAATTATCAATCCCAATACTCTTTGACAGAAGATCTCAAGTGGTGTCCGTATAAAGAGAGTAGACAGACTCTACTTGCCTTTGCATTGACATTGTCCAACCTGCTGATTGTTTCCAGTATTTTCTGGATTTATTTCAGGTTTCCATGCTTTTGATATACAGTCAGTAAAGAGCGATTAAAACCACGGCCACTGATTGCACAGAAGCAGGCAAAATGTTTGGTGGGGACAAATCAAAGTATTGCCTATGGGGGTAAAACAAGAAAGTCTGCAGACACCCTGGTTGAAGTCAAAACACAATGCTGGAGAAACTCAGCAGGTCAGACAACGTGCTTTATTTAGCAAAGATAAAGGTACATGATGCGCCATCCATAACTTCAAAGACTGGAAGTTGTAAAGAAACTGATAGACTTCTATTCACAACAGAAGGCATGTCTGTCCATGCCGGACGACTGTCCTGGACTGAGAAGGGGGCCTCTATTGAAGGGTCTGTGGGAAGAGACTTAGACAGCCAGGGCGTGTTCTAGTGCATCCAAATATGCATGGAGCGGTTTATCGCGATACATCACCAATGTTTCAGGCTTCAGCCCTTCATCAAAGTGTGTAAGCAGGTGCCCAAACGAAATGGTGGGGAAAGAGAGGGGAAAGGGGAGGAACACAGGTAGGAGGGACTGTCAACCATTTCAATTCTGCGCCCCGCTCCCGCGTGGACCACGTCCACTGCCAAACCGAGGACACCCGTTAATTGGAGGAACAATACCCAATATTCTGCTCTCCAACTGGACGGTATTAGCATCAACTCCCCGTTTCCCCCCTCCCCCATTCCTTTGCCTCCTGTCTTCCACCCGCTTCCCTCTCCATTCACGGAGATCCCTGATCCTCCTCCCATTGCCTTTCCCCCACCCAAATATTTAATTCAGATGCCTGCCTACATTTTGCCCACACCTTGATGAAGGGGTCAAGCCCAAAACGTTGGTGATGCATCTTTATCTTTGCTCTGTAAAGATGATGAGTTTCTCCAGCATTGTGTTTTTATACAGCTGTGAGCAGTTGTTTCTGGAAGGAAAGGAGCACACAATGGAGTCTTCAGGAAGCAGTGTGAGGGCCCCCGTTTTACAGAAACCCTACGATTGGTGCAGGCCTGCGGACACAGATGCAGTTTCCAAAAGTGCAGGTGATCCTAAATGTAGAGGTTCAGTGAACTGTCAAGGTAAGGAGCCACAGAATGGGCGTAATTAGTGTAGCAGTCAGCGTGCTGCTGTTGCAGTGCCAGTGACCAGGAGGGGTCAGATCCGGCGCTGTCTGTATGCACATTCAACACAGGTTTCCCCTGGGCGCTCGGTTCCCTGTCAAAAATGCATGGGGTTGTAGTTCAATTGGGTTTAATTGGGCGGCACAGGCCCATGGGCCGGAAGGGCCTGTTCACGTGCGGTATGTCTAAATTTACATATAAACGGGAGATTTATAGAAGTAAAACAAAGCGTGACTCTTTCCGAGAAGGAGTTCTGAAGGGGTACAAGGTGTAGGGATATACATGCAGTTTGTTCCCAGTAGCAGGACAATGGAGAAAATAGCATGAGTTTTATAGAGATTAGAACATTACAGGCCCTTCAGTCCACAATACTGTACCAACCTCCATAAACCTACTCCACAGGAATCTAATCTTTTAAGCCCTTCGTGCCCATAACCCTACATTTCTCTGACACAAATGTGCCTACCTGGGTCCCGATTGTACTAGCTTCCATCACCACTCCTAGCAACGCATTCCCGGCACCCACCACTCTGAGTAAGAACCTTACCTCTGACATCTCCCCTAAACTTTCCTCCACTCTGTCCTCTAGTGCCTTTGGCACCCTGGGAAAACAGTGCCGGCCGGCCACCCTATTTGGTCCCTCTTCAAAGAGAAAAGCCCTCACTCTGTCACAGGTGGTGTGCTCCCCAGTTGGGACAACATCCTGGTAAATCTCCTCTGCTCCCTCTCTCCAGAATCTAATTCCTTCTTGTATTGAGATGACCAGAATTGAATGCAATGAACTGTAGTCTTGTGTACAAGAACAATAAAGTCATGCTGAATCTCCAGATAAAAATCGCCACAGTAGGAATTAAAGAAAATCTTCAGTCGCTGGGTCAAGGTCCATTACATAAACGGGTTGGAGGACCAAGTCCTTATGTTCCATCTGGCCACTCTCCAACCAGACAGAATTATTATCATAGAACGCTACACCACAGAGAACATGCCATTCAGCCCTTCCAGTCTGTGCCGATCATTCTTCAACTAGTCCCAATAACCTGCTCCCATTCCATAACCCTCCAGACCTCTCCCATCCATTTATCCACCTAATTTATACTTAAAACTCAAGATAGAGTCCCAACCTGTCTAATCTTCCCCTGCAACTCAACTTCTGAAAACCCAGCAACATCCCAGTAAATCTTCTCTGCACTCTTCCGATCTTATTGATATCTTTCCTGTAGTTTGGTGACTAGAACTGCACACAATATTCCAAATTTGGCCTCACCAATGACTTATATAACTTCAACATAACATCCCAACTCCTATATCAATACTTTGATTTATAAAGGACAAGATGCCAAAATCTTTCTTCACAACCCTGTCCACATGTGATGCCACTTTCAGGGAACAATGTCCCTGTGGCCCCAGGTCTCTCTGCTCTTACGCACTCCTCAGCACCCGACCATTTACAGCATATGACCTTCCTTGATCTGCTCTTCCAAAATGCATCACCTCACACTTATCTACATGAAACCCCATTTACTGGCCCCTTCTCCCCATTGCTCCAGATCCCTCTACAAGCTTAGAAAATATTCCTCACTGTCCATTACGCCTCCTACCTTTGTGTCATCAGAGATTTTTTTTAATGTTAACCACCTCCCCCATGTCTCTCTCTTTCCCTACCCATTAGTCTCCTTTTCTCCAGCTCTCCACCCCTTCCCTCTCCCTTCTCATCTTCTTTCTCTTCTACCCTCCTACCTAATGTCTTAATCTTTCTTCCCTTCGTTTCTCCCCCCCCTGTCTTCTTCTTCCATCTTTTCATTCAGGCGTCTCCCTGTTTCTTTCTCTTATACCTAACGAAGGGCCAAGACACGAAACATTACTTCCAATGGACACTGATGTATCTCTCCAGCAGTTTTTTGTACTGGGCTTGACCCCGGCATCCGCAGACCTTCCCTGCTTAACTGCTGGAGAAGCTCAGTGGGGGCACACAGCATGGACAGCGGGGGTAACGTGTCACGGTCTGGATGCTGCTGCTGTGGAAAGGTACAAAAGCTTAGGAGATGGTGCAATGATTCCAAATATTAGCTGTGTGAGTGGATTGGCAAAGTTGAGATTGCTTAATAGTAGACAAAAAAAATCAACAGGAAATGTGGCAGAAGCTGGGCACTCTGGGGAATTGAGTGAAGGCTTGATGAACCCTTTTTCTTTCTTTGCCAATTCTGTCTTATTGCAAGAGCCAAGCTGACGAAGACCATCAGGGCAGCAAAGTCGGCACATCCCCAATGCACTCACAGTCACTTCCCGGACAGCAAGGGTGAGCGACACATGTGGAAGGGGCATCCAACATATCACCAACCACAAGACTGTGTCATCTTCCTGGGCTGGTGATACCTCGCTCCCAGTTGCACTGAACAACCTCTACTCAAGATTTGAGGCAAAGATGACCGCCTCTTCTCTGAATGATTTGGGGCTGTGCCTTCCAGTGGCCAACGTGGGGAGTGAGCTAGGCAAGGTCAACCCACGGAAAGCTGCTGCATCGGATAATATCCCCGGCAGAGCGTTAAGGGGATTTTGTGGCTCAGCAGGCAGATGTTCTCACCGACATCATTAACATCCCCCTGAGAAGCGACATGGTCCCAATGAACTTCAGTCACCACCATTGTCCCTGTACCAAAGAAGTTGTCTGTGTCCTGCCTCAATGACTACTGCCCGGTCGCACTCGCGCCCATCGACATGAAGTGCTTCCAGAGGCTCGTCATGGAGCACATCAGGCTTCTGCTGACCCCGTCACGAGACCCCCTGCAGTTCACATCAGGCCCAAATGCTCTTCGGATGATGCCATCACCACCACCCTCCATCTGGCCCTCACCCACCTGGAAAATAAGGATTCACATATTCGAATGCTGTTTATTGGCCAGTTCGGCATTCAACACCTCTGTACCTGATAAGGAAGTTGACCCTGCTGGGTCTAAACACCTCCCTTTGCAATTGGATTCGTGACTTCCTGTCGGGGAGACCTCAAGTGTGTGTGTGTGTGTGTGTGTGTGTGTGTGTGTGTGTGTGTGTGTGTGTGTGTGTGTGTGTGTGTGTGTGTGTGTGTGTGTGTGTGTGTGTGTGTGTGTGTGTGTGTGTGTGTGTGTGTGTTTACCCATGTTTGTATATTTGTGTGTGCAGTAGAACTTGGTTTCTAATCATCTTAGCAACTTCTTCCATTTGTCCATGACCCTGCTCTAACAACTTATTTTAGAAGCAGGTAGCACAAGGACACCACCCATGAAAAAAAAGCCTAACAGAATAAATTAAATCGCAAGAACACTAAGCAGGTCCGGGAAAGTTTCATGTTTCTGTCAATTCCCTTTCACCACAATCGTTGAACAGTCATTGAGCCGAACTATTTTCTCCACTTCCCCCTTCACAGATGCTGCTTGGTTTACACCCCCACAACATCTGCTTTATTTCAGGTTTTTAGCATGTGCATTTCTGTTTTAAACTAAAGAATTCTAAGACAAGTAACTTCCATTCCTCAGAAATAAGCCGTTTTCAGGTGGTCAGAATACCCCGATGTAAAGCCGCCTATTCTACCCGAATGTGGCTGTCGGGAGACCACCTGAAAGTGGAGAACCCGGCCCTGAGGAATACTTACCCAACCCTCCTCGGGGAGGTATATTCTCCGCTTCCGCACAGTCCCCTGGGGCACCTGAGAGCAGCAGCGGCTACTAGAGGGCGGGCTGATGACAGCGCGGTGACATCGTCAGCCTGAGATGCTTTGGCGCGATTTTTGAAAATCTGGAGAGTGTGCAGGCTCGGCATTACCAGTACAATCACATTTTTTGGCACGTTAGAGGCATTTCTCTTCTGTGTTCCTTTCTGCTTCAGCCACGATGCGCTGCAAATAACGTCACGACAGCGGGCGGGACTACGGCCACAGTCGACAGGAACCAGCATTCACTCCAAGGCACCTCTCCTGCAGCCGGCCCTTTCAGGTGCCAGAACAGCATCTTCAGCGCTGCCACCTGAAAGACGATTCAAACACACCCAGAGCCGCTTCTGCAGGCACATTCTTGGAGCGATTGTAGCTGAAAGCGGCTAAAGAGAGGAAACACCAGCTTCAAAGGGATAAAAAGAATTACCTCTCATGTTGCATCACTGAGGAGCAGATTATCACCTCTTTATTGCATTGCTATCTGAGGGACCACGCGTAAGCAAGTTACCTGCTGCGTGTTCTAAATTACAAGGGTTCACTGTTCGAGAGGTGCATCAGGTGCAGTACATTGACTGCCCTGTACCAACACGGCCTCCAGTTCTAGCATTATCACTTTACGAACATTGTCCCAGTACCAACGTCATCCCCATTACACTAAAAGTCCAAAAATCCAGATGCCAGAAATCCAGCCCACCAAAAGAATCCAGACATCTTGAAAACGTTCACCTGAAATTTGGCCCACCTGAGAAATCAGACTTCTCGAAAACTCTCGGATTTTGTGTGCGTGTGTCAGTGCATGTGTCAGCACCACAGATGCACGGTGGCAGCAAGCAACCACGTGGAATTTGCAGAAATGTAAGAAAACAATACATTTTAATTTGTTTTAATTTAAGACATACATTAGTCTGTGCCACCAAATTTACCCCCAATTAACCTACACCCCTGGTACGTTTCGAACAGTGGGAGAAAACCAGAGTCACCGGGGGAAACCCACACAGACACGGAGAAGACATGCCAACTCTTTACAGACAGCGCGGGATTCGAACCCTGGTCCTGACGGCTGGCACGGCAACTGCACTGCACTAACCACTACACTAACGGAGACTCACCCCTAATTATTTGTCTTTTTGCTCTTAGTACTTTATATAATAAAATGTTTTGTTAATAAACCAGCAAAATGTAACTGCTTATTCTCTGTGAATTTGAATTATAAAAGCACTGCCTGAGAACCCAGAAATATCTGAAAATGCAATCCCCGAGCAGTCCAGATTTCGGGACCCTTACTGTACTACAACTGATGCTAGTACAAGAACTGTCTTCGGTATCGCCACTGCCCAACACGGTTTCAATACCAACTCCCTCCCTACCACCAGCTGCCAGTACAGTGATGCAGATGGTATATCTGCTTCCTTACAGTCTGGATTCAATCCTGTCCCAGGGTGTGCAGAGCATGCACCTTCACCCCGTGCCGGCATGGATTACCCCACTGAGCTCATTTTCTCTCCTATTCTCAATGGTGGGGAGGGTTTTACCTGTGATGTCCTGGACTGGTTACACTTACGCTCAGGGGTATTAGTGTCCCCCTAGCAGACCGAGATGCAGCCAATCAGCACCCTTTCTGCCTCCGTCGAAATTTGCCAGGGTTTCTGATGTCATAGCAAACCTCCGCAAACTCCTGAGGACATGCGCTTTCTTCATGCTGCCATTAGTGAGTTGGGTCCAGGAAAGATCCTCCGAGAAAGTAGCCCCTTTTCCACTGGCACTCTATCCCAGGAATTAACTGGGATGGGGTCCAGTGGAAAAGGAATACTGTCTGAACACCAGCGTCAAAGATGTCATTTCACACGGGGGATTAATCGCCTCTACCCCTACTCATATCCCCAGTATCTACTGATGCCAGCATGCTGATAAAACCAATGGAAAAGTGATAGAAGAAAGTTACCCGTTCCCAGTTGAAGGTAGAACACTCCGATCCCCAGGGATGAGCGAATTCAGTGGGAAAGCAATTAGTGCCCCAGTTAAGGGTGGCCCGGTGAAAATGGCACAAAGGGCTTCCTATCCCGGGACCTTGCACAACCAATTAACTGGGAAGGCAGTGGGAAAGGGGCTAGTGACTCCCAAGGATTTAAATTTGTTTTGCGTTTGAAGTTTTAACCACTCTGTCCTTATTGTACCCAATGCTTCACTGCTCCCTTTATGTACACTGACCAGTCTAAGTGGTGTCCTCAACCTGAAGATTTCCTATACTCACACCCAGCAATGGTTACACTGTGGAGCAGAATTCACACACGTCAGTCACACCTCGTCCCTTCATCACCCACATGTTCAGCATCTGATTGAAACCAGTGACATGTAAACTCAGTAAAATAACTGAAAGAAAACTCCTCCAACATCTACTGTTAATGGCCAGCCATAAAAAAAGTACTTTGTAATGATTTAAAGTTGGAATCTCACCAGAATGGGTTATGAAAATGAGACCATTAAAAGCCATTTGTACTGCAGGAAGGTATACCCAGCTGTTTCAAATACTTCAGATTTATTGTTGGAGTAGCTTAATGACATCACATATAACCCTGAGATTCTTTTACCTGCTGGCCAGGCAGAATTACCACTTATTGAAGAAATGTAAACAAACTGACTGTGCAATACAGAGAGGAAGAAACAAGCAATAAAGTGCAGAGGTAAGAGTCCTTAAATGAGTCTCTGATTGAGTCTGATGGTGGAGCGGGAGCAGCTGTTCCTGAACCTGGTGGGGCGAGTCTTGTGGCATCTACACTTCCTTCCTGATGGCAGCAGCGAAAACAGAGCATTTGCTGGGTGGTGCAGATCCTTGATGATTGCTGCTGCTCTCCGACGGCAGCGTACCCGGTAGATGTCCTGGGTGATGGGAAGGGTTTTGCCTGTGATGTTCTGGGCTGTGTCCATGACCTCTTGCAGGGCTTTACGCTCAGGGGTATTGAAGTGATGTGCATTTTGTGTTGCACACTGAATGTATTAAAGTAGATTAGATGACAATCCAGGAAATTGATGCATATTAAATTGATGCATATTTGCTTCTTGATGACAAAATATTTGATTCTAACATCCAAAGTGACTTAATAATTCATCCCCCCCACCCCCACCACAACGTCCCAGTTCTTTTCATTACTTCTTCAATGATTAGGTCCTCTCGGAAAGTCCATGTGCTGCGCAATCCTTTGATCCCTCCACGTTCCTCATTTTCATTTCATTAAATAAAACAAAGTAATTTGAAAGTGCATTCAGGAACCAGCAAAAGCTGCACTGTTCAGAGTTGAGGTTAAACTTACAGATCTGTTCCTCTTGCTGCCCAATGTTCAGGAAGTAATGTCGTATTCTCTATGCGGAGCCACGGGAGACGGGCAAGGCCTTCACCTGGTACTTCTCCCCTGCTTTTACAGTGGAGATAGACATGAACTTGGCGCAGTCATTGGTAGTGTCTTGAGAACAATCAATATTATGGTTGAGAAGATCCTGATGCGTATGAAGGTTGGCAGATCTCCTGGGCCTGATCGGACATATCCATGGACATTGTGGGAAGCTGAAGAGGAAATTGCAGATGATCTATATAACCATATAACCATTTAACCATATAACCACTTACAGCACAGAACAGGCCAGTTCGGCCCTACTAGTCCATGCCGTAGCAAATCCCCACCCTCCTAGTCCCACTGACCAGCACCCGGTCCATACCCCTCTAGTCCCCTCCTATCCATGTAACGATCCAGTCTTTCCTTAAATGTAACCAATGATCCCGCCTCGACCACGTCTGCCAGAAGCTCATTCCACATCCCCACCACCCTCTGCGTAAAGAAATTTCCCCTCATGTTCCCCTTATAATTTTCCCCCTTCAATCTTAAACCATGTCCTCTAGTTTGAATCTTCCCCTTTCTTAATTGAAAAAGCCTATCCACATTTACTCTGTCTGTCCCTTTTAAAATCTTAAACACCTCTATCAAGTCCCCTCTCAATCTTCTACGCTCCAGAGAAAAAAGCCTCAGTCTGCACAACCTTTCCCTGTAACTCAGACCCTGAAATCCTGTCAACATTTTCGTGAACCTTCTCTGCACTCTCTCTATTTTGTTTATATCTTTCCTATAATTTGGTGACCAAAACTGTACACAGTACTCCAAATTTGGCCTCACCAATGCCTTGTACAATTTCATCATAACCTCCCTACTCTTGAATACAATACTCCGATTTATGAAGGCCAACATTCCAAATGCCTTCTTCACCACACCATCTAACTGAGTATCAACCTTGAGGGTACTATTTACCATAACTCCTAAATCCCTTTGTTGCTCTGCACTCCTTAATTGTCTACCATTCAATGTATATGACCTATTTAAATTTGCCTTTCCAAAATGCAGCACCTCACATTTATCTGTATTAAATTCCATCAGCCATTTCTCAGCCCACACCTCCAGCCTTCCTAAATCACCTTTTAATCTACGGTAATCTACCTCACTGTCCACAACACCACCAATCTTTGTGTCATCCGCAAACTTGCTTATCCAATTCTCTACCCCTACATCCAGATCGTTAATATATATAACAAATAATAGTGGACCCAGGACCGAACCCTGAGGAACTCCACTAGTCACCGGCCTCCAATTGGACAAACAATTTTCTACCACTACTCTCTGACACCTTCCATCCAACCACTGCTGAATCCATTTCACTACCTCCTTATTTATACCTAATGCCTCCACCTTTTTTCCTAACCTCCTGTGGGGAACTTTGTCAAAAGCTTTACTAAAGTCCAAATAGACAACATCCACAGCTTTCCCTTCATCAACCTTTTTTTTAACCCCCTCGAAGAACTCAATCAGGTTTGTCAAGCATGATCTACCCCTGACAAAACCATGCTGATTACTCCCTATCAATCCTTGTACCTCCAAAAATTTGTAAATAGCATCCCTCAGAACACTTTCCATCAACTTGCCCACCACAGACGTCAGACTTACAGGCCTATAATTCCCAGGTTTGCATTTGGACCCTTTCTTAAACAGAGGAACCACATGCGCCACCCTCCAATCCTTTGGTACCACCCCCGTGGCTAGTGACATCCTAAATATCTCTGTTAATGGCCCCACTAACTGTCCACTAGCCTCCCTGAGTGTCCTAGAGAATATTTTGTCCGGTCCGGGAGATTTATCCACCTTTATCTTTTTTAACACAGCCATCACTACCTCCTCGATTATCCTTATATGCTTCATGACCTCCCCACTATTTTTCTTTACTTCAACTGGTTCAACATTTTTTCCCTAGTGAATACCGAGGCAAAGAAATCATTCAAAATTTCCCCCATTTCTTCAAACTTCTCACTCAGCCTACCTTCGTTATCTACAAGGAGTCCAATTTTATCTCTCACTAATCTTTTACTTTTAATGTACTCATAGAAACCCTTTGGATTTATTTCTACTCTGTCAGCCAAAGCCTCTTCATGCCTTTTTTTGGCCTTTCTAATTTCTTTCTTAAGATTCCTTTTACACTCCTTGTAGTCCTCCTTCAACTTCTCAGCTCCCTGCTCTTTATACCTCTTGTACACCTCCCTTTTTCTCCTAACCAAATTTCCAATATTCCTCGAAAACCAAGCCTGCCTATGACTTCCAGCCTTTCCTTTGATCCAGACTGGGACATAACTACTCTGTACCCTCAAAATTTCTTTTTTGAATATCCTCCATTTTTCATTAACATCCTTACCTGAAAATATCCTGTCCCACTCAATAGTCCCCAAATCCCTTCTTATTCCTACGAAATTTGCTCTTTTCCAATCCAGAACCTCAACTTTAGGCCTCTCCTTGTTCTTCCTTAAAACTACCCTAAAACTAACAGAATTATAATCACTAGACCCAATTGGTTCTCCAACATTAATGTCCGCTACCTGACCTAGCTCGTTCCCTAACAGAAGATCCAGTATTACACCATCCCGAGTCGGTTCTTCTACTAACTGATTTAGAAAACAATCCTAAACACATTTAACGAACTCCAGCCCATCCAGCCCTCTAACCATATGGGTATCCCAATCAATGTGTGGGAAGTTAAAATCTCCCATGATCACTACCCTATGATATTCACACATATACGTTATCTCCCTACAAATTTGTTCCTCTAATTCTCTTGGCCCATTTGGTGGTCTGTAATACACCCCTATTAGCATCCTCTTGCCTCCTCCACTCCTCAATTCCACCCAAACAGCCTCACTGGTCGATCCCTCTATACCATCCTGCCACCTCACAGCAGTAATGTCCTCCCTAACAAGCAGAGCAACTCCTCCTCCTTTTTTACCCCCTGATCTATCACATCTAAAACAAATGTATCCCGGAACATTAAGTTGCCAGTCCTGCCCCTCCTGTAGCCAGGTCTCACTAATTGCCACAATATCGTGACCCCAAGTATCTATCCATGCTCTCAGCTCATCTACCTTGTTCACTATGCTTCTTGCATTAAAATATATGCATCTCAGAGAATGACCCTCACATATATTCTCTTTTTTACCTTCTACCCTAATCTCCATCCTACCTTTCTTATCTTTTTTATTCCTAGCTAGGTGGCCATACTCCCTGGACACTGCTCTCATCCTCTGTTCCCCACCCCCCTGCCAAACTAGTTTAAACCTTCCCCCACAGCTCTAGCAAATCTACTTGCCAGCACATTGGTCCCCCTTCAGTTCAAGTGGAGTCCGTCCCTCTTATACAGGTCCGACCTTCCCCAGAAGGGATCCCAGTGATCCAGAAATCTTATCCCTTGCCCCCTGCACCATCTCTTTAGCCACGCATTCATCTTCCACATCCTCCTATTTCTACCCTCACTAGCTCGTGGCTGAGATCTATGAGTTATCATTAAATACAGGTGCTATATGCCAAAAGACTGGAAGGTGGAAAATGCATCTATATTCAAGAAGGCTGCAAGGAAAGGCCTGGGAACTACAGGCTAGTGAGCCGAACATCTGTGGTGGATTAAGTTATTAGAGGGTATTCTGAGGGGACAGAGGTTATGGGGATGGCTGGAAATGTATACTGACGGAGAATGATCAGCCATGATCTAATAAATGGCGGTGCTGGATCGAAGGGCCAATTGGCCGACTCCAGCACCTATTGTCTATTGTCTATTTGGATGGACAAGGTTGATTGGGGATCATCAGGCACAGTTTGATAACTGGGAGGTCACGTCTCACAAATCAGATTGTTTTTTGAAGATGTGACCAAGAGGGGTGATGAGGGCAGAGCTGTAGGTGTGGTCTATATAGATTCCAGCAAGGCATTCGATAAGGTTTCACACAGTAGCTGCACTGGAAGGTTAGAACGCAGAATGGACAGGAAATTGGCTTTGTGGAAGAAAGCAGAGGGTGATGGTGGAAGGTTGTTTCTTGGTCTGGAGGCCTGGAACTAGTGGTGGGCCTCAGGGCTTGGTGCTGGTCCCATTGCTGTTTGTCATCCAGATCAATGGTTTAGATGAAAATGTACATGATTAGCACATTTGCTGATGACACTAAAGTGACTGGTGAAGACGGCTGCCAAAAAGTGCACCAAGATCCATGATTGGTTGGGCAGGGGAGTGGTTTAATAGAGAGAAGTATGAGGAGTTGCATTCTGGGAAGTCAAACCTGGGTAGGACCTACACAGTGAAGGATGGGGATCTGGGGAGCCTAGGAGAGCAGAGGGATCCAGGATTACAGGTGCATAGTACGTCAGATCCCAAGCATCTGGCACCTACAGGGATTGAGGATGCCGGATATGCAAATTTTCCGGTTGCCTGAGACACAGTCTTACTAATATACCTGCATTAAGAATAAACAGTTTAAAAAAAACATGGAGGAAACTCACAGGGAGAACATACAGACCTCGTAGAGGCAGCGTCGGATTCAAACCCCGGTCCTGGTCACTTGCTCTATAACAGTGTTGTTCTAACCGTGTTGCCCTATATGATATTGGGCTTTGGTAAGACTGCATTGATATTGAGCAGCGTTGGTATCTTTATCTAAGAAAGAACTGAAATATCATGTTGGTGTTGTACAATGCATGAGTAATAGTGCATTTGGAGCATTGGTCAGGCAGCTAAAGGAAAGACATCATGGAGCCGGAAAAGGTGCGTAGAAGATTCAAAAGAATAACAGGACTGTGGGCTTAAATTGGAAGGAGAAGCTTGGTAAATGGTTCAACGCACAGGACCATGAGAGTAGCAGAGAGGATCACTGCAGTCTCTCCCCTCCCTCCCACATCCCCCCCCCCCCCCCAACACATCGATGTAATCTGGAGTCGTTGTCTGAAAAGATCGTACAAAATCATTGAGGACCCCTTCCATCCCGCACACAGCAACTTTCAGCTGGTCCCATCAGGGAAGAGACACAGGAGTATCAGAGCCAGTGCCACCAGGCTGAGGAACAGCTTCTTCCGACAGGCAGTGAGAACGGCACACGGCCAAAGGAACTGCTCATGCTGACCAGCCAAGTCTCTCGTTTGCATGAAACAATATTCATTTATTTGTTTGTATCTATTAATACTTGTCCTGTATATGTATGTGTGTTATGTCTGGTTGTGCGTCTAAGTGTTTTACACCAAGGACTGGAAAACACTTTTGTCAGGTTGTACTTATGCAATCAGATGATAATAAACTTGACTTGTGTAGGCTGGGACCTCTCACTTCCTATGCATTGGAGGCAGAGAGGGGGCCTGTGAGAGGTTTGAAAATCATGAGGGGCATTTTTTTTCCTGAGTAGGAGAATCTAAAACAAGAGGTCATAGATAAAGTGATGGGGAAAGATTTAAAAGAAAGCTAAGGGGCACTTTTTCACACAGAGGTGGTGGGTGTATGGAATGAGCTTCCAGAGAAAGTGGTAGAAATGGGTATGCTTGCAATCTTTAAAACACATTTACACAGGTACATGGAGAGGAAAGGTTTAGAGCAGTGGTTTTCAAACTGCCCCCTAAATTCACATCCCGATGCCATTGGTGCTCTGTAATTAGTAAGGATTGTTTATGGTGGGTGGAAATAAAAAGTTTGAGAACCACTGTTTTAATCATACCTAATTGACTCGTTATGTGTACGGTTTCATAACTCCAAAGGAAATGGGCCAATGACAATTTTTCTCATGCAAAATATTTCAGTAACAGTTGCATCTAGAGCAGTGGTTTTCAACCTTCGCTTCCCACTCACATCCCACCTTAAGCAATCCCTTACTAATCGCAGAGCACCGATGGCATCAGGATTACTTAAAGTCACATATGAATGGAAGGAAAAGGTTGAGAACCATTGGGTTAAATGATGTAATGACATCCGGTTGGAGGGTATAGAGAACACTCTCCTTATTCTAATATATCCTAATTTCAAAGTATCATTTTCTAAAAGCATGAGCTATGATATTCTGAATTTCAATCTCTTTAATCCAACAAATCAAACTCTGTGATTGCTGCTTTATGTAGTTTAATTCATTGATTAAATTGATAAACATTTTGCATAACTTCACCTTGAGACTTTCATAATGATGAATAACAAAATGATAGAGAAATAAAATGTACATAAAGAAGCACAAACTTTAAAGAGATTCCCAAAAAATATAGATAAATAAATTTAAAGAGACAAAAAATTCAAAGAAAAATTTCTCATGCTCGTGCTTCCTCAACATCTAGCTGAATAATGAGCAAGCTGTTAATCTGGGCAGATATTATGACATATTACATCATTGACACTATGGTACCACTACAAACAATAGCTCTTAAAGAGACAGACACAAAATTAACTGAGAGTTAAAACACAAGGTTTTAACCTTTACAGAGGGTACCCAGATGAAGATGAGGTATTGAATGTGGGTCTCCAAGGGTGTGAGACGGGACCAGCCATTTGCACCATTGCGCTGTCTGATTCACGCACATCATAGGCTTGACTCCCATCCTTCTTCTCGACGGGAGTGTTCTCCCCATTTCTGCTGCCCTGCACCCATTAGCTGCTGCCCCTTCGTCTGCAGCCCCTCGTGGTACGCTGCCCAGCACAGGTGCCACCATCTCGGGCAAAGACCTCAAGAGGTCGCAGGATTTTAAAAAAAAAGAAACATCGACTCGGTTTAAGACTTGTACGGAGCCTTTGGCATCAGTAGCACCTTGCGGAGCAGTGCTCTGTCTCCGCTCCCTGATCTCCCGGGACTGCACCAACGGCATCATTCGAAAGGCACATTCACAATCATTCAGTTTCTGTGAGACTGTTGACAAGAGCTGAGCTGGTTCCCAGCGAGGAGAAGACTACAATGGTCCAGGAGAGATGGCCATCTATCTCTGCTGTCCCAGTATATTAGGGATCTCTGAGATATATTTCATCAGTATCGAGCACACTTAGAACTTGGGGATTGATATCAGAGATGGTTTCTGATTCTCACTATATGTATCATCATGTTGATAATAATGTCCACTTAAATTAATTTGCATTTATATTCATTTGCATATGTATTAATATGCATGCATGTTAATGGTTCCATCTGGCAAACCAAGCTTTATAATTCTGAGTTTATTAAGCAAAATATCTGCTGAATTTCTCCTTCTGTATGACCAAAGACATTGCTACTTGATCCATGTTCTACACCTTGACTCGCTTCATGTTAACAAAGAGCAAACTGTCCTGGGCAACTGTTAAATTAACAATTTCCTTCTTGTTACAAATAAATAAAGTGAAACTCCCAAAGAGGGAACCTTCAAAAGTATCTTCAAATGTAGCGCATGGCAAACATTGTGCGGGGCAGTGCTCCTCCTGTTAGTCGCCAGCGGTGCTGACTATTTGCCAGCCCACCACTCCCCCCACCCGGCCCCAAATGTTTCAGTTCAGTCGCCAGATACGTCACCTACTGACAATGATCCCATCCAGGAGTCAACAACTGAACCACAGCAGTGGACAAGACCAGCAGACAGACTGAATTTGTGATGGGCATTGAACTCACTACACCGCACTCCCCCCCCCACCCCGCTGACCTCCTTTTAAAAGAACCACTCTTAGTATGTGTGTGGCTGGCCAGCTACTTGTTGATTGTACCGTGGCTCCTCCCCCTTGATTCCCCTAATAAAGGTGGCAATGCCATAAACTGTCCCCCAGAACAAGCTCGGGCCTTGGGTCAGCAGTTTGAGATGCACCTTCTGTTTATAGAAATAAACACTTTCTAGTCTTTGGGGTTATTGATAGTGCATCAATGACATCCTAAATCCTGGAAATTTTTGAAATATGTGTGACCGGCTGGTCACTGTCCGATATGGGAACACCATCACCCCCGAGCATAGTGGATACAGCCCAGGACATCACAGGCAAAACTTCACCATCATCGAGAACAGCTACAGGGAACGCTGCCGTCGGAGAGCAGCAGCGATCATCAAGGACCCTCACCACCCAGCATACGTTCTGTTCTCGCTGCTGCCATCAGGAAAGAGGTGCAGGTGCCACAGAACTCATCCCACCAGGTTCAGGAACAGCTGCTCCCCTCCACCACCAGACTCCTCAACACAAACTTGTTTAAGGATTCTGACTTGTGCACATTATTGTTTGTATTTCCCCTCTCTGTATTGCACAGTCAGCTTGTTTACATTTTTTAGGTGCATGGTATCCATTTTTCTTGCAATAATTTTTAAATGTTAAATTTATACATACAGCTCAGTAACAGACTATTCACCCCACAAGTCCATGCCACCCAATTTACACTCAATTAACCTGGTACATTTACACAATTTACACTCAATTAACCTGGTACATTTCAAATGGTGGGAGGAAATCAGAGCCACCAGGGAAAATCAACGGAGACACGTGGAGAACGTATAAACTCCTTACAGACAGTGCAGAATTCTAACCCCAGTCCTGATGGCTGCTGTTATACGGGCATTGCGCTGACCATTACATCAACCATGCTGCTCTCAAATAAGTGGTAATTCATGTCATGTAGTGACCGTAAGCAGACACAAGATTCAATGACTGAACAACAGGCTTTATTCTACTATAAGTCTCTGCTATATTCAGCTCCAACTCCGTGTGACTGACCTAGAGGGGTCGGATGTGTCTTATATCCCGGCAGATGATTGGCACCTGACTAGATGGGGCTTGGTCCATTCAGGTCAGCTGATTGACAGCCGGCCAGGTGTGATATATCCTCCGGTGATCTTCCTGCAGGTACACAGGTTTCCCCTGCAGTCGGCTAGTGGTGTATAACCACACGTACTCTGACAATAAACCTGAACTCAGTAAAATATCAGAATGGAATGAAAGAATACCTCACCAACCCTGTCCTTGGCTTTCAATCCTACTCCAGCATTGGTCCTTCAATACTGCCTCAGCCTTATTTGAGAAAGGATATACTGCTTTTGCTGCAGAGGTTGTTCCAGAAACCTGGCACCATTACTAGCAGTTGTCTGGATCACAAAAAATTATTCTTCTCTCCAATCGTACACTCAAAATCTTTCCCCTTTAATAGGATGGGATGGTAGGCTTAGTGGTTAGCGTAACGCCTTTACAGCGCCAGCGATTGGGAGCAGAATTCGAATCGCATGCTGTCTGTAAGGAGTTTGCATGTTCTCCCCGTGACTGCGTGGGTTTTCCCTGGGGGCTCTAGTTTCTTCTCACCATTCAAAACGTATCGGGGGTTGTAGGTTAATGGGGTGTAAATTGGTCGGCACAGACTCATGGGCCGAAATGGGCTGTTACCGTGCTGTATCCCTAAATTTAATTTGATAAGATCTGACCCTGGCTCTGGCCTTGCCCAGTTTGATCCGTGCATTGTACATTGGTGAATTGGCCAGAGAAAAGGCCTTCCTTGGTGTTGGTTTAGTTTGGTAGAACATGGAACATTACAGCACAGTACAGGCTCTTTGGCCCACAATATTATGCTGACCTACCTAAACTTACACCACAATAATTGAATCCCTCCCTATCTCACACCAATAGTCCTCTATTTTTCGTACATCCACGTGCCCATTTAAAAAGCTTTTGAATGTCTCGATTGTACCAGCCTCCACCACCACCCTTGGCAAGACATTCCAGGCACCCACCCCTCTTTATGTGCCTCTGACGTCTCCCCTAAATGTTCCTCCACTCACCTTAAACAGATGTCCTGTGGTGTTTGCTGTTGTCATCACAGAAAGTACACAGGGTGAAAAATAATAGTCTATTCCAGAACAAAACTGCCCTTCAAAGGAAAGTCTGCACACTGTGATTATAGTGTAATACTCAACAAATCATGCAGTGTCTATGGGAAGCAGTGATAAAACCAACTTATCACTCTGAGCCAAGCTAAATAAAAAGATGGGGGGAGGGGGGAAGAAGGGGCAGGGAGAGGAGCGCAGACCAACAGGCAAGAGGTTATAGGCTGACTCTCTCTTTCTCACCTTCTCCAGCTTCCCGCACCCTTCCCCCCTCCCCCTGTTCAGAGAGCTACCCCCTCCCCATATCACCTCAGCTTTTTTTTTCTCCTGCTCTCCCATCCATATCCAGCTAGGGCCTCTTGAAGAAACCAGGGGAATTTTCTCTCAAGATAAATCACAAGATAAGCAAAACAGATATTCCCTTTGTTTGCTCTGTCCAGGCACACAAACGACAGCAGGGTTAGCATTGGTGGTGAGCACAACTCCTTTACAGCGCCAGCGATCTGGACTGGGGTTCGAATCCCGCGCTGTCTGCAGGAAATTCACAGGTCTGTGTAGGTTTTCCCCAGGGGCTCAGGTTTCTTCCCACCCTTCTAAACGTACCGGGGGTGTAGGTTAATGGGGTGTAAATTGGGTGGCACGGACTCGTGGACTGAAATGGCCTGTTACCGAGTTGTATGTCTAATAAAATAAGGCCTCGTTAATAGAGCGCCTTCACCAAGACAAGGAAGTAAAAGAGAGTCCCTTCAAAGATCTAGGGTCTGTGGATCCTGTTGTCCTCTGCACTCCTGGCCATTATTTTTTAGTTTTAATTTTAATTTTAATGACACAGGACAGTAGAATACCTTTTGGCCCATGAGATCCATGCCACCCAATTAATCTACTGACCCCATAGGTTAATATTTTTAACAAAAGTTTAGACATTCAGCACAGTATCAGGCCCTTCCAGCCAACTAATCCATGTCACCCAAATGTTCCTATTAACCTCCAACCCTCCCCCGAACATTTTGGCGGGTGTAGGCAACAGGAGGAAATGCACACAGAGCACAGGAAGAACATACAAATTCCTTCCAGACAGCGCCGGATGAGAACCTGCAACAGCCTTGCGCTAACCGGCATGCTGCGTGAATCCACCTTCATTCAAAACAACTGGGCGGCACGGTCGGCAAAGCGTCAGCCCTCGGGACGAGACATTCAGCGCAGTTAGTAAGGAGTTTGCACCTTCTCCCTGTGTCTGTGTGGGTTCGAAATGCACGGGGGGGGGGGGGGGTGGGGGGGGGGGGTGGTTGCAGTTTAATGGACTCATGGGGCCGAAATGGCTGCTTGTAGGTCTAAAAAACACTTTCCTGATCAGTGTTGTTGGAATTGGAGTTTCCTATATATGAAATGGTTCACAAATCCTACTAGAGCGTCAGCTCTTCAAAAGTATTTTGTTCTGTCTAAAACACTTTTAGATCTTTTGAAGGAAAGAGACATAGCAACCCAAGTGTCTGCTGGTCCACTTGATAAATTGGTCAACTATTTTTTTGTAATTTGTACCTTCCAAACCCCGCTGAGAGCAATTGCACAATGGAAGACTTGTGTGCTAAACTCTGCAACAAGAAAATAAAGATTGAAGTTGGGAAATGTGCAAGTCCCACATTCCATCCTTGCAGTAAAAGGTACTGACTGCCTTTAAAATATTTTCCCCCTCTGGTTTAAAAATTGTTGTGCACAGACAACTCACAGTAGGGGGTAAATGAGAACTCAGCAATGAATTATCATACCATCAAAGAGCCATACTGTGACAAAATGAAGGGCATCAAAATGATGCAATCGTCGGGGGGAAATCAGAGTGCGTTGCAACACACTTAAAAGTTTCTTTTTTGTGCAGCCAAATTGTTTGAGTGCTTTACCTGCCGTACTTTGGTTCAGACCTGTCAAAAGTTTCAAAGCTTTTCCCTTTATATTACTGCCTGTATCCCTAGTGCCAACCCTGTGCTCTTTTATCAGAACTTGCAATGATTAAAGTGCCAGATTGTGAATGCAATCTAAGAGGTTCATTTGGCTATGCGACCATATGGGTTCACCAGCGGAATCGACAGCTAGACGATTAAATCAAGTATGTCGACAAGATGTTATGAACTGACATCATGCGTGTATGATTTTGTGCCATTTGCTGCCATCTGTTTTGACAGCAGTGAATAGACTTTGTTCACTAGCGTCAAGTTAGGCACTGCATTGTGTTCTCTGCAAAAGTGGGTAAGGCTCAGGAGGATGGATCCGCGTTGCATCTGATGTGTTTGACACATTCCCAGCTCAGAGGAGAAACTCACAAGATTAACACGGGCTGGTGCCACATCTCGTGCTTGGGTCACTCTTCACTAACGAGTCTTTGGTTACCGTGCAGGGACAGAAGCAAACCCCCTCTCCCATGGATGATCATAATCTCCAGCTCATGACTCCAAGGGCAGCAGGTCCATCACTAATCAAAAATTCCTTGTTTTGTTTGTTTATGGATCCATTTATTGCATGGAAAAGACATTAACAAGATTGAGAGAGAGCAAATTTACTATTGCCGGGACTTGAAGAACTGAGTTATAGGTTAAACAGGTTAGGACTTTATTCCCTGGAGCGTTGAAGAATGAGGGGAGATTTGATACAAAATTTATTAGAGGCTTCTTCCACTGAGGTTGGGTGAGTCAAGAACGAGAGGACATGGGTTAGGGTGGAAGGTAAAACGTTTAAAGGGAACATTAGGGGAAACCTCGCAGAGAGTGATGGGAGTGTGGAATGAGCTGTCAGCTGAAGTGGAGAATGTGGGCACGATTTCAACATTAAGAAAAATTTGGGCAGATACATGGATTAGAGGGGTATGGGGAGCCATGTCCAGGTGCAGGTTATTGAGACTGGGCAGAATAATACACTAGATGTTCCTGAAGATGAAGCCTTCCATTCCAGGGCATCTGAAATATCCTCCTTCCTCAAGCATCTCCTTCGTCTCTCACTCCCCTCCCTCTTGTCCTCACCTTTCACCCCACCAGCCTCCCCGTTCAGCTCATCATCTGTCATGTCCGTCAGCTCCTAGTACGCTCCTCCCCCCACCACCCCCCCGCGCCATCGCAGGAGGTGCAACACTTGCTTCCACACCTTCCCGCTCATCACCACTCAGGGTCCTGTGCGAGGCAGAGATTCCCGTCACCTCCTCCCACCTCATGGGCCGCACTCGATGCTCCTAGTGTGGCCTCCTCTACACACTTGGGGACTGTGTCACAGAGCATCGACACTCTGACCCAATGGCCAGGTTGGTGTTATTTCACCTTCCCTCCCTGACTGGTCCATCCTGGGCCTTCTCCACTGCTAGAGTGAGGCCCATCTTCAATGAGGGGAACAACACCTCATATTCCCGTTAGACAGTCGATGGTGTGAACATAGTTTCCTCATTTTAGGTCACGAGTGCCATCACTCTCCTGTGCCCCTTCTGCTCCTGTACATCCTCCTTTTTATATCCCCTTTCCCATCCACCGATTTAACCACCCATTTTCCTCCTGATTCCACCACCATCTCCCCACTGTATTCTCCCATTCTCCTCACCCCCACTCCCGTCAAATCCATCCAGTCTTTCTTTATTCCATCACTTATCAGATCCCAGCAAAGGCAGCCTTTATGAAACATTCTCCTTCTGCCTGGCCCCTCTGTTTTCCTTCCTCCTCTCTCTCCCCAGCATCCACAGATTGATGAAAGAATTAGCTATTTGAACTCAACTTCCTACTGAGTCCGAGCAAGATTTCTGAAACCATTGATAGTTGGGAAAGGTGAGAATTTCCTAAAAGTATCTCGTTTCCAAAGAAAATGTCAACTCGAGAAATAGGACCATCAGCCAGGAGCAGAATTAGGCCATTTGGCCCATCGAGTCTGCCCCGCCATTCAATCACGGTTGATTTTACTGTTCTCATGTCTTTTCCCTGTAACCATTGATATCCTTCCTGATCAAGAATGTATCAAGGTCCACCTTAAGTATCCCAGCAGCAACATATTCCACAAATTCACCACTTTCTGGGTAAAAAATTCCTCCCCATCTCTATTCTAAACGGACATTTCTGTATCCTCTGGTCCCAGACTCACCCACCATAAGAAACATCCTCTCCACTTCTACCCAGGCCTTTCAGTGATCGATAGGTTTCAATGAGAATCCCCCTCATTGTTTTGAACTCCAGCGAGCCATCAAACACTCCTCTTATGAAAACACTTTCGCTCTGGACATCATCCTTGTGAACTCCTCTGCACCCCCTCCCACGCCAACACATCCTTCCTGAGATGTGGAGCCCAAAACTCCTCACAGATATTCCAAATGTGGTCCGACCAATGCCTTATCCACATCCCTCTTTTTATATTCTATCGGACTTTTCGTTTGTCTTCCTTGCCTGTTGTCCATCACACCAAGCAGAAGCAGGCAGTGGATGACAGAGAAGCCATTCATCCATTGCCTATACAGTACCGCTATTGATTTGAGAAGAAAATGAGGCACATGTAAATCAGGCTTTCTGGTTATTTACTGCTCATCTTCTCCCACTGTGCAAGGCTCATTTCATTTTTTGACGGCTGCTTACATAGACTCGTTGAATCGTACTGCATTTGAACAGGCCACCCGGTATAATTCACCCAGACCTGCTGCCGCATCCACATTTATTGCCGTGAACCTGTATCATGAAATTTGTCGTTTTGCAGAAATTCAGAAATCTGATGACCAAGGGGGAAGAAGCTGGGCATTCACCTTCAGGCTCCTGCACCTCCTTCCTGGGCAGTAGCGGTGAGAAGAGGGTGGTGGTGGGGTGGTGGGGGGTCCTTGAGGATAGAGGGTGCTTTCTTAAAATGCCACCTCTTGTAGATGTCCTCGGTGGAGTGGAGGCTTGTGCCCATGTTGACGCTGGCTGAGTTCACAACCCTTGGGTATTTTCTTTCCTGTCCCGTGCATCCATACCAGGCAGTGATGCAACCAGTCAGAATGGACTCCATGATGCACCTAGAGAAACCTGCAGGAGTTTTTGGTGATGGACCAAATCTCCTCAAACTCCTCACCAAATAGAGCTGCTGGCAACCCTTCTCACTAATGCCATCAGCCAGTACTTGGTCCGTAACATTCCGTGTCTGAGCATTAAAAGCTGTGAGGAGCCCAAATTCAACAACACCCTAAGGCAATGCACTACAGGTGCATTTAAATTGAGACGGACAGCACGGTAACAGGACTTTATGGCCTTCGAGTCCGTGCTGCCCCAAGAGGCACTCTCTGGGTGAAGAACAGGGTCAGCACCAGAAGGAATGTTAGAGGGGGGATATTAGTGTGTTAGAGGGGGGCGCCCATGAACTCACTCAGTGGGTGGGAGGTGCTATTGGATGCTGGGGCCTACCTGTTGACTGGGGGGTGGGGGGGTAAGGAGAGGGGTGCTATTGGATGCTAGGACCTACCTGTCAACTGGGGATTGGGGGAAGGGGGGGTATATTGGATGCTGGGACCTACTTGTCGACTGGGGGAGGGGGGTACTATTGGATGCTGGGATCTACCTGTCGACCGGGGTGGTGGGGGGGAGGCTATTGGATGCTGGGACTTACCTGCAGACGAACGTTAACACTATCCGCCCCTCCGGTATAAGAGATCAGGGCGCTCCTTTTATTTCGTCAAGTGTCACTAGATGCTACTGACATGACGCATGCTAACTTACGCGGCCTTGGGCGGGACAGGTGGAGAATCGCCAGCATGCGTCAACCTAGATGCTAGTGAATTGGGAGGGGGTGGGGGCTGGTCTGATGGCGAGCAATGGACGTGACCATATGGAGTGGGCACAGCACCTCATTTTGGGGTGGGAGGGCAATGATGACCCTGGTGAAGAAGATTCCCTTAATAGCCTCCTTGAAGCTCTTCCCCATCACTCTACACCTATGGCGTCCATGTATGCATTTTCCCATGTTCCTGGTTATAGTGGAAAATTCCTGTGTAACTGCCTTACATCGTAATGAAACCCACTTTCCAGACAAGATGCGAGCAGTTAATTTCCTGCCAGAACCACATTTCTTTCCTTAAAAAATGTCTGTGATCACACTTTCTCTACATCTAATACTGCCAGCAGAAGGAGGTTTGTTAATTTTTAACACGTTATATACAGTAGGTGATGTTGGGCCCCAATGTTCTTCCATAACAATTATTACCTGATCTTCGGTCCATCTCCAATAAAATTCAGTGTTTGAATTTTATTTCAAACATTCAGCAAAAGCAATACTGGGGGCTTTATAGTAGCAAACAAAAATTGGACTTACAAAATTATGTTTACCGTTGTACGATGCGCCAGGGCATTCTGCAATCTCAAGGGCAAACCTTTGAAGAGTGATCTATATTGTCATTTGGAAAATGCGGCAGGAAAACAAAAATTTGCAGCGCGATCCCACAGACAACAAGAATTAAATCACCCTTTGGATCGCAGAACCTACGATATCAGCAGGTTACCCAGGCTACTGACCCTGGGTTTTCCCAGGCTACCTGACCCTCGCTGTGCCCATAAGATCCCACGGAGATCATAAAATATGGGCCACAGGGCCAGTGGACTGCCCCAGTCCCGGTGATCCAGGTGGTCCAACTTGAACCAGCTCACCTGGACAGGTGAAAGATGGATGGTCTTTTGGTGAGCAAGAGATGCTGTCTGGGATTTGGTGCAGGAGTGAGTGGCCTCAAGCTGGAGTGCAAAACCTATTGGTACGCTATTAAGAAACGCATCCTGTGAATTTGTAATTTGTTTCTAATGACAGGAGTGAAACATGAAAGTCCGCAAACTCTATGATTGTAGAACACACCAAAATGCTGGGGGATCTCAGCCAGCTTTGCAGCATCCATAGGAGGTAAAGATATATTCCCGATGTTATGGGCCTTAGCTACAGAAAGGCTGCAAGACCAGCTGAGCCCTCCAGCAGATTTTACTACAATTGGCAAACTTTCGTATTTCACTCTAACTTAGTTCTTCAAGTCCGCTCACATCCCACCCTCAGCAATGCCTCACTAATCACTGATGGTGTCAGGATCACTGAAGGTGGGCTGTGAGTGGAAAGAAAAAAGTTGAGAACCCCTGGTTTCGAAGGACGTGGGCCCAAATGGAGGCAGGCGGGACTAGTGTGGGTGGGGCCATTTGTTCAGCATGGGTTAGTGGCTGAAGGGCCTGTTTCTATGACTATGAGGAGAGACTTTGTTGGATGTTGGAGCAGACTGAGGTGGCTGATATCCTGCTCCAAACCTTGTGTCTGTCCTTTCTTTACAGAGAAGCCTGGATGAAAAATGAAGAAGTTCTTGGACCACTCTGGATAAACTCAGGCCCTTGATCTACAGAACAAAAAGTCAGCTCTCTGTGGTATTTGACATCCTTGGCCTGTTTTAACCAGTCCCTACATCTTAAAATTCCTCATTCGGGAGCAGGGGAGCGGTGGGGGTGGGGCGGGGGGGTGGTGTGGGAGGGACAACAAAGGCCAGTTATCTCTTCATCAGAAAGGAGCAGGGAGCAGTTATTTTCAAGATGTTGGTAGTAATTAAACCTGATTCAACATGTGCCAAGTTTTACCTCAATGTAAATTTTAATGAATCATTCGCACTTTCATCTCGCCATGTTTGAAGTGTCAATCTGCAAAGATTACATCACATCAAATCAATGGAGAGCCAGGCAGGAAGACTTCTCATTGAAGATGGAAGAAGGCGAGAGCAACAAGAATGCCAACAAGATTGAAGAGTTATTTTTCAAGTTTCAAAGGCCGACTTAATCGATGCAGCATTCATTACTGGAATGATTTTCTTGCATTGTCAAAAACTGGAAAAGTTGTTCACCCAACCATCCAGGGAGACCCCTTGAGAGTTATATAAATCTCTTATTTAATTAATTGATGTTCAGTGCCCAAAGATCGTCTATTCCGAAAGTCCTAGAATGTAGTCAGTTTTTAAAAAATTTTTAAGATATACCGAACATTAATGGGCCCTTCTTGCCCACGCCACACTCATGTGACCAATTAGCCGACTAATCGTGACAGTGCCTGGAGGAAACCCATGCAGAATGTATAAGCTCCTTGCAGACAGCGCTGGATTCAAACCTGGGTCACTGGTGGTGTAAATAACACCGTGCTAGTCGGTACACTAACCATGCCTTACTAGGCCAGTGACAAGTGGACTGGCCTGGTCTCCATCGCAAGGCACAATCCCAAGATCATGAAGTCTCCGCATTACCCGGCTAACAAATGCTCCAACAAGCTCTTTCTGGGATGGTGTGTAAAATCCAGTGCACATTTCAGCAAACCCGCAGCTAAAGTTGCTGGTCCAATGTCACCTTTAAAGAGTTGGAACAACGTTTCATGGGTGAAATGCAAGAACTGCTGATTCTGGAACCTTGAGATGCTGGAAGGACTCAAGTGGTCAGGCAGCATCCGAGGAGAGGCCAAGATGGTCAGTGTTTGGGTCGTGACAAGGATGGTGAAAGGGAAGTAGCCAACGTTAAAGGGGTGGGTTGGCAGTGGGGAGATGAAGGGTGATGAGTAGTCCAGGGGTGATAGGATGCTGGTCAAATGAAGTTGGGAGAGGTGGAGAGACAGGTAGGGGAGGGGGTTGAGAGAAAAGTGAATACAGGTGCACATAAATGTCAGATGGAAGGCCAAATCAGATGTTGGGGTGGGGGTTACCTGGAAATGGTTCAATGTTACTGTAGTTGTTAGTGCACGTGGAGTCTGCTACATTCTCCTTAACTTTATGTTCAGCCCCACCTTGGCAATACATGATGATGACCACTTTCCGGCTTGTGTGGGAATGGGGAAAAATTAAAATGGCTGCCAACAAGTACTCTCTGCACTTGCTTTCTTCTCAACTTAATGCCCCCCTCTCCACCCCAATGCCTCTTCTGCTTGACTCTTTATTGTCAATATTCCAGTGTTAAGCTTTCAGATTTATTGTCAGTACCTATGTGGCATCACGTACCTCCCTGAGAGTCCTTTTCCTGTGGAATTTTCACTTAAATGTAATGCAAAAAGCTGTACTTGAGAAAAGATACATATACAAAGAAATGTAAAGAAAGAAAGAAAATTAAACAAACTGACTGTGCAAATACAGAAGATAAAAAAATTCAACAATAAAAAATGTTCAAAGTAAGAGTCCCTGATTAAGTTTGTCGTTGAGGAGTCTGATGGCGGAGGGGTAGCAGCTGTTCCTGAACCTGGTGATGCAAGTCTTGAGGCACCAAGACTTCTTTCCCGATGGCAGCAGCGAGAACAGACCATGTACTGGATGGTGCGGGTCTTTGATGATTGCTGCTGCTCTCTGACGGCAGCATTCCCAGTAGATGTTCTTGATGGTGGGGAGGGTTTTGCCTGTGATGTCCTACCTTTCTCAGAGCTTTATGCTCAGGAGTATTGGTGAACCCACACCAGACCGTAATGCAACCGGTCAGCACACGTCCCACCATGCCTCTGTAGAAATTTGCCAGCGTTTCCAATGTCGTACCGAAGCTCCGCAAACTCCTGAGGCAGTAATGCTTTCTTCATCGTTCCTGTGTTGGCTCCAGTAAACCCCCTCCAAGATAGTGATTCCCAGGAATTTAATTTTCTCACCCTCTTCACCTCTGATCTCCCAATGACTTCAGGATTGTACACCTTTGGTTTTCCCTTCCTGAACTCCAGAATCATCTCCTTGGTTTTGCTAACATTGAGTGAGATGTTGTTAATACACCATTCAGCCAAGTTTTCAATCTCCCTCCCTCATCACCCCTTTTTATACAACCCATGACCGTGGTATCATCTAAAGAGCTATTAATAATTTGAAAGGCTGGTCTTACAAAATAATAGGCTTTTACTTGCAATAAACTTGAAGGCCATCCCATGCGATGACCCAGACATTCTTGGGAGGGGTTATGGTGTTGGAGCCTTTATACAGGCTCAATAGGGAGGAAACACGGGTACTGTCACAGCAAGGTGTGGAGCCATATTAATTAGGGTACAACAGTTCACCACATTCACCCCTTGTTTTTTTTTATTTTGTCCAGCGGGGTGAAGTGGGGCATGTCCTTACAGATTATCTGGTCTTTTGTTGCAACCGTCAGAGAGTTGGTTGATGAGCTGTAGCTGGGGCCGTTGTTGAGTCCTGCATCTCCAGCACTGTGCCGACCTGCTAGGGGCTGGGCAACTCGACCGGAGTGGGGGGGTGGGGCTAAGGTGCCATGGTATGTAGTTTGTGTCCACGGGAAGGCGTTGTTTGGTGGGCAGGCTCCTCGGGTGCCCCTGCGTATGCAAGGTCCCGGATGGAGACAGTTTCCTCATGCCCATCTTGGTAGGCCACGTACACTTATTGGGGGTTTGATGGAGGAGCTGGACCCTTTCGACCAGTCAATTTGTTTTATGGCACCTCATGTGCTTCTATAGCTGCACCGGCCCTGGGGAGGTCAACCAGGATGGCAGGGTGGTCCCCGACATGGACATCCTGGTGAAAGAGAAAATTTGTTAGTGAGGGGTAGCATTGGTGACAGTACGTAAAAGCGACATTATTGTGTGGAGCACTTTGGGGAGGACCTCCTGCCAGTGAGAGACTGGTAGCCCACTGGACTTAAGAGCGAGGAGCATGGCCTTCCACCTGGCCGTTCCCTCTGGGGGCTATAACTAGTCATCCTGCTGGTGGCAATACCCTGGCCAGCCAGTATAGGTGCAGCTCGTCACTCATGAACGAGGACCCCTGCCCGTTGTGGACGTATGACAGGTGCTTGAATAGGTGAACAAGTTGATCATTCAGCATTCTCACTGTCCATTAGAAGAAGCTATTCCTCAGCCCGGTGGTGCTGGCTCTGATCCTCCTGTATCTCTATCCTGATGGGAGCAGGTGAAAGATGTTGTGAGTGGGGTGGAAGGGGGATTTTGCGCACCCTCTTCAGACAATGATCCTGGTCGATCACATAGATGTGGGGGGGGGGGGGGGGGCAGGGTGGGAGACTCCAGTGATCCTCTCTGCCACTGTAGATTGACCTCCGATCCATTTCTCTGCAGCAACCGTACCCCACTGTGATGCAGGCAGCCAAGACACTCTATAGAAGGTTGACATGATGGTGGGCGGTAGCCTTGCCCGCTTCAGTCTTCTCAGGAAGTGCAGTCACCGCTGAGCCTTCCTGACAAGTGAGGAGATGTTGACTGTGCACTAATTAAGTGAACTTCAAAGAACTTGGTTCTCTCCACTACAGAGTTGTGGTTGTGCAGCGGAGGGAGGTCGTTTCTGGTCCTCCTGAAGTCCACGATCATCTCTTTCTTCTTGTCCACGTTGAGATTCAGGTCGTTCCTTTCACACCATTTCACAAAATTTTCCACCCCTTCTGTGTAGTGCGACTCGTCGTTGTTGCTGACGAGGCCGACTGTCGTGTCATCTCCAAACCTGATGCCTCTCTGTTAGAGCTGGATCTGGCGATGCAGTCGTGGGTCAGTACCATGAACGGGAGTGGGCTGAGCACACAGCCCTGAGGTGCACTAGTGCCCTGAGGTGCTCGACGTTCTGCTACCAACCCGACAGAGTGGTCTTTCCATTAGGAAGTCCAGACCCAGTTAAAGGGAGGGGTTCCTGAGTCCCAACAAGGACAGCTCTTCCACCAGCCTTGGGGGAATAATCACTCGAGTAGCACTCTCGTCTTTCTCGACTTCTCTCTCACTACCGCAGAAGGCAAACTCTTGAGAGAAATTTTCCACAAGCCCACCAATTCCCGCATATGCCTTGACAACACTTCTTCGCACCGTCCCCTTTAAGGATTCCTTTCCTTTCTCACAATTCCTCCCATCTCCATTGCAGATGCTCCCAGGATGAGGTATTTTATGCCAGATCATCCAAGATGTCCTCTTTCTTCAAAAGTCAGGGCCTCCCTTCCATGACCATTAACTCAGCCTTTACCCACGTAACCATTTCCTACACATCTGTCCTGGTCCCCTCTGGGCCCATACGCAAAGAAGTAAGGATACCTCTTGCCATCACCTACCATTAAAGCCTCCGCATCCAGCATATCCTCTTCCGCCATTTCCACGACCAACTACGTGATCCCAGCACCCCTCTCCTCCCCTCTGTGACTCTCTCTTCCCTTCCCACCAATCACCCCCTTGCCCCTGTGCCCACACCCTCCTGCCTCACCACCATTCGGGGCCCCAACCAGTCCCTGCAAGGGAAGCAACACCTCACTTGTGAGTCTGCTGGAGTCATCTGCTGCATCTGGTGCTCCCGCTGAGGGTCTCCTCTACATCGGAGAGACTGGACGCAGACTGGGGAGATCGCTTCGTTGAGCACCTCGGCTCTGTCCGCCACAACAGTGGTGACCCATTTCAACTGCCCGTCCCATTCCATTCCTGGCCCATTGTCTCATGCACTACACCAATCACCTCCTATTTCTCCTTCCTTCTACCTGTCTCCCTCCCTCTCCTTTTCCCTCTCTCTCCTTTCCTCTGGATCTTCACTCACAGAGCCATCCCCTCCCCCATCAATTCTCACCTGTCCTCCTCTACATGCCTTTTGCTGGTTGGTCCGTTCTCCACAGCCTTTTAATTCAGACGCCCTGTCTGTTTTTTTTACCCACATTTTGAAGGAAGGTGCAGGCCTGAAACAGCGGTTATATATCTTTACCTCCTCTGGATGCCGTGAGTTACATCAGTGGCACAGTCCAACTCCTCACGGTCCCACACAACATGTCCCTGAGGAGACTGACATCAGATGGCTAATGGACGCAAAATCACAATCAGCTGGAGGAACTCAACATGTCAAGGAGTATCCGTGGGACAAAAAGAATTGTCGACGATTCCGGTCGGGCCTTTCCTTTCCTCAACTCAGAATGTTCAGAATCAGAATCAGGTTTATTTGTCACGAACATGTCATGAAAGTTGTATAATTAAAAGAAAGAAAGAAAGAAGGAAGGAAGGGAGGGAGTGTGGAAGGAAGGAGGGAGGAGTGAGGGAGGAAGGGAGGGAGGAAGGAAGGAAGGGAGAGAGAGAGGGAGGAATAAAGAATGGAGGAAGGGAGGGAAGGAAGGAAAGGGAGGAAGTGAGAGCAGGAGGAAGGAAGAAAAGGAGGAAGGGAGAGAGGGAAGGAGGAAGTGAGGGAAGGAAGGAAGGGAGGGAGGAAGGAAGGAGGGAGGAAGCAAGGAAGGAGGGAAGGGAGGGAAGAAATGAGGGAAGGAGGAGGGAAGGAAGGAAAGAAGGAAGGAATGGAGAGAAAGAAGGAAGGAAGGAAGGAAGGAAGGAAGGAAGGAAGGAAGGAAGGAAGGAAGGAAGAGAGGGAGGGAGGGAGGGAGGGAGAAACAAAGGGACAGGAGGGAGGGAGGTAGGATTTCCCCTTGAAATATCTCTTGAACACAATGATTGTTTCTGACTGCCCCTCCTTGTCCAGCACTGGGTTCCAGGTAGCAACTCCATTCAGTGATAATTAAAAAAATGTATTCATCAGATCCCCTACCACTCACCTGAAACACTTGCCTGTGGATGATCAGGACTTCAAGCAGAAATAGGGGCAGGAATTGAGTATCTGGCCCGTCGGGCCTATTTGGCCATTTAATGAGATCATGGCTAATCTAGTCATGGAGTTTCCCACAAACCCCAACTCCCCTACTATGTAAAACTCAATATCTAATTCTGTTTTAAATATATTTAATGAGCAATCTCCACTGCTTCCTTGGGCAGAGAATTCCATAGATTCATTCCATCCTGGGTAAAGTAGTTCCTCCTTATCTCCACCTAAATCTATTCCCCTGAATTTGAGACTATATCCCCTAATTCTGGTTTTGCCAGTGTAAACAACAATCTTATCCACCCTTTCAAAACTTTATATGTTTCCAGAAGAGCCCCTCTCGAAGAAAGGTCTCCACATCCCTCAGAAGCATCATCTGTGAAGGAATGCTGGAGAAATTCAGATGGTCAAATAGGGTCAAAAGATATTTAACCAACATTTTGGGCTTGAACCCTTCATCAAGGTCCGTGTTGCCAAATTAACCTACACCCCCCGGTAAGTTTCGAGCAAAAAACTGGAGCCCCAGGAAAAACCAACGCAGACATGGGAGAGCGTACAAACTCCTCATATTGGATACGAACCCCAATCCCAATTGCTGGCTCTGTAAAGAGACAGTGTTATCCCCGACACATGAGACAGAGGGAAAAAGGAAGAGTGAAAGAGAGAGAGAGAGAGAGTGTGTGTGTGTGTGTGTGTGTGTGTGTGTGTGTGTGTGTGTGTGTGTGTGTGTGTGTGTGTGTGTGTGTGTGTGCTTGTGTGTGCGTGTGTGTGTGCTTGTGTGTGCGTGTGTGTGTGTGTGTGCTTGTGTGTGCGTGTGTGTGTGCGTGTGTGTGTGTGTGTGTGTGCTTGTGTGTGTGTGTGTGTGTGTGTGTGTGTGTGTGTGTGTGAGAGAGAGAGAGAAAGAGAGAGAGAGAGAGGCGGAGGGGGGTGGGGAAAGGAACAAAGTGAAGAAGATGCGGAATGGGGACGGGGATTTTTTGCAGAAACTGGCAGTCAATAGTCCTTTTAATAGTTGGCTTCCATATATCTTACCTTTTCATGTAGGCCCTGAAACCCTGCTCTGATGTCCCCTTTCAGCCTGGAGGCAGCTGGGGCATTGATGCGGCTTTCAGGAGGTGTGGCTACTGGTATCATACGCGCCGAGCAATGGCCGACTTTGTTACCCATAATGCCTCACACAGCTGGAACTGCTCTGCATTCCCCAGAACGGTTCCTGCTGCGTGAGAGATTGATGGGTAGGGTAAGCGGCCATTGCTCTGCCGCATATTGAGCCGCTGGCAGCGATGAGCCGCTCTGAAGGCCGAAACGGCCTGATGAGGTGCTGGAGGCCGGAGCGGCCGGTGTGGCTGTCATGGCCTGCCACAGCCCCCCCCCCCAAAACGGCCACCCCTGCCCTCAGGAGATCATGGAGGAGAGGGGTGAATGAGGTGGGGAGGTGGGCTGATGACATCACCGCAACGACATCAGCCCGTCCCCACCCAGCTGCTTGCAGTGGCATTACATTCATGCTAGGCGGCGGAGTGCTATGCGTCACTGTTGACCCTTCCCCCGAGATGGATTGCCGGCCAGGGCGCATTCATGAAGGTAAGTCTCCTGACGCAATTCCCACCTTTACACCTGGGTTTTCTGACTGTATGAAAAGGCCTAGTGGTAATGCCATGCGGTTGGAGGGTCCCCAGACAGAAGCTGAGGTGCTATTCCTCCAATTTGCAGCTGGTCTCAGTCTGGTAACTGTGGACAGACATGTCAGCATGAGAATAGGGAGATGTGGGGGGTGGGGGGGTTGGGGAATTAAAAAGGGTGGTCACTGGCAGATCCACGCTTTTGTGGTGGACGGAGCCAAGGTGCTCACCAAAGTGATCTCCCATTTGGCATCCAGAGTCTCCGATGGGCTGAGCTTGAGGTATGAGCAAAATGTTGGCAGGCGCCAGGACAAAATGGTAGGAAGAGGGGGTGTTGGGTGACTGCCTACATTTTGCTCATTCCTTGATGAAGGGTTCAACCTCAAAATATTGGTTATGTATCTTTATCTTTGCCATATAATGTCTGAGTCTCAGAAACCTGGCCAGGAATCCTGGGCAAGCATGGCGTCGGCAAGTGCAACGACAATGGGCGCCTCCTGTTGGAGCTCTGCACAGAACAGCGGCTTGTCATTACAAACACCTTTTTTCAGCAGAGGGACAGCCTGAAGACTACCTGGATGCATCCCCGATCCAAACACTGGCACCTCCTGGACTACATCCTGGTGCGAGAAAGTGACAAACGAGATGTGCTCCACACCAGGGTCATGCCCAGCGCGGAATGCCACACTGACCACCGGCTGGTTCGCTGCAAGCTCAACCTTCACTTCAAGCCAAAGCCCAGGAACAGTAAAGCCCCCAGAAAGAGGTTCAATGTTGGAAACCTGCAGTCAGACGAAGTGAGAGGAAACTTCCAGGCAAACCTCAAAGCAAAGCTCGACGATGCAATCCGCCTCACGGACCCGTCCCCTGAAACCCTCTGGGATCAGCTGAAGACTACCATACTGCAATCCACTGAAGAGGTACTGGGCTTCTCCTCCAGGAAAAACAAGGACTGGTTCGACGAAAACAGCCAGGAAATCCAGGAGCTGCTGGCAAAGAAGCGAGCTGCCCACCAGGCTCACCTTACAAAGCCGTCCTGTCCAGAGAAGAAACAAGCCTTCCGTCACGCATGCAGCCATCTTCAGCGCAAACTCCGGGAGATCCAAAATGAGTGGTGGACTAGCCTCGCCAAGCGAACCCAGCTCAGCGCGGACATTGGCGAGTTCAGGGGTTTCTACGAGGCTCTAAAGGCTGTGTACGGCCCCTCACCCCAAGTCCAAAGCCCGCTGCGCAGCTCAGACAGCAAAGTCCTCCTCAGCGACAAGATCTCCATCCTCAACCGATGGTCAGAACACTTCCAATCTCTTTTTAGTGCCAACCACTCAGTACAAGATTCCACCCTGCTCCAGCTCCCTCAACAGCCCCTAAGGCTAGAGCTGGATGAGGTCCTCACCCAGGATGAGACATATAAGGCAATCGAACAACTGAAAAGTGGCAAAGCAGCAGGTATGGATGGAATCCCCCCAGAGGTCTGGAAGGCTGGCGGCAAAACTCTGCATGTCAAACTGCATGAGTTTTTCAAGCTTTGTTGGGACCAAGGAAAACTGCCTCAGGACCTTCGTGATGCCACCATCATCACCCTGTACAAAAACAAAGGCGAGAAATCAGACTGCTCAAACTACAGGAGAATCACGCTGCTCTCCATTGCAGGCAAAATCTTCACTAGGATTCTCCTAAATAGAATAATACCTAGTGTCGCCGAGAATATTCTCCAAGAATCACAATGCGGCTTTCGCGCAAACAGAGGAACTACTGACATGGTCTTTGCCCTCAGACAGCTCCAAGAAAAGTGCAGAGAACAAAACAAAGGACTCTACATCACCTTTGTTGACCTCACCAAAGCCTTCGACACCGTGAGCAGGAAAGGGCTTTGGCAAATACTAGAGCACATCGGATGCCCCCCAAAGTTCCTCAACATGTTTATCCAACTGCACGAAAACCAACAAGGTCGGGTCAGATACAGTAATGAGCTCTCTGAACCCTTCTCCATTATCAATGGCGTGAAGCAAGGCTGTGTTCTCACACCAACCCTCTTTTCAATCTTCTTCAGCATGATGCTGAACCAAGCCATGAAAGACCTCAACAATGAAGACGCTGTTTACATCCGGTACCACACGGATGGCAGTCTCTTCAATCTGAGGCGCCTGCAAGCTCACACCAAGACACAAGAGAAACTTGTCCGTGAACTACTCTTTGCAGACGATGCCGCTTTAGTTGCCCATTCAGAGCCAGCTCTTCAGCGCTTGACGCCCTGTTTTGCGGAAACTGCCAAAATGTTTGGCCTGGAAGTCAGCCTGAAGAAAACTGAGGTCCCCCATCAGCCAGCTCCCCACCATGACTACCAGCCCCCACACATCTCCATCGGGCACACAAAACTCAAAACGGTCAACCAGTTTACCTATCTCGGCTGCACCATTTCATCAGATGCAAGGATCGACAACGAGATAGACAACAGACTCGCCAAGGCAAATAGCGCCTTTGGAAGACTACACAAAAGAGTCTGGAAAAACAACCAAATGAAAACCTCACAAAGATAAGCCTATACAGAGCCGTTGTCATACCCACACTCCTGTTCGGCTCCGAATCATGGGTCCTCTACCGGCATCACCTACGGCTCCTAGAATGCTTCCATCAGCGTTGTCTCCGCTCCATCTTCAACATTCATTGGAGCGCTTTCATCCCTAACGTCGAAGTACTCGAGATGGCAGAGGTCGACAGCATCGAGTCCACGCTGCTGAAGATCCAGCTGCACTGGGTGGGTCACGTCTCCAGAATGGAGGACCATCGCCTTCCCAAGATCGTGTTATATGGCGAGCTCGCCACTGGCCACCGTGACAGAGGTGCACCAAAGAAAAGGTACAAGGACTGCCTAAAGAAATCTCTTGGTGCCTGCCACATTGACCACCGCCAGTGGGCTGATAACGCCTCTAACCGTGCATCTTGGCGCCTCACAGTTTGGCGGGCGGCAACCTCCTTTGAAGAAGACCGCAGAACCCACCTCACTGACAAAAGGCAAAGGAGGAAAAACCCAACACCCAACCCCAACCAACCAATTTTCCCCTGCAACCGCTGCAACCGTGTCTGCCTGTCCCACATCGGACTTGTCAGCCACAAACGAGCCTGCAGCTGACGTGGACATTTACTCCCTCCATAAATCTTCGTCCGCGAAGCCAAGCCAAAGAAGAAAGATAATGTCTGAGTTTCTCCAGCTTTTACTTTTATGCATTAAAATAGTCAATCTCCCAACTGTTTTTATTTGCATCGAAAGGGAATTGAGGCAAGAATCCAGGGCCACTAATCTTGCAACAAAGTCCAGGGCCACTAAGTCCAGGGCCACTAAGTCCAGGGCCACTAAGTCCAGGGCCACTAAGTCCAGGGCCACTAAGTCCAGGGCCACTAATCTTGCAACCAAGTCCAGGGCTACTATGTCCAGAGCCACTAATCTTGTAAGTCCAGGGCCACTAATCTTGCAACAAAGTCCAGGGACACTAAGTCCAGGGCCATTAATCTTGCAACAAAGTCCAGGGTCACTAAGTCCAGGGCCACTAATCTTGCCACAAAGTCCAGGGCTACTAAGGCCAGGGCCATTAATCTTGCAACAAAGTCCAGGGCCACTAAGTCCAGGGCTATTAATCTTGCAACAAAGTCCAGGGCCACTAAGTCCAGGGCCATTAATCTTGCAACAAAGTCCAGGGCCACTAAGTCCAGGCCCATTAACCTTGCAACAATGTCCAGGGCCACTAATCTTGCCACAAAGTCTAGGGCCACTAAGTCCACTAAGTCCAGGCCCACTAAGTCCAGGGCCACTAAGTCCAGGGCCACTAAGTCCAGGGCCACTAAGTCCAGGGCCACTAAGTCCAGGGCCACTAAGTCCAGGGCCACTAAGTCCAGGGCCACTAAGTCCAGGGCCACTAAGTCCAGGGCCATTAATCTTGCAACAAAGTCCAGGGCCACTAAGTCCAGGGCTATTAATCTTGCAACAAAGTCCAGGGCCACTAAGTCCAGGGCTATTAATCTTGCAACAAAGTCCAGGGCCACTAATCTTGCAATAAAGTCCAGGGCCACTAATCTTGCAACAATGTCCAGGGCCACTAATCTTGCAACAAAGTCTAGGGCCACTAAGTCCAAGGCCACTAAGTCCAGGCCCACTAAGTCCAGGGCCACTAAGTCCAGGGCCACTAAGTCCAGGGCCACTAAGTCCAGGGCCACTAAGTCCAGGGCCACTAAGTCCAGGGCCATTAATCTTGCAACAAAGTCCAGGGTCACTAAGTCCAGGGCCACTAATCTTGCAACAAAGTCCAGGGCTACTAAGTCCAGGGCCATTAATCTTGCAACAAAGTCCAGGGCCACTAAGTCCAGGGCTATTAATCTTGCAACAAAGTCCAGGGCCACTAAGTCCAGGGCCATTAATCTTGCAACAAAGTCCAGGGCCACTAAGTCCAGGCCCATTAACCTTGCAACAATGTCCAGGGCCACTAATCTTGCCACAAAGTCTAGGGCCACTAAGTCCACTAAGTCCAGGGCCACTAAGTCCAGGGCCACTAAGTCCAGGGCCACTAAGTCCAGGGCCACTAAGTCCAGGGCCACTAAGTCCAGGGCCACTAAGTCCAGGGCCACTAAGTCCAGGGCCACTAAGTCCAGGGCCACTAAGTCCAGGGCCACTAAGTCCAGGGCCACTAAGTCCAGGGCCACTAAGTCCAGGGCCACTAAGTCCAGGGCCACTAAGTCCAGGGCCACTAAGTCCAGGGCCACTAAGTCCAGGGCCACTAAGTCCAGGGCCACTAAGTCCAGGGCCACTAAGTCCAGGGCCACTAAGTCCAGGGCCACTAAGTCCAGGGCCACTAAGTCCAGGGCCACTAAGTCCAGGGCCATTAATCTTGCAACAAAGTCCAGGGCCACTCATCTTGCAGCAAACACCTGTTGAACCAGTTTTAATAGCAGTGCCCAGAGTGAGGAAGGATTAAAAAGCTGGTCCCGCTCTGGGCTGAGAGTGGAGACCGCTTGCCACCAACTCAAATGATGCACAGGACACAGCCGCGGAACTGGTGCTGGCAAGGGACTGACAACGTCGCGACGGGCCGAACGGCCAGCTCTCGTTTCAGCGTGGCTCAGGGCCGGCTGCCGCCGGGATCCTGGGAATTAATTGGGTGGGAGATCCTTTTTTTAGGGTGCAAAGGGTGAGTTTGGAAGCGCGGCGAGTCGCGAGAAGCTCGGAGCTCCAGGCAGGCGGACTGTGGCCCGGGGCTCCCTGAGCCGATGTCGCTGCTCCCTCTGCCGCCCGACGCCGGCGCTGCCCCCCGCTCTCCCCTCGTTGCCGCATGTCCACGCAATCCGTGCTAATGAATGGCAGGGTGGGGACTTTACACAGCAGATTTCACCGTTTCTTTTGCCTCCAGACATTGACTTTGTTAACGAGACCTAATCCTTTAAAACTATTAAATGAGATTCCCTGGACCTTCCATAAAATCTGATTTGAAATGCACTCTCAGTAATCCTGAACTTTATCCACTCATTATAGCCCATCACTGCACAAACCGCACCCCCCCCCACCCCCCCCCAGCAGAACCCCCTGCCTTTGCTCTGGTGAAATATCATTCGAATTTGCTGCTGCAGATGCTTTTGAGCATGAATTCCGATTATATTTCCAGGCAGAATATGACTAGTGGTACTGATTTAAAAATCTTGGGAGAATGGGTATCAGTGAAGAGGCCTCCTTCCCAGTTGGGCCTCAGGAAAAGAAACCACCTTAGGACCATGGAGCATTACGGACAGGAACAGGCCCTTCGGCCCTTCTAGTCTGCTGTGACCTATTTTTTATGCCTTGTCCCACTAATCTGCGCCCAGTCCTTCACCCTCCCAACCAGCTACCTCTTCAATGTTAAAATTGAACCCACATTCACCACCTCAACTGGCAGCTTGGTCCACACTCCCACCACTCTCTGGGTGAAGAAGTTCCCCCTCAACTTTTCGCCTTTAACCCATGTCCTCACCCATCCTCAGTGGAAAAACCCTATCTACATTCACTCTGTCCATCCCCCTCATAATTTTAAACACCTCCCCTCCAGGGAATAAAGTCCTCACCTGTTTATCCTTTCCCCATAACTCAGTTCCTAAAGTCCAGGCAACGACCGAGTAAATCTTCTCTGCACTCTTTCAATCTTATTGATATCTTTCTTGTAGTTAGGTGACCAAAACTGCACACAATACTCCAAATTTGGCCTCACCACTGTCTTATACAGCTTCACATAACAATCCGACTCCTACACTCAAAGCTTTGATTTATGAAGGCTAATCTTTACAACCCTATCCTTCTGTGACACCACTTTCAGGTAATTATGTATCTACATTCCCAGATCCCTCATTCTATTGCATTCGTCGGTGTTCTACCATTTACTGTGGACATCCTTTCTTGGTTTGTCCTTCCAAAATGCCACACGTGTCCATTAAATTCTATCTGCCATTTTTCAGCCAATGTCTCCAGCTGGCCCAGACCCCTCTGCAAGCTTTAAAAACCTTCCTCGCCATCCTCAATGCCTTCAATTTTTGTGTCATCTGCAAACTTGTTGATTCAATTTACCACATGATCATCCAGATCATTGATAGAGATGACAAACCACAGTGGTCCCAGATCGAATGAATGGAAGGAGGTAGGGAGGTCATGGGGGAAGGGTTACAGAGGATCAAGTCATCAGTGGACGGGCCAGCCACTTATACACAGAACTGTATATACATATCACCAAACAGTCAGAGTCGAGCAGCAAGGAAGCAGGCCCTTCAGCCCAGCACATCTATGCTAACCCTTTGTCAATCTCTTGCCTGCATTATGCCTGTCTTTATACGACTTCCCTATTCAAGTTCCTATCTAATCGTCTCTTAAATATTGTGATGGGATTGAACTCCCACCACCTCCTCCAGCAGTGAGTTCCAAGTATAAACTGCCTAAATTTACTACCCTGAATCGTGAAGCCATGTTCCCTGGATCTCAGCTCACCTAACAGTGGAAAAAAAAACTTACCTACCTCTATCATATAATATTATGCAAGGAATAGATAGAGATAGAGGTAGGTAAGGTTCCTTTCTACTCACAGGTGAGATGAGAACCGGGGAATATAGCCTCAAGATCCATGGTAGTAGATTCAGGACAGATAAGGAGGAACTGCTTTCCCCCTCCTCCCCAGTGCAAGGGTGGTGAATCTATAGAATTTGGTGCCCTTTGAAGCAGTGAAAGCAAACCCAGTAAATAGCAAGTCCAAGGAGATGATTGTGGACTTCAGGAGGAAGTCTTGTTGAGGGCTCAGTAGTGGAGAGGGTCCGAGGGTCTCTCCGAGGGTCTGTCCTAGAGCCTCCATGTTGATGCAATCACAAAGAAGGCTCGCCAGAGGCTATACTTTGTGAGGTGTCTGAGGAGATTCAATGTGTCACTGAAAACTCTCAAAAAACCTCTCCGGGTGGACCGTGGAGGCCATTCGGGCCAGTTGCATCACTGCCTGGTACGGAGGCGCCAATTCTCAGGACAAGAATAAACTCCAAAAGGTTGTTAACTTGACCTGTGACATCACAGGCATCAAACTCCACTCCATTGAGGACATCCACATGAGGCAGTGTCTTAAAAATTCAGCCTCTATCCTCAAAGACCCCCCACTACCCAGGCCATGCCCTCTTCACTCTGCTACCATTGGGGAAAAGGTACAGGAGCCTGAAGACAAGCACTCAGCGGCACAAGGACAGCTTCTTCCCTGCCACCATCAGATTCCCGAATGATCAATGAACCAAAAACACAGCCTTACTATTCATGCTATTTATTGCTATTATTTTTATATAGTAATGTTGTAAGATGATTATAATATGAAGGTTTGCTCTGTGACGCTGCCGCAAAACAATGAACATCGTGACAATAAATCCTGATTCTGATCCTGAGATATATTTAAGACAAGGTTGGATGGATATTTGCATAGTAGGGGAATTAGCTGGAGATGAGCCCATCTTGATGGGCTGAATGGCCGACTCCTGCTCCTATCTCTTACAGTATGTGCAAATTATATCTGTTTATATCCCCCACCTCTCAGCTGAAAAGATTATCTTCCTATTTTTGATGTACTGACCATAGAAAAGCAATGTTGACTATCTACCTTTTCTATTCCTCTTACAACTTTATTTTGTAATATTAATTTTAATGATCCAGCACAGTAGAAGCCCCTTCCAGCCCATGCAACCTGTGCCACTTAATTACACCTATTTAACCTACCAAGCCCATTTATTCTGTTTTTCCAGATTCCAGACAAAGGGCTCAGGCCCAAAACGTCAACTGCCTTTTGCTTCCAGTGGCCGCCGCATGGCCTGCTGAGTTTATCCAGTGTTTTTTTGTGTTCTGTACACGACCCCAGCTATTCTTCAGAAAGCCAAGACCCTCTAAGAATCCGTCCCAGACATGCGATTAGGTCTGGAGACTGCCGACTCTGGAAGGTGAAGCTAAGCATCAGTGGGGAGAAAAAGAATGGTTAGCGTTTTGAGCAGGGACCCTTCAGTCAGATAGAGGGCTCCAGCCTGAAACGTTGACTATTCTTACACTCCCACTGATGCTGTTTGACCTGCTGAGCTCCTCCAGCAGATTGTCCTTAGCTATGTGTTTGGTGATTGTCTATTAGTGGCTGGCCCGCCCAGTGATGGCTTGATCCCCTGTAACCCCTCCCCCTGTGACCTGGCCATAAAGGTCGGCCTCCCTACCTCCTTCCATTCATTTGAGCACATGGAGTCAGGCCAGCCAAAATCTAACGTTTATTAAAGCCTATCGTTCCTCACTCAGTCTTTGGAGTAATTGATAGAGTGTATCAATGTTTAGGACTTGCTTTCGTCTCTATTTAAAATAGAATTAAGATGAAGCCTTTCGATTTCTGGTTGTGAACCCTATCAGCTGAAGCTGATGAAGAATCAAAAACTGTTTAAGACATTGGTTTATTTGTTGGACTCATTCATTAAATGATTGGTTGCACAACTGTCTGTCAGGAAGAGAAGAAGTTAATTCAATTTAGAATTCAAAAATTAAAATCAAACAAGTTTCAATAACAGTAGGAGCTGTTCACTCATGTCCTTGATGGAAAGAAACTTGCTCCCCCAAACTCATTCAGTCAAGGTGTGATTCCGGATTCAAACCTAATGTGGCTCCCTCAAATGATGTGTCAATGTGCTCATAAAAATGAAATTGCACAACACGTTTTCAAAGGGTGTGATAATGCCCGACTTCCCTGTTGGCCTCATCAGTCACTCTACAGAGAAGAGGTGGAAAATCTCATGATATGTTGCGAGAGTCTCAATGTGGACAAGATGAGCCTCAATGTGGGCAAGATGAAGGAGATGATCGTGGACTTCAGGAGGACCAGGTATGACACCTCCACTACACATCTACAACTCTGTAGAAGAGAGAGGGGAGAGCACCATGTTCCTGGAGTTCTCTTAACTGGTGACCTATCGTGGACACTCAACATCTCCTCACTTGTCAGGAAGGTGCAACAGCGACTGCACTTCCTGGGAAGACCAAAGTGGGCAAGGCTACTGGCCACCATCATGTCAACCTTCTACGGGTGCTCTATCAAGAGTGTCCTGGCCGGCTGCATCACAGTGTGGGTACAGTGGCTGCAGAGAAATGGATCAGAGATCAATCCACAAGAGCAGCAGAGAGGATCACTGGGGTCTCCCTCACCCCCCCAGTGACACAATCCACCAGGATAGTTGTCTGAAGAGGGTGCACAAAATCATTGAGGTCCCCTTTCCACCCCTCACACAGCATCTTTCAGCTGCTTCCATCGGGGAAGAGATATAGGAGGATCAGAACCAGCTCCACCAGGCCGAGAAACAGCTTCTTCCCACGGGCAGTGAGAACGCTGAATGACCCAAGAAACTGCTCGCACTGACCCTCCGGGTCTGTCATATTCACAAAACAATATATATTTATTTATTGGATAGATGAATACTTATCCTGTATATGTTTGTCTGTGAGTGTGTTACGTCTGCATATTTTGCACTAAAAACTGGAGAATGCTGTTTTGTCGGGTTGACCTTGTGCAACCAGATGACTAATAAACTTGACTTGATACTCATTATCTGGGGATGAAAATAAATAATTTTACAATTCCTAGCAAACAAGAAGACCAATTAGTCATGGCACAGGTGCGGGTACATGTCATTCTGAGGAGATTCTATCAAATCATGCCGCCCGTAAAGGTATCTACTTGGAAACATGCCTGAACATTGTGTAAGACGCTACTGATTTGAAATGATTTATCCTACAGAGGGACTCTCTAACTTGTTGATTATCTCCAACTTTTTATGATCGTGTTTATTTTTGAACATGAACTTGTGGGTATGTCGAATGATGGATGTGAGTCCTTAAAGACATGAGGGTAAGTTGCAGACCCTCTTCCTATTCTACCCAGTAAATATGTAACATTTTAGGAACACACCAGGGTTACAAGCCCTTCCAGCCCATGAAACCCAATTAACCTACCAAACCTCGCACGTCTTGAAGGGGAGGAGGGAACCTGAGCACCCAGAGACAGCCCACACAGGTCACGGGGAGAACGTGCAAACTCCCGACAAACAGCGCCGGATTCCAACCCAGGTTACTGGCGCACACTCACCTGACCCCCTTGCAAAGAGAAGGTCTTGATGAAATGGCGAAAGAGATCCTCCCTCAGTGGAGAAGGGGGAGGATAGCAACCGCTGAGCAATAGATCAAGCCGGTAAGTTCAGATGAGACTTCCTCAGCCAGTCACCCTCTTTTGCAAGATGTGCCCTTTGTTTTATTGATAAGCACATGGGGGAGGAGGGAGAGGACAGAGATTGAGAGCAAATTCCTCCATGTTCATAAGTTAGATCTGGGCAGTGATGCAGGACTCTTTTACTGGTCATTGTGTGGGTGTTGGGAGAGGGGTTCCAAAGTGCAGATTGTTTATTACAGGACCTTAATTATTCTTAATTCTTAGGAACAATGGCAGAGTGATATGTCATGTGGAATAGCAGGGTAGTTAAGAACATCAAAGCATTCTGTGAGAGTATTTTGCTTTATTCATCAAACCTCACCGACAACCTTTAGAAGCTATGTTATTAACCTGCAAAAAGCTAGTGATGATTTGGCTGGGGTGCTGATAGATAAAGGAAATATTGCAGGGCTTAAAATTCAGTTAATCTTGGCCAATCAAAGAGTAAAAGCAGTGCAACCTGTTACCAGCTGAAAAGTGGTCACAGGCAATCAGGGACTTATTTAAGTACTCTTATTTTTCTCTCTCTCTGCATTGCACTCTGTTTACATTTCTTTATTTGTTTACATGTGTACATTGCATCCGGTTTTTTGGCACTGCCAATTAATGGTAATTCTGCCTGGCCGGCAGGAAAGAAACAATCTCAGGGTTGTAAGTGACGTCATGTATGTACCCTGACAATAAATCTGAAGCCAGAAATCTGATGGGCTTCTGCTGGTCTGATTTAATTGGGTCAGGCTTAGATTCTACAAGTTGCTTGTTGTGCTCTGTTAAATGCTAAATAAACACCTTATCAGATGTCAAAATCTCTCTTCATAAAAAAAAATCAGCAATCATGCCCCTTGCGACAGATATTGTTATATTTTATATTGTATATCTTTCTTTGGCTTGGCTTCGCGGACGAAGATTTATGGAGGGGGTAAATGTCCACGTCAGCTGCAGGCTCGTTTGTGGCTGACAAGTCCGATGCGGGACAGGCAGACACGGTTGCAGTGGTTGCAGGGGAAAATTGATTGGTTGGGTTGGTTGGATGGGGCAGGTCTTTGTTCATGTAGGTCATGTACAAACGCTTCAAAACAGATCTCATTTAAAATGCCAGTCCAGGGTCCAGGTGCCTTTGCACAAACTTTGAAGCCTGGCTCTGTGGAAGTCTGTGGATTGAAGCTTGTTGTACAGTCTGGCTAACAGTGCACCACAATTTAATCCACAAAATTTTCCCACAGCAGCTATGGAAAAACTCCTGTGCGCAGGGAACCTCGAGGTCGACCCACACCACCCGGAAGCCCAGACACATTTCGAGATCTGGCAGCACGCAGTCGAGGCAATCATCGAGACAAACGAGGGCGACATCCTGCACTCCAATCAGAAGAGGTTGGTCCTACTCCAGTCAAAGCTGGCTCCCCGCGCCTTCCAGGTAACCAAAGGCTGCTCCACGTACAAGAGCGCAATGGACACTCTCGAGAACTTTTACAAGTCCCCCATGAATGCGGACTGTGCAAGGTACCTCCTCAACACCCGAGCCCAGCAAACCGGGGAGATGGCTGAGTCTTACCTGGGACACTTGCGAGAGTTGGCCCGACCATGTCTGGCTGAACCCGGGATAGGTGCAGAGGAGGTCGAGAGGCTGATCTAGGACGCCTTCATCCGAGGGCTATGCTCGAGAGTCATCTGGCAGAAGCTGCTGGAAGACAACATCTATTCCCTAACCAGGACTGTGGAAGTGGGCCAAACCCTGGAAGCGGCAGCCCTGCACGTCGAAGCCTTCAATTCCAGGTTCCCCCAGGCTCCCTCATGACCCTCTCACACTGCAGCTGCACCCGAGGCCGAGCTGGGGAGGAGAACGTCACTACAGCATGCACCCGGCGCCCCTGTAAGTACTGTGGGTCCTGGTGTGGGTCAGATCGACGATCGTGCCAAAACTGCCCAGCTAGGAACCAGTATTATTCCCGATGCAGCAAGAAAGGCCACTTTGCCGTCAGCTCAGCAGCCTTCTATGACCTCCCTACCTCCCCCGTGGACCCCTCCACATGTGCATGCCAGGCGGAGTCATGGTGCCCGCAACGACTTCTGCCTTCCCCAATTTAGACTGCGCAATATCCGCCCTGCCAGTGACCATCACAGGGTGTGCCCCGAGCATCTGCACCAGACCCCGCCCTCACTGGCGCCACTCACTGAGAACTACAGTGATGTCAATCCCAGTTCACACTGTGATGTCACTTCCGGCTGATGTAACAACATCACTGCTGCTGGTCATGATGAGGTCACTTCCCCCGGCGCAGCGGACGCAGCTGGGGAAGGAGACCAGCCACGCAGTGGTCCCTCCACGTGTCACCGCCATCTTGGGCTAGGCAGCGCCTGACACAGAGGGCCCCCGATGACATTGAGAACGTCGTGGTCAATGCGGGCGATGACCAGGCCACCCTACCGACACTCCCCACACCTCCAGAGGCCATCAGCTACCACACACTGCACCTCATGACCAATGTCAACGTGGTCAACACAGTTGATGGCCAAGCCACCCTATCGACAACTCTGAGACGGTCCTGGCCGCCACCACGCTGACCAGGGACAGCCCCCATGACCTCAGGTGCTTGGTGACGGATTGCAAGTCAACAGGCAGCTAACAAAGTGCCTGTTCGACAGTGGCAGCACCGAGAGCTTCATTCACCTGAGCTTAGCCCACTCCCTAAGGTTAAAGGTCCACCCCTCCACCTGCTTGATCGCCCTCACCGCCAAGGATAAGACTGTTGATACCCTCAGGTGCTGCTCAGTCGATAAACGGTGGGAGGGGAAACTTACCCAGGATTCAGGCTCCTGGTCATGCCCAAACTCTGCACACCACTCCTCCTGGGCCTGATTTCCAGTACCAAGTGAAGAGTGTCACCCTTGCCTTAGGGGGGCCCCAATCTCCACTCACATTGCACAGCACGCCAACCTACCAGCCCCAGACAACCTGCGGCCTCTCCACACTGCGCATCACCCCACCGGCGCTCTTCCCACATCTTGCGTTAGGCTGCAAGCCGATCACCACCAGAAATAGGCGCTATTGCGCCGCAGACCGGGACTTCATCAAGGTGGAGGTGCGGCGACTCCTGGTGGAAGGCATTGTAGAGCCCATTAATAGCCCTTGGAGAGCCCAAGTCCTGGTGGTCAAAGGGGGAAGTAAGCCGAGGATGGTTGTAGATTACAGCCAGACCATTAATCGATACACCCAGCTGGATGCCTACCCCCTGCTGAGGATTGCCGACATGGTCAATGAGATAGCCCGCTACCAGGTTTTCTCCATGATTGACCTGAAGTCAGAGTATTACCAAATCCCTATCTACCTGAAATACAAGCCCTACACCGCCTTTGAGGCGGACAGGCGCTTGTACCAGTTCCACTGGCTTCCTTTTGGGGTCATGATCGGGGTCTCCGTCTTCCAGCTGGAGATGGATCACATGGTAGACCGGCACAAACTGAAGGCGATGTTCCCATATCTGGATAACGTCACTGTGATAATACAGACCTATCACCAATGTATATAGTTACAGTATCTAGAGTATGTAATGACTGTGCTTACAGTGATTGGCTGAGAGCTTAGCCACGCCTACTGTCTGGGCCTTAAAGGGTTGTGTCCCTAGCCAGGTCGGATCATTCCGGACTGGTCGGCCACCTGTGAAGAGCTCCTGTCTTTTGCTAATAAAAGCCTTGGTTTGGATCAACAAGTCTTTGGTTCTTTTGACGAGCTCTACAGTCACTATCTGCGGCCGTGACGAGCAGGACCATGATGCTAACCTGGAAAAATTCCTCCAGACGGCCGCAGAGCTGATCCTCACTTACAACAAGGAGAAGTGTGTGTTCAGCACCACCCGCCTCGCCATCCTGGAGAACATCGTGGCCCATGGAGTCATTGGCCCAGATCCAGAAAAGATGTGCCATTAATGAAGTTACCCCTCCCCCCCTACGCTAAAGGCCGCTGCAGGTGCCTGGGCCTGTTCTCTTATTACTCGCAGTGGGTCCCTTGGTTCTCCCACAAGGTCCATCCACTGGCCCAAGCCACAACTTTTCCCCTTCCACCTGAGGCGCAGGAAGCCTTCACCCGCATCAGGCAAGACATCGCAGATGCCACGATGCAGGCTGTGGATGAGGACTCCCTCATCCACGTGGAGAGCGATACCTCCAAGGTGGCCCTTGCTGCTACCCTCAACCAAGGGTGGCGCCCCATCACCTTCTTCTCGAGGACCCTCCACGGCTCCAAGCTAGGGCACTCCGCCATTGAAAAGAAAGCGCAGGTGATTGTGGAAGCAGTCCACCACTGGTGCCACAACCTGGCCGGCAGGAGATTCACGCTCCTCACAGACTAGCGGGCCGTGGTGTTCATGTTTAACATTACCCATAAGAGCAAGATCAAGAAAGACAAGATCCTGCACTGGAGAGTCAAGCTGGCAACTGTCAGCTACGACATCCAGTACCGCCCCAGGAAGTTTAACGACTCCCCTGATGTCTTCTCTCGCACATGCGCGTCTATGCATGATGACAGGTTGCAGGCATTGCCATCCGGGCATCACCTGGTTGTACCATTTCATTGTCCCAAAATCTGCTGTACACCATCAGGGACGTCAAGGAAATGACCGAGGTCTGTCGGGTCTGTGAGGACTGTAAATACCGCTTATTCCGCACCCCCCCCCCCACCCCTCAGGCCCACATTGTAAAGGCTACTCGGCCTTTTGAGTGTCTCAGTGTGGACTTCAAAGGGCCCCTGCCTTCCACAAACTAAAATGTCTACTTCCTCACGATAGTGGATGAGTACTCACGCTTCCCTTTCGCCATCCTTTGTCTGGACACCTCCACGGCCACTGTCATCAGGGCCTTGGGACAGATTTTCACCATGTTTGGCTACCCCGCCTTCATCCACAGTGACCGAGGGTCTAGTTTCATGAGCGACGAGCTGCGCCAGTACCTGACGGTGAGGGGCATCGCAACCAGTCGCTCGACAAGCTATAACCCAAGAGGCAACAGGCAAGTGGAACGCGAGAATGGGGTGGTCTGGAAGGCAGTCCTCCTGGATTTCAGGTCAAAATGATGGGCCATTGAGTACTGGCAGGACACCCTGCCCGAGGTGCTCCATGCCAACGAGACCCTTCACAAACATCTGTCCTCATTCCCCAGGAGGTCAGCGACTGGAATGTTACTCCCAGCATGGCTCACATCTTCGGGACCGGTGCTTCTGTGTAAGCATGTACGGACACACAAGGCCAATGCCCTGGTCGAGCAGGTTTTCCTCCTTCAAGCAAACCCTTACTACGCTTACATCAGGTTCGGCAGTGGCAGGGAGGACACCGTTTCAACCAAGGACCTGGCACCAGCAGGAGCACCCACCACACCAAGCCACCCTCCAGCCTAGGATGACGCTGACCGGGCATACATCCCTTTCCCCAGGCAGCTATGGGGCATGCAGGGCCTCCTTGACCACCAGGGGCCCGCTTCAGCCTTAGGAGACCAATCCGCCCCCCACCCATCCAATACGACCCACAAAGGTTGACCATGGCCCCCCCTGGCCACCCCTCCACGCAGAACCACACCACACACACCCCTGCCGCCAGCACCCCCCACTTCCCTTCTGACCAGTGACCAGAAGCCAGTCCCATGACGGTCACAGAGACCCCAGAGGCCGCCAGATCATCTCAACCTGTAAATATTGTATGTACATAGTGGGTGCAATTCCTTATTACTGCCTCCTCTCCCCCCTACCCCCCCCCGTGACAATTTTAAAGAAGGGGGTGAATGTGGTGGTACACCACCGGCCTACTGCAGGGGGCAACGTCTGTACCTGCAGGAGCGTAGGGGACCGGACAACACCTGGCCGGCTGTCAATCAGTTGGCCTGAATGGATCAAGCCCCACCCAGTCGGGTGTCAATCGCCCTCTGGGATATAAGCCTGCGCCGGCCTCCCGAGGCCTCACACTGAGTTGCTGCAGCCACAGCCAGCCTGGCTCTGTGGAAGTCTTTGTGGATTAAAACCTGTTGTACAGTCTTTATCTTTGTGTGTGTCTGATTCTGGCTAACAGTGCACCACAGGTATATTGTGTTTAGTTCTGGTTACCACATTACTGGAAGGATGTTGAAGCTTTTCTCTTTTTAAGTCAAGTTTACTGTCACCTTATTGCACAAGTACAATCCAACGAAAGCAGCATTCTCCGGTCCTCGTGCAAAACTTGCAGATACACATACAACACAAATGCAGGACAAGTATTTCATCAATACGTTTCATGAATATGAGAGTCTGCGTGTGGGGTGGAAGGGGTCCTCAATGATTTTGCACTCCCTTATCAGACAATTATTCCAGTAGATCACATCGATGTGGGGGGGGGGGTGGAGGGAGACTCCAGTGATCCCCTCAGCCACTCTTTTGATCTTGTGGATTAACCTCTGATCTGTTTTCTCTACAGCAACCAGCCAGGATGCTCTCGAGAGAGAGTCAATGAACCAACGACACAGCCTTACTTTTTGGGTATTATTATTCTTATGTTTTTATAGTAATGTTGTAAGATGGTTATAATATGAATGTTTACACTATGACGCTGCCACAAAACCCCGAATTTCATGACTTGTTCATGACAATAAATTCTGATTCTGATTCTACTTCTGATTAGAGAAAATCTTATGAAGCAAGGTTGAGCGAGCTTGGACTTTTCTCTTTGGAGTGATGGAAGGTCAAGGGTACCAAAGATGGTACAGATAGGAGGACAGCCAGCATCCTTTACTAGGGCAGCAATGTTCAATACCAGAGGACACCTGTTTAAAGTGAGTGGAGGAAAGTTTAGGGGAGATAGCAGAGATAATTTTTTACACAGAGAGTAGTGGGTGTGTGGAATGCATTGCGGGGGGTGGTGGTGGAGGCTGGGACAATCCTGGCTATCATTCCCATAGGATGACGAATGTTCCTTTCAGTCAGTTTGTAGGGTTTGATATGAAGATACCCCACTCCCCAGAAAGGAACAGTGTGTGTGTGAATGGAATTTAGGTGAGTAGGGGGTTGCTCAGGTTCAGACCCACCCTCTCAACATCCCCTCCAGGATCCAGTGGCATGGTGAGGTCCAAGACGGCTGGGGGAAGTTCTGTGGCAGTAAATGGCTAGACCAAGCTTCGATGCAAGGGATGCCCTTTCCACGCTTCACGGCACATGTTTGCTCGATAGTCATTGACCCTATAAGAGGGTTCGCCCACCCTTTGACAGGTCTTGTTTTTCATCCTGGTACAATAGGGACATTTAAAAGACTCTTAGATGGATGTAAGGAAAATTGAAAGTTGTGGTTTAGGACATTGGAAAGGGGTAGATTCAAACTGGAACGAGTTTATATAGATTGACACAACTATAAATGTATTCTATGAAGAATATGAGTGGTCAGGTAGACCTCAAAAGTGGCCATTAAGTGACAAAGAGAAACTCTGAATTGACTGAAAAATGGTCACAAAATGACAACCGGGTGACAAAGTGTGATTAGACACTGACAGGTTAGCCACAGAGTGACCAGCGTCTGAAGAGTGGTCATAAAATGCCTCATCTTTTTAGTTTTCATAATAAGGATCAGCACTTTCTTTTCACTGGGGTGAATATTTGTACTTAGGTGACATGGAGTGAAGGTGAACCTCGACTGTTGATCTTCCACATCTCGTCTGGTCGAGGCAGTCTTCTGAGAAGTTTCTCCTCTGTTCCTTCCCCAGTGCTAATATTTTCACACAAAACTGCAGAACGGTGGAACTTCTCTGACAGAAAATAGGATCTCAGCGAGTTAGTAGGACCCTCACTTTATTTTTGACAAGGCACTCCGTGGGCGAGCGGTGACCCTACTGGGAGCCGGGTGAAATTCCTGGGAAGGGAGGCCTTTCACACCGCAGTCAAAATTCTCTGTAAATTTCCCCCAGCAATTTAGGTGGGGCCCCACCCCCCCAGTGATGACATAGTGAATGATGCATTATGCACTCACAGGGAGTCCTACTAGAAGACTGATTGTACAGTAATGACGGATGAGACTGACTTAATGACAGTGGCCCTGTCACTCTGTTCTGCAATAATGAGGCAGGCAAGCACTGTGAGCATCATTTCGAATGGCGTCTTGCAAACCTTGGAGAAACAAGAATGTCTATTTGCGGGGCAAACATGGAGATGGCTGCAAGTGGTGACATCACGGCGCATCCCCTGCTCGGCCATTTGCCGATTCAGACCGCAAGGAGGATGGACGGGCCGGGGACCTGGGTAATTTTCCCAGGCCAACATTTTCACACCATCAGGAATCCCTATTCTATACAGCAGTGTGGAAAGGTCTCGTCAAAACTCCTGGTATCCAGAATTCAAGCAGCCTCAAGCAACCAGCAAAAAGAATTGAGGAATATAAATAAAAATAAAACATCAGGTAAAAAAAATCATGTTTAAAATTGGCACACCTTGCCATTAGTTCGCCATTCCACCACTCATGGATTCGTCGTGGATTTGTGAGATAAATTGGTAAAATTACAGTAGGTTACATACATACACACACTTTAAAACAGATCTTATTTGAAATACTGAAAAATTCATATTCAGTGACTTTACAGAAACTATGGAGTATGCTATGCACATTCCACAAGTCGGTGCTAATTGAAATGATGTCATAAAATGAATCGTCTGGAGTCAGGTCGTCTGTGTTGAATATTTTTACAAAACTTTTGACCTCTCTGCAAAGTGCTCACTCAAAGGTTATTGAGAGATTTGTTTACCTAAAACAACAGATGGGAGCAGAAGACTAACTCCTATTATTTTGCTGGAGAAGGATGTGACTGGCAGATGGAGAGAGAGAGAGTCTGAACTGTCACAGCTGAAACAAGAAGGAGTAGCTTGTTGGAACTAAAATAAAAGCTCCAGAGTGGTGGATGGCTGGAAGTGCTATCTGTCTGATGTTTCTCTTGGAATAAGTCGAACAGAAAGGAACTCTGTAGTAGCCTGAAAGAAAGAGGTTATCGTCTGGAAAACCCTGATGGGGCAAGTTTCATCAGCGAGACATTGAGGTGACTAATGGTGATATCTCAGTTGTGGAAATCCTGGAACAACACATCTCTCTCTGCAAACTTACGAGAACCTTCCTGAGTGGTACCATTTACCTTTCGAGCACCAAAGCCTGGTGAACTTTATACATGTTAAATTCTGTGCACAGTATAAGAATTGCCTGCAACCAGAGAACTTGGAGGAATGAGAAGAGTGCAATTGGACTATGAATCAAAGAACTTTCCTGAACTTGCACACACATTACATTCATGTGCGCTTAGAATTAGAAAGGGGTTAAGTTAAATAGTAATAAGTTAAAGTTTAATACTGTTTTCATGTTTAAAGATCATTAAAAGCAACTTTTGTTTAAGTAACCATTTATCTTGGTGAATTTCTATTGCTGCTGGGTTTTGTGGTCCTTTGGGCTCGTAACAGTACAGCTTCCAAACCAGGCGATGATACAGTTGCACATTAGGATGCTCTCAATACATCTTCTGTAGAATTTAGTGAGGATAGAGAGTGGGAGATAGACTTTCGCAGGAAGTGAAGGTGCTGCTGGGCTTTCTTGGTTATGGAGCTGATGTTAAGGGACCAGGTGAGGTTCTCTATCAGGTGCACCTTGAGAAACGATACTCTTGACAACCTCAACAGTGGAGCCGTCAATGGTCTGGGGAGTGTGGTGCCCTCGGGCCCTCCTGAAGTTGGAAACCATCTCTTTTGGTTTTTTTAACATTCAAATACTCACCGTACGCGTAAGCAAATAAAGAAATGTAAACTGAAAAATGGTCACAAAATGACAACCGGGTGACAAAGTGTGATTAGACACTGACAGGTGAGGGTCCTACTAACTCGCTGAGATCCTATTTTCTGTCAGAGAAGTTCCACCTTTCTGCAGTTTTGTGTGAAAATATTAGCACTGGGGAAGGAACAGAGGAGAAACTTCTCAGAAGACTGCCTCGACCAGACGAGATGTGGAAGATCAACAGTCGAGGTTCACCTTCACTCCATGTCACCTAAGTACAAATATTCACCCCAGTGAAAAGAAAGTGCTGATCCTTATTATGAAAACTAAAAAGATGAGGCATTTTATGACCACTCTTCAGACGCTGGTCACTCTGTGGCATGCACAAGTAAGAGTCCTTAAACAAGTCCCTGATTGAGTTTGCTGTTGAGGAGTCTAACGGTGGAGGGGGAGCGGCTGTTCCTGAACCTGGTGATGTGAGTCTTGTGGGCACCTGTACCTCTTTCCTGATGGCTGCAGCAAGAACAGAGTGTGTGCTGGGTGGTGTGGATCCTTGGTGATTGCTGCTGGTCTCCGACGGCAGCCTTCCCCGTAGGTCTTCTTGAAGGTCATGATGGCTTTGCCTGTGATGTTTGCGGCTGTGTCCACTAGCTTTTGTAGGGCTTTCTGCTCTGGGATATTGGTTTCCCCACACCAGTCTGTGATGCAGGTGGTCAGCATACTTACCACGACACATCTGTAGAAATTTGCCTTATCATCTCATATCATCTCAAATATCATCTCAACTCCTGAGGAAGTAGAGGTGCTTAACCATTGGTGAATTAGGTCCAGGAAAGATCTTCTGAGATAGTGACTGCCAAGAACTTAAATATGCTCACCCTCTCCACCTCTGATCCCCCAATGATCACTGGATCATCCACCTCTGGCTTTCCCTTCCTGACGTCAACAATCAGCTCCTTGGTGTTGGTGACAATACTGACTCATCACCCCTTTTGATACTGTGGTATCGTCAGCAAATTTGTAATCACTTGTAAACATAATCATTTAAAATGAGAAGGGAGGAGAGTTTCAGGGAGACATCAGGGCTAAGTATTTTACACAGAGAGTTGTGGGTGCCTGGAATGCCTTTGCCAGAGTTGGTGGTGGAGGCTGGAATGTTTAAGAGACTCTTTGGCAGACACATGGACCAAAATGAAATAGAGGGTTGCGATGTAGGAAGAGCTTCTTTTTTTTTAGTGTGAATATATAGGTTAGCAGAACACCAAGGGCTGAAGGGCCTGAACTGTGCTGTAGTGTTCTAAATATATGTGTATAAATATGTTGAGGTGATTAATTCAGTTACAGGATACATTTTTATTTCCAAAACAGTGGAGAAGTCGATTCTGCCCCTTAAAAGCCGTGCCGCCCAATTACACCCAAATTAACCTACCACCCCTATGTTTTGGAGGGTGGGAGCAAATCATAGCACCCACCCAGGTCATGGGGAGAGAACATGGAAACTCCTCGCAGACAGCCTTGGATTCGAACCCAGGTCGCTGGCACTGCATGGAGTCACATTAACCACCATGGTATAACCGAGTTTCCCAAACTGTTCAACAGTCTCAGCCTGGAAAAAAGCTTTTCCCCAGTCTGGCGGTCCTGGCTTCAATGTCTCTGTGCCTCCTTCCCGATGGTAATTGGTCCAAGATACTGGGTACTGAATGGAAAAGCTCTTCTACAATTTGACCAATGCTCCCAGTGGATGCCATGAATAGAGAAAAGCGAGACCCCAAAGCTCTTTTGATCATTCTCTACATCGACTTCCAGTCCGATGCTTTGCAGCTACCATCCCACCCAATGATGCAGTCAGACAGGTCACTCTTAATTGTACTTCTGTAAAAGGTTTCCAAAATAGAGGCCATCAGCCTTGCCCTCCTCAATGTCCTTAGGAAGTGTAGGCGCTGCTGACTAGTGAGTTGGGGATAGGTTGTCCTTTATATGGAACTTTGTCCTCTCTACACATTCCACAGGGCAACACTGGTGTGTGCTGAAGGATGGTTGACTACCCTCCTCCCAAATAATTTCCTTTATCTTGTCCATGTTGAGACTCAGCTCATTGCTCTTGCACCGTATTAAAAGGCCTCCAAAACTCCCCTTTGCTGAGGGCTTCGTGGCAAAGTGGCCCAGAATGGGACAAAATCCCATCAGGAACCATGAGTGACACATTTTAATGACTGTTTCTGTGCAGCAAACACTGCTCCACCCTTTCAAAATAGATTGCAATTTTCTTTGCAGTGACAGCCAATATTTTAGCATTTCAAAAATTGGTGCAATCCTGTTTCTCGGCAATTAATGGCAGCTGACTGTGACTGTTAATAGTTGTTTGACAGGAATATTTCTATAGTTTGATAGTTTCATTTATGACAGAGCAGTTGATTAGCTATTGTCCTGTTGGGAATACAATGGTCCTTCCTGTTCTATCAATCACAAGAGTTTGCAATCCAAATTCGATTCTGGAATAGAACATCATATTGCAATCAACATGAAGTAAATTATCTCAGTCATTTAGAATTTTGGTCGGAGAACAGTAGAAAGTAATAAAGCCTTTCCTAATTGAAGAATGAAATCTAATCAGTGCAATAAAACAATATCAATCACAGTCTCCACTCTGTCGGGATATATTGGCTTTAATTTATATGCTCTCAGCCTCTCATGATGCACTAAATCACTGAGGTGGAAGGAGCAGTAAACTTCAACCCTATCGTACAAGTATTTGAACCATGCCAAGGATACATAGGATCAACATTTGCAAGGGAGTGAGTTGCTGGTAATGGATAGTTTTGTGAGCTCCTAAATCCTCTGTGATGGATTTCAAGTCAGTTGCTTTTGTTCACTTCACCCACGATGAGAGAGCCGAGCTGTCGGTCATTGTGAGAGGAGGACCATGCGGCAGGCAGGAGGAGGCACAGACAGCGCACCACCTACCCATCGGCAGGCAGATGACCACTTGGGCCTGGGTACAACACTGCTGGCACCAACAGCAAAGATTGAGGCTGCCATGAATTTATTTGCTAAGTCCTCCTAGAGCGTTATGGGTATGGGGCAGGGAAAAAAAATTAGATTGTTGAGGAGCAGGTTGGCCAACCTCATGGACTGAAAGGCCTGTAAGGTGTTGCAATATTCTTTACAATGCTCTTTACAAACAATACCTCATATTCTGCCTGGGCACCCTTCAACCAGACAGCATTAACATTGACTTTTCTGGTTTCCATTAAACACAATCCCCCACCTCTTCTTCCCTCTGTCACTTTTACCCCAACTCTCTCTCTTCCCTTTTCCCTCTGTCTCCTTTCACAGAGGCCAAACCCAATTCTCACCTCTCCTCTTATCATAGCCAATCAATGCCTTTTGCTGGTCTGGATTCTTCCCCGTCTGTTAGATGTGGATTGCGGGGAATCACGTGGTCTCCCTGTCTGGCACGTAGTGGATTGTGGATGATCATGTGACCTCGCTGTCTGAAACCTAGTCAGTGGTCGCATCACCTGCCAATCAAGGTTGGACTCCGGCCATCCATTAGTGCACACCTTACTATTGGCTCATTTAAATGATTTAGCATCATCTTTGGAGAGGCTCCCAGCTCAGAACAGAATAAACTCAAATATGTGCGACTGTTTTCTGTCTTTTGGTCCAAGATCCAGTCATCGCTCCACACCAGGTCACTACTATGGATATCACTGGAAGAATTGTAGGGAGGCTGTGTCACTTGCATCACTGCTTGGTACAGAGGTGCCAATGCTCAGCACAGGAAAATACTCCAGACAGTTGACAACTCAGCCTGCGACATCATGTGCACTAGACCACACCATCGAGGACATCTACAAGAGGTGGTGTCTTAAGAAAGCAGCCTCTATCCTCAAAGGATATCATCCCTCTTCACTCTGCTACCATCAGGGAAAATATATTTGCTATTCTCCCTTCTGACAGAAGGCTCCAGATTAAGAAACAACTGGGCTTCTGATAGACGCTGTCTGGCCTGCAATGCGTCAGCAGTATTATCTAATTTTTTTTCTGGTGATGTAAACTAGTTGTGCAATTGTTCGTTAATTAATAGATGATTGTACACGAGCCACAAACTGCACTCTTGCTGAAGGCTGGAGTCAGCAAGGACATATTGACAAAGGTTATTAGTTAAATATCAATCAGGTGGCCAGCATAACAATGAGTACTAAAGCTGTCCTGGAATCCAACCTGTGACAATATCTTTGGGGGTCAGGACGTGAGAGGGAGGGAGAAGAGGAAACATAATTATATTTTTTGCCTTTATTTCCCATTTAAATTCTCCCTGATTCTCTTTCTCCTTGAGGCCACCTATGTTTACCTGCTCCTTTGCGACTGGGTGGTCCCGGAGCCCTTGTGAGAAAGCTCAGCACTGATTACCGCACGTGAGAGGTGACTGACTGCTAATCGGATCCCAGAGTCGGCTGAGCAGTCCGTGACAGCTCCCAGCTTTACCCATGCCTGGTACAGAAAGGAAATCATTCAGTGAAGCTTCTTGGATGGACTTTGATGACCTAACCTGTGGCTTTCCACTGGCGACCCCATAATAAAGGAAATATTAACTTCTCGCCGACTGTATCTCCCTTAATACACCTTGTCCTCGACATGGCATTACAGTGAATGAATATAATGCAGGGTTTCATGGACGTCTGCTTATCTGGCTTCTGAAGGTATTTGAGACATGCCTGCGAACAAAGCTTTGTCTCTCAGCTCGGCAGCACAGAGCAGGTTTCTCTTTCACTGGTCACAGATTGTTCTGTGTTTCCTGAATTGACAGACCGAGCTGGGTTTGACAGAAAAGACAAGCAGCTGCCCGTGGCCCAAACCTTCCAGGTAGACCACCTATCACCAGGGAAATTGTCCTCAATCGTCTTACGAGGACAGGCCTCTCATCTGAAGCCTTGTGTCTCGATGTAACTGGTTGCAGCTTTCAATCAACCGATAATAGCTGCCTTTCTCTACAGATAGATCTGTCGCAGAGGGTCAAGGGGAATAAACTGTGAAGTGGTTGCCAATTCTAGGCAGGAGGTCTCAGACCACCCAGCCCGGTGAGTACAGGAGGCATAATTGTGGACCCCCCCCCCCCCCCACTCGAACACCTTACACTGTTTTGGGGAGAAGGCCAAGAAGTGAGTAACTGGAGTGAAGCTAACCTTGTTCACGGATGCTGACGTCAACCAATGGACAATGTGAGGCAATTTGGCCAGTTTAAGCTTTGAACTAGCTGACCTTGGACAGAGGTAAAACCTTCTCCTAGTCACCCCACCATTCCAAATATAGTTTATTGTTTGCAAGAGAATACTCCTGGTCAGAGACAGCCTGGGGTTTCTTATTCCTGCTGGTTTTCTTTGCAAATGTATATTTATGGAATCAATAAAGCTCCTTGCCAAAAGCTTCCAGTACCTTCAGATTTCAGATTTATTGCCAGAGTACAGACGTGAGCCTCTTTTACCTGCAGGTGGGCAGAATTACCACTTATTGGCAGTGCAAAAACAAAACTGCACCATGTATACCTGTAAACAAATTAAAGAAATGTAAACAAATTGACTGAGCAATACAGAAAGAAAAATAATAAAATAAACAAGAATTCTTAAATGAGTTTGTCGTTGAGGAGTCTGGTGGTGGAGGGGTAGCTGCTGTTCCTGAACCTGGCGATGCAAGTCTTGTGGCCCTCACACCGAGAACAGAGCGTGTGCTGGGTGGTGTGGACCCTTGATGATCACTGCTGCTCTCCGATGGCAGCATTCCACATAGATGTTCTCGAAGGTGGGGAGGGCTTTGCCTGTGATATCCTGGACAGTGTCAGCTACTTTTTGTAAGGCTCTCTGCACAGATGTATTGGTGACCCCCTACCAGAGTGTCATACAGCCAGTCAGTGCGGTAAAGCACTGTATCTGTCTGGGCGCACCCACTGGTCGACTATACCTGTGGCTCCTCCCACAGGCTCCAGAATAAAGGTGATGGTTCTACAGCCCCCTCCCCAGTGCAGGACAGTTGAGCAGCATGGACGGGCCTTTGTTCTATAGTGAATTAAAACCCATCAGTTTGCACGACTTCAATCTTTGGGAGTCATTGATGGGGCATTAATTTTATTCACTATAATTTTATGACGGAGCAAATTCTGAAGCCAGAGAAACTGAAGATCGACCCTCAACGAGCTGCGGCATCCACCAGCTTTGACCTCTGGCCACGCTATTTTGATGCGTTCCTGTCGGCATCTTCGGCCATCGTACGGTCAGAGACCAAAAAATTGCAGGTACTAGTCTCCTGAGTTAGCACCCTGGTGTACTCAATGATCAGGGACACCACGTCGTAACAGGAGGCAATGAACATTCTAATGAGCCAGTACCTGCGAAGTGTTTTCCAGGCATCTCCTGATGACCCTAAAGTAGCGACCCAGGGAGTCAAACACCTCCAGGCCCTGCGAACCCTCAGACTGGCCTGTGAATGTCAGGCCATGATGGCTGTGGAGTACACAGAGGACTTGATCAGGGATGCTGATGTTGTAGGGATTAGGTCGAACTACATCCACAAAAGACTATTGGAGCAAGGGGAGCGCAGCCTGTGGAGAGCAGTGGAGCTGGCAGGTCCGCTGAAGGTGACCCTTCAGAATATGGAGACCTACTCGACCGACGATAAGGCCGCTTTGTGGTTGCCCCGGGCACCACTCACCCCGCTAACGATCCAACCAGTACTCGGTGAATGCCTTCCACTACCATCGCCAGGTTCCGTCAGCGGTCAGATCACGGTCGCTGTACTCTGGGAGCACCCGAAGTGCTGCTTCTGTGGTCTGGGCAACCACCCAAGGAGTGGGAAGAAGGAACACTATAGATCCAACCCCTTTCCTAGCAGTGCTGTGTGTGGACCACGGAGGCCACCATCTTGGATGCCGCTATCGCCAGGAACTAGCAGTGCCACATGTGAGTCATAGGGGCCGCCATCTTGGGCATCATCTTCAGGATTCAGCAGCCCCACGTGCTTGCCATAGGGGCCGCCATCTTGGACACTGTCATCTTCCAATCCCAGCCACAGCGACAAGCAATGCTCTGACACTGACTTCCATCACACTCAACCAGGACAGCCCACACTGGCTCACCAGGTCAATGATGGTTATTCAGGTAAATGGCAACGTGACAAGTTGCCTGTATTCCCAGAGAGCTTCATTCAATCCAACGGGGTGCAGCACCACTCCCTCATTGTATGGCCAGTAAACCAAAAGGTCTTCTTGGCCTCAAAGTCACATACGCCGAATGTCCGCGGCTACTGCATAGTGACTCTGACCATGCAAGGCACAGACTATAAAGACTTTAAACTTTTGGTGATGTCACAGCTCGGCGCTGCCGTGCTACTGGGACTTGATTTTCAATGTCACCTTAAAAGCATGACAATGGTGCTCGATGGGCCCCATCCACCCCTCACTGTGTGTAACCAGCAGTTTTCAAATTGCTCACCCACCCTTCAGCACCCTCCCCTCCATCATCGCACCCAGCCAGCAACCCAGTCGCTCATCGCACACCATATGTGGACCCTCCACGCTCAAAATCACATCTCCGCCATTGATCACCAATCTCACCACTTGGCTGTAAACCCGTCTCCACCAAAAGTAGACGGTACAGGTGGCGGGGACGGGGCCTTTATTTGGGTGTCTACTAAACGAGGGGATCCTTAAGCCCAGCACCAGTTCTCGGAGAGCATGTGGTGGTGGTGAGGAATGGGAGAAAAACAGGATGGTCATTGACTACAGTCAGACCATTAATACGTACACATAACTAGACGCGTACCCCCTCCCCGTATATCCAATAGGGTGAACCAAATCACACAGTATCGGGTCTTCTCTACCATTGACCTGAAATCCGCATATATCAGCTCTCCATCCACCAATACACTAGGTTCAAGATGGATGACCACTTCCTGCAGAGCCCCTTCGCTGTCACCAATGGAGTCTCCATCTTCCAGCGGGAGATGGACCGCACGGTGGATCAGGCCATATTCCCGTATCTTGACAATGTCATCACCTGCGGCACTAGCCTTGTACTCTATGGAATTTAAAAGATTTTGGGGGGTGGGGGGGAATCTTATAGAAACATATAAAATTCTTAAGAGATTAGACGGACTAGACACAGGTAGGTTGTTTGAAAAACCAGAACCAGGGGTCACAGTTTAAGGATAAGGGGAAAGTTTTTAGGACTGAGATGAGGAAAACATTTCTTCTCTCAGAGGGTAGTAAATCTGTGGAGTTCTTTGCCACAGGAAGTAGTTGAGGCCGGTTCCTTGTCAATATTTAAGTGTAGGTTAGATTTGGCCCTTGTGGCGAAGGGGATCAAGGGATATGGGGAGAAGGCAGGAACCGGGTACTGATCAGCCATGATCATATTGAATGGTGGTGCAGGCTTGAAGGGCCAAATGACCTACTCCTGCACTTATGGACCTGCAGGACCAAAAATTCCTCCAAATTGCTAGCTCCTCAATCTCACATACAATAAGGCCAAGTGCACAACCCGCCTGCCCATCCTTGGCTGTCATTGAGAATGGAGTCATTGGTCCAGACCCCAAATGCATGCACCCACTCCTGGAACTTCCCCACTTCCCCTACCCCACAGCCTTAAGGCCCTGAAAAAGATGCTTGGGCTTTTTCTCTTGCTATCCCCAGTGGGTCCTTAACTATGTGGACAAGGCCCACCCCTTCGTCAAATCCACATATTTTCCTCTGACGCCAGAGGCCTGTGCAGCCTTCAGCCGCATCAAGGCAGATATTGCCAAGGCCATAATACACACGGGGGATGAATCCATCCCATTCCAGGTGGAAAGCGATGTGTCAGACTTCATTCTGGCTACTACCCTTAACCAGAAAGACAAACCAGTTGCTTTCTTTTCCTGTACCCTCCAGGGTCCTGAAATTCAACACTCCTCTGTCGAGAAGGAGGCCCAAGCCATTGTTGAACCAGTGCAGCTCTGGAGACACTGTTAACTGACCAACATGCAGTCGCGTTCATGTTCAATAATCAGCAGTGGGGTAAAATCAAGAACAACGATCCACCTACAATTACGATATTTTGTACCGGCCCGGGAAACTCACAAGCCCCCAGTTGCCCAATGATCTCTGCCACCCAGGTTCTTCCACTTCATCAAAGGCCATTGAAGAGATCGGGTCAATGACCAAAAACTGCCAGGTCTACACGGAGTGAAAGCCACACTTCTACCAGCCAGACAGAGTGTAGTTGATAAAGGCCACCTGCCCCCTTTGAACACTTAAATGTCAACTTCAAAGGACCCCTGCCCTCCATGGACCGCAATGTTTTCTGTTTTCCATCCCCTGCTCTGGCATGACAGCTGCCACAAGCCCTACGCAGACTTCACTTAGCTATAATCATAGTGACCGGGGGATCCTCTTTTATGTGATGCTGTGCCAGTACCTGTTGGCCAGAGACATTGCTGCAATCCACAGGAGAACAGGCAGTGGAAAGGGAGAACGCCACAGTCTGGATGGGCCTGGTGTCTCCCACTGTCAAGAAGTCCTCCCAGAGGCACTCCACTCCATCAGGCCCCTCCTATGTACTGCCAAGAATGCTACACTGCATGGACATAGATTTTCCTTCCCCCAGAAATCTGCGATAGGAACCAAGCCAGGGCCGGCCCTACTCCGGCAGCATGTGAAGAGCCATAAGTCAAAAGGGTCCACCCTCAATACACCTATATGGTGTACCCTGATGGGCATGAGGACTCTATCTCTGTCAGGGCCCTCAAGGGCCCTGGAGACCTCCACTGATCACTCCACACCCCCCCTCACCTCTAGCCACCCATGATGCACCAGGGCCGTGGCACATACCCAACAGAGGACATGCCAGACTTGTTGCCACATACCCACCAGCCCAATGCCAATGACTGCACACAGGCATCCCAGACTGTCCAGAACCCCACCACTGCACCAACTGATATTATGACAGTCACAGCGAAAAACCAGACTACGTGAAAGACTTAATTTGTATTTGTATCATCACCACTTCACCCCGCTGGACTCTTAAAAAAAAACAAGGAGTGAATGTCATAAACTACTGTACATATAGATTTATCTCTCTGGGCGCACCCATTGGCCTACTGTACCCATGGCCCCTCCCAGAGGCTCCAGAATAAAGATGATGGTTCCACAGCCCCCTCTCCAGGGCAGGACTGCCAATCTGTATGGATGTGCCTTCGTTCTCCAGCGAATAAAACACTCTCAGTTTGCTCACTTTCGTGAGTCATTGATGGTGTTCAGTTTTCATCTCAAGGAAGCTCTGTACGCCTGTTCTGTTGCACTGTCCCGCTATTCTTTGGACAAGGTAATCCCACTTACACGTTAAATTAGTCCTGATATTTATTAAGGCCATTTCTGGCAGTCTCCACTATACTATCAATACCAGCAATATAGGACAGCACGGTTAGTGCAGAGGGCAGCACAGTTAGGGTATTGGTTAGCACTAGGCTATTACAGAGTTAGCCCAGAGATCCAGGATTGAATCTGGCGCTGTCCAAAAGCAATTTGCACATTCTCCCCATGTCTGCATGGGTTTTTCCTGGGAGCTCTGATTTCCTCCCACCCTTCAAAACCACACGGCGATTATAAGTTAATTGGCCTCCTTGGGCTGCATGGGCTCATGGGGTGGAACGGCCTGTTCACTGTGCTGTATGTCAAAACCTAAATTTCAAACTTGTATAAAAAGAGTCTGCAGATACTGGAATATGAAAGAAAACAACACAGAATGCTAAAGGTACACAAAACACCAGGCAGCGTCTGTGGAGGCAAAACTTGAAGGTCGACATTTTGGATCGAGCTCTTGAAATAAAACGAATGCAGGGTCTCGAATCAAAAGTTCTTCCAGGGGTCTGTAGTTCATTCACATTCAGCAATCTATTTGCCCACTGCTTTTATAGATTCTTGGAGTCCTATAGTCATATAGGGTGGTCACAGGCTCTTCCGCCCAACTTGCCCACACCAACTAAAATGTCCCACCCACGCTGGCCCATAACCCATCCTATCCATGTATCCATCCAATATTTCCTTAAATATTGTAATAGTAGCTGCCTCAACCATCTCCTCCTGCTGCCAGTTCCATACACCCCACCTCCCCCTGTATAAAAAAAGTTACTCTTCAGGACCCTATTAAGTCTCTCCACCCCTCCCCCCCCCCCCACCCCCCATCTTAAACTGGTTACCAGTTCTCCTTTTCTCTGGGCAAAAGACTGCTTTCACTTGATCTATTCAGGGTCAGGGTCAGAACAAGTTTTAACGGGGGGGAGGGGGGTCTTTAGTGTAACTGCGAGGGAGTCACAATCTGACGCTTGAAAACTCACTCAGCATGGGGCTGGGGGTGGATGGTGCCTACCTGCCTACCATGAACTTCCTCCATCCCTCGAACGTAGCTTATACTGCGTGGAGAGTCTCCAGTGTATGTCAAGTGTCACCAACATCCAGTGGAGACTAGAGACATTAGACACTAGTGATGTTAGAACTGCGGGGTGTTACAATGCCCCATTTGGGGCAGGCAATGGCCATGAGTGGGTGTGGGGTCACAATACGTCATTGGGGGGGTGGGGGAATTGCCCGCAAATACCCGCCCTTGGTGCCAAAAACTACTCCTCTCATGATTTTGTTCACCGCTATGAGATCACTCCTGCGCTCCAAACCTGCTCAACCTCAGCCCCCCCCCCCCTCACAACTCCTGGCAATGTCCTTCTCTCCATCCAGACAACATCCTTCCTCTAGCACGGTGACCGTTGAATTGGGATGTTAACAGCGTTTAATATCTCTTTATTTTAAATGCCATCCATTAATGGTCTTCCCTTTGTCAGATTGTGATTTAACTAGTACGTCCTGAACTGATTCAATAATGGTTTTGCAAATACTGGCAAGTGCATCCAACTGTGTAAAGGATAAATGGCAAAGGCAGAGACCGATGATGAAATTCACCTCCATGTTCAATACTGGTTTTGATCAATTGAGCATAAAAGATACTTGAAAATCAGGACCTGGTCTATAAAACATAGCTCATGGTACACCAGGTAATGTTGCTCCCTGCATTCATATGTACCTCTGAGAGGTGTTGTGGAGGAGGTTGGTACAGCACCGTGAGTTGAAGAGCCTGTACTATACTGTAATTTTCTATGGATTACACACAACTGGAGTCTAAAACCCTCTGGTTCCTTTATTCTGCAAAATCCTTGACAGGACAAGAGAACCAACACCAGAAGGTCCTCCAACAAAGAAGCACAAAATCTGCAGTCACTGGAGTTTTCAGCAACTCAACGGGTCAGACAGAATCCATGGTAGAAATAAACAGTCAACATTTCAGCTCTGAACCCTTCATCAAGACTAAGTTGGAAGAATTACATCTAAAGAGGGAGGAAAGAAGCAGAGGAGGACTCCAGAGGTGATAGAGAATGGGACAGAAGATGTGGGAGATGGAGAGACAGGTAGAGGGGCAAAGCATTAGGAAGAGGGAGGCGTTAGGGAGAGCAAGAAGTAAGTACAGGGTTTAGCAAAGAAGAGACGGAAACAGATGGGAACAGAGAATAAAATTTGAGAAACTAATGTTCATGTGGTTGGGTTTAAGGTGTGCAGGGGGAATATCTGAACAAGATCACAGAGCTTGAGCTTGAGCTGATCTATGTTATGACAGATGTCCTCTTCCACAAGTTGACCTTTGGGCTCACCCTGACAAATGGACCGACAAATCACTGGAGGAGTGGTTGGTGGAGTTGAAATGGAAGCTTGCTTAGACCCATGGACAGATTGTAGGTGCTCGGTCTCACCGATGAGAAGAGGCCACAGTGGGTCACTGAATGAAATCAGTCAGGTTGGCCAAACAATCTAATCAAGGCTTTCTTGCCAACAGTCTTCGTATCTCAATCTTGAATGGCCAGCGTCTTAGGTTCTATCAGAAGAAATATTGTACCTGGAAAGCCCTCAGAATGTTCTTCATTTCAAGAAGAACTCCTTTTCAGCGAGCAGGATGTAAGAGAATCCCATTTTATACTGGCATTTAAAGACGAGAGGACGGTAAGGGAGAGGAGAGAACAAATCAAGGACAAAAGTGGAGATTTTGTGGAGTGGGAGAGGTACCACATGAGTATTTTGCATCAATATTTACCAAGAACATGGATGGTGAGAGGAAGCATATTGAGAACGGTCATGTGTTGGGGTATTTAAAGATCAGGAAAGAGGTGAGGTGGTGTTGGCTCTTTTAAGATGAATAAGCCCCCTGGGCCTCCCTGGTTATTGAACAAAAGATCTCGACAAAAATGGGTAGTACAGCGCCAGCGATGGGGCCTGGGGTTCGAATCCTGTGCTGTCTGCAAGGAGTTTGTACGTCCTCCCCATGTCTGCGTGGGTTTTCCCCCGGGGGCTCCAGTTTCCTCCCACACTTCAAAAAGTAGCAAGGGTCAGTTTTGTCATTCAAGAGAAGGTTGGATGAGTGTATGAATGGGAGGGGGTTAGAGGGTTACAGACAGGGAGCGGGGAGGTGGGACTAGGAAAGTTCTCTTAAAATAGTGCAGACTAGAGGGACCACGATGGCCTGTTTCCGAACTGTAATTGTTATATGGTTATATATGGTGTTGGTTAATTGGGTGTAAATTGAGCGGCACAGGCTCGTGGACCAAAATAGCCTGTAGTCCTGCTGTACGTCTAAAATTAAATTTAAAATTTAAAATCCATTGCATCCTCGCTAATGACAGGAGGGGTCCAAGACTACTGGGGAGTGACTAATGTTCAACAAAGGATAAAAGGAAAATCCAGGACAATAAAGCCAGTAAGCCTCACATGAGTGGTAGGGAAACTATTGGAAAGGAAAGTTAGGGATAGGATTCAGGCACATTTGGAAAGTTGGTCAGATTACAGATAGTCACATGGCTGTTGTCTCCATGGACTTGGGCGTTTGACGAGGTCCATCATGGCAGACTGATTCAGAAGATGTGGGTGCATGGGATCCATAGTGAGCTAATACTTTGGATATTAAAGAGGTTGCTTCATAAAAGACAGAGTGGTGGTGTTACTCAGGCTGTAGACCTGTGACTCGTGGTGTTGCGCACGTGTTGGTTTTGGGACCCCTGTTGGTTGTGACATACATCAATGACTTGGATGAAAATGTAGGTGGGTGGGTTAGATGTTTTCAGATGATACAGAAATTGGTGGAGTTATGGACAGTGTCGAGGATGATCACAGATTACAACAGGATATAGGCAGATATGGGCAGAGAAATGGGAGATGGAGTTTAATCTGAACAAGAATGAGATTTTGCTCTTTCAGAGGTCAAATGTAAGGGGGATGTTTACAGTTAATGGTAGGAGTATTTAAAAGTATTGATGTGCAGAGGGGAGTTGGGGCTCCAGGTCCATAAGTCCTGAAAAGAGGCTACTCAAGGCGAAAGCATGTAATATCCGTGGTGAATGTCTGTCAAGCTGTTTATCTCCCCTTTGGTGAGCCTCGCTGTACTAACATTCACTGTGCATTATCTCTACTGTTAAGGACACTCCCCTTGGGTATAACTGTGTATGCACCTATTGTCTTTCATTATTGTACCATGAGTTTCTGCTAATAAAAGCCATGATTATTGTTTGCCACATCGTCTTTGTCCACTTCATCAACTGGCACTTCAATATCCTATCAGGGAATGAGTCTTGGAGAGAGTTAAGACTTGAGTTGTTTCACTGGAGCGTAGCTGGCTGAGGGGGGAGGGGGGGTGACCTGATAGAGGTGGATAACATTATGAGGGGCATTGGGGTAGCCAGTCAGAATATTTGGCCCCAGGGCAAAAAGCATCGCACACTTCAGGGAATGTTTTTAAGATGAGGGGCATTTAAGGGAAATTTAAGGGAAATTAGTTTACACAGAGAGAGGTGGGGGCTTGGAATGGGCTGCTAGGGATGGTGGTGGAAGTAGTTTTAAAGAGGCTTCTCTACAAACAGCAGAGGGATACGTATCAGATGCAAGCAGCATAATTTTAGTTTGAATTGGACATCATATTCAGCACAGACACATGGGCCAAAGGGCCTGTTCCTCTGCTCTACCTGTCTGTCAATTACGTTCCATGTTCTTCAAACCTTCGGAAAATACAAGCTGTTCAGCTCTAAGTAATGTGCATTCCACATTTGGAAAGCACTGCTATTCAGGGATGTATTCCATGGCAAACTTCAGAGGGAACTGAATAGTTATTTGAAGAAAAAACATTGCAAGACATTGGGAAAGGGCTGGGAGCAGAACCAACCAGATTTTACTTTAAAAGAGCTAGCACCACATTGACAGCTGAATGACCCCCTCTGTGCTTTATGGGGCTTAGTGGTTAGTGCCTTTGCAGCGCCAGCGACCGGGACCAGATCCCGTGCTATCAGGATTCTGTAAGTTCTCCCTGTGGGTTTCCCTGGGGGATTCTGGTTTCCTCCCACCATTCGGGAGTGTAGGTTAATTGGGTATAAATTGGGCGGCCTGAACTCGTGGGCCAAAATGGCCTAATACCATGCTGTGTGTCTAAATTTAAAAATTTAAATTTAAATTTTCTAAATTTAGATTTAATTTAAAATTTAAAAATTTAAATATTTAAATATTGTTACAATGCTCGCAGGAAAGATTGGGAGTTCTCACATGGAGCAGCACAGCTTTTGTAATACTTTCAGCGATGTTAAGAACTGGAAACAGATCATACCTCACTCAACCCTACCTCAATTTGCCACATTCCCTCCAAGCCCAATAAAACGCTCTAATCCTTTTAGCATTCAAAGTTCAGTCATGGCTTGGACATGCTGAGATAAACAATTCTAAATCATCTGCATCAAGTAATTTCTCCACACCTCTGTCCAAAATTATGATTTTTTAAAAATCCTGATGTATTGTGTGCAGTCTTGGTCACCTAACTACAGGCATGAGCACAATTCGGCAGTGCAGAGTCACAGAACAGACTCGATGGGCCTAATGGCCTGCTTGTGCTCCTTTAACTTTTGAACTTGTGAAAGATATCACCAAGATAGAAAGAATGTAGAGACGATTTACTAGGAACAGAGGGATCTTGGAATAACAGTTCATCGTTCTTTGAAAGTGGATTCTCATGTAGATAGGGTGGTGAAGAAGGCTTTTGGTATGCTGGCCTTTATAAATTGAGACTGTTCAAGGCATTGGTGAGGCCAAATTTGGAATATTGTGTGCAGTTCTGGTCCCCAAATTATAGGAAAGATATAAATAAGGTTGAGAGGGTGCTGAGAAGATTTACAAAATGTTGCCTGGATTACAGTATCTAGAATTCAGAGAAAGATTAAGTAGACAGGGTCTTTATTCATTGGAGTGTAGAAGGTTGAGGGGGGATTTGATAGAGGTATTTAAAATTATGAGGGGGATAGATAGAGGAGATGTGAATAGGCTCTTCCCCTTGAGGGTAAGTGAGATTGGAACGAGGGGTCATAAGTTAAGTGTTAGGGGGCAAAAGTTTAGAAGTAACATGAGAGGAAGCTTCTTCACTCAGAGAGTGGCGGCTGAATGGAATGACCTTCCAGAAGAGGTGGTTGCAGCAGGGTTAATTTTGTCATTTAAGAGGAGGTTGGACAAGTGCTTGGATGTGAGTCCCAGGTCGGTGGGACTAGAGGAGATCACTTAAATCGGTGCAGACTAGAAGGGCCAAGTTGGCCTGTTTCTGTACTCTAATTGTTATATTATTAAATTCCGATTAAGATTTCAATCCCTTCCACAGTAGCGCAGTGGTCCAGAGTAAAGGTGAAAAGGTCACCTATTGTGACCATGACATTAGTAACCATTTCCCACCTCTCTTCTGATCAACATACCTTTCCCTAAAATGCATCGTAAAGAAAGCCCAGGCAGTCACGGGATGGAACATACAAACTCCTTACGGGCAGTGCCAGATACAAACCCAGTGCTGTAATAGCTTTGCTCAAACTGCAGCACTAACCGTGATGCCCGCTTGCATGAGGGCGTTCAGCCATTCAAGTCTATGCCGGCTCTTTCCCTGTGACCAATTCTCCCTCACACCCTCCTGCCACTAAAATATATGTGAAGATGATTGACAGCCTGTGCGATGACGAGCATACTTTTGGGACTTGGAAAGAAATCAAGGCACCTGGGAGAACTTGCAAACTCTGCACCCACGGTTAAGCTTGAACCTGGGACAGTGAAACCTGCTCCATCACAAGGCCCATTTTTAAAATGTAAGTGGTTAAGCTTGACCTGAAGACCTGTCAGCTGAAAAATAAAACCAGCCTTGATCCCAGCTCCTCAGTCAGTGCAAGCCCTTCATATAAAGATCAAACAGGCGCAGACTGAATTTCAAGGTCAAACAGGATGCCAACACTCACTGTCTAGACGTCCATTTGAAGGATGGGCAACAGGCCAAGACATGAGAATAATTCCTTGATACTGTGGGCCAGATGCCAGTGGATGGGAGAGCAGGGGAGAAAGGTGGAAATTGGCAAATGTTGGTGTGAGCTACAGTAAAACTAGAAAATGCTGCAAATACTCAACAAGTGAGGTCGTGTTTATGAGTGGGGTGGGGGAAATTGTTTGTCTGTATGTGTGTATGTGTGCCTGCGGGTTTTGCACTGAGGACCAGAGAATGCTGTTTCATCAGGTTGTCGTTGTCCAATCAGATGACAATAAACTTCTTTTGACTTGAATCGCTTTCTCTTCCCACAAGCACAGATTCGCTTGTTGACAAAGATTCAACAGCTCCATCAACAGCTGTGTGGAAAAGTTCCATGGAACAAAACTCCCCCCTCACATATCGACCACTGCACAGATAATTGAATCAGCGCAGATTCACAAAGTGGATTCCAGGATTTTGGAGGTCGTCTGAAAAGGAAGGATTGTGTTGAGAGGAATAGAACGAGTGAGCGCAGAGAGCCTTTTCCCAGAGCAGGGGGATCAGTAACCAGCAGTCATCGACTTTAGGTGAGGGGAGGAGAAAAATTTAATAGGAACCCGAAGGGTAACCTTTTTACACAGAGTGGTGGGTGTATGGAATGGCCTGCCAGAGGAGGTGGTTGGGGCAGGTACTATTGCAATGTTTACAAAAATAAATTGGACGGACACATGGATAAGAGGCAAACGCAGGTGGGAAGGATTAGTGTTGAAGGGATATTTTGCTCAACATGGGTGTGGTAAACCACTGTTTGTATATTTAACTGTCTGGTCATTGGCTAATTATACCTGTGACCCCCACAGACTCCTGAATAAAGGTGACTGTTCCACAACCTCCTCCCAGTTCCATACTGTATGATTCTAAGGCTCTATCGCAATGATTCTCACCCTTTTTCTTTCCACTCACATCCCACTTTAAGTATTCCCTCTGCCATCAGTGCTCTGTGATTAGTAAGGGATTGCTTTAAGGTGGGATGTGAGTGCGAAGGGAAGGGTGAGAATCATTGCTCTAGACCCAATTGTTACTGAAATATTTTACTTGAGAAAAATTGTCAATGGCGTTATGAAACTGTGCACATAACAAGACAATGAGGGATGATTAAAACAATGGGTTTCAAACCTTTTTATTTCCACCCACCTACCACTTTAAGCGATACCTTACCAATCACAGAGCAACAATGGCATAGATGAGTGGAAAGAAAAAGGTTGAGAACCACTGCTCTATCAACATCTGAACACTGTTGATACAGACCTGAGTATGTGCCCCACCCTGTTTCATGAAGGCAATATTTGTCAGTAGAGCAGAACAACCACCGGCTATGTACATGTCGTGGTTCATTTCTAATCACCTTGAAACTCTTCTTGATTTCTTTTTGCAGACAATTGAGATGTGGCAGACTTCTTTCTGTGTGTTGATGAATGTGTTTGTGTGTGTGTGTTTGTTTGTGTGTGTGTTGATGTGTGTTGTGTGTGTGTGTGTTGATGTGTGTTGTGTGTGTGTTGGTGTGTGTTTGTATGTTGGTGTGTGTTTGTGCATGGTGTGTGTTGGTGTGTGTGTGTGTATGTTGGTGTGTGTTTGTGTGTGTTGGTGTGTGTTGGTGTGTGTTTGTGTGTGTCTGTGTTTGTGTGTATGTGTGTGTTGGTGTGTGTTGGTATGTGTATGTGTGTATGTGTTGGTGTGTGTGTGTGTTGGTGTGTGTGTGTGTGTGTTAGGGTCTGTGTGTGTGTGTTGGTGTGTGTATGTGTTGGTATGTGTTGGTATGTGTTTGTGTGTATGTATGTGTTGGTGTGTGTGTGAGTTGGTGTGTGTTTGTGTGTGTCTGTGTTTGTGTGTATATGTGTTTGTGTGTGTGTGTGTGTGTGTGTGTGTGTGTGTGTGTGTGTGTGTGTGTGTGTGTGTGTGTGTATTTTTGATAAATAAAGTACATGGTTTGACCTGCTGAGTCTCTCCAGCATTGTGTTTTTACTTCATTCACGGTGTCCAATTGGCCAAAGGCTTTGTTCAGTGATGTGCTGGTAAGCTGACCGCCCTGACTTAGTTGCCTGACAAAATAAATGCCAGCTCTCTTATTTTATTGCTGACTGAGCAGGCGTTTGGATTGTGTTGTACAAGTGTCTGAGCTTCAATTACCAACACTGAGCAAATGAGTCAAAATTGGCAGCTTGCTTCAAGCACCTATTGTGGGAAGGTTTATGTTCACCTTTATTGTCTGTACTTTAAGTAAAAGCTTTGTAAATTCTTTTCAGCCACCTTTCCCTCATAATAATTCTGATGTGGTTGCAGTTCCATGAGTGTAGCTACCTTCTGATGCCTCAGTTAAGTGACACTGCAGATTGTGAGGCCACACTGTTAAGTTTAACAGGCTGTTCAAAGCAGTGGTTCTCAACCTCTTTCTTTCCACTCACATACCATTTTTAAGTATTCCCTATGCCATCGGTGCTCTGTGATTAGTGAGGGATTACTTAAGGTGGGATGTGAGTGGAAAGAAAAAGTTTGAAAACCATCTAATGGGCTCATTATGTGCAGGGTTTCATAACTCCAAAGGAAATGGGCCAATGACAATTTTTCTCAAGCAAAATATTTCAGTAACAATTGGGTCTAGAGCAGTGATTCTCAACTTTCCCTTCCCACTCACATCTCACCTTAAGCAATCCCTTACTAATCACAGAGCACCAATGGCAGAGGGATTACTTAAAGTGGGATGTGAGTGGAAAGAAAAAGGTTGAGAACCACTGGGGCTATTGAAAAGCCCAGGTTTATCTGTGTCCTCAACCAAAACTACAACCTCTGGATGCCATTCAAGAGTGCACTTCCTGCACCCTCCTTGGGAGGTTGAGGAAGGCAAGGTTACCGATCCCCCACCCCCCTCATCTTGACATACATTTTGCATGGTGACTGCAAAGCATCGGGCCAGAAGTCAATTCAGAGGATCATTAAAATGGCCGAGAAGATCACTGGGGTCCCCCTTTCCTCATTGGGAGTGTTGCTTAAATCAAGCTCAAAGAATTATAGAGGGCCCTTTCTATCCAGCTCAACCATAACAATGACCCACAACCAGCAGGAGCATCAAAATCAGGTCGGGGAATAGTTTCAGCCCTCAGGCTGTGAGATTGATAAACAGTATCCTGCAACCGAGTGAATCATCCTAAAATGTTTATATATTTTTAAATTTAAATTAAATCTCTTTGTAATTATTCTTTGTTGTGTATTGAGCGTGTATGTGTGGTCTGGAGAAATGCGGTTTCGTCTGCCTTTACAGTAAAACCTCTGGTGTCCCGTCACCTACCGCGATGACGGATATGTGAATTTTACGGTTGCTTGAGGCTCATTCTTAATGCTGGCTCACACCAGCATTAAGAATAAACAGTTCAAAAGACAAAAGACAGTGGAAAATTTAAAGAATTTTTTTTTAATCAGTACTGTGGTAGTTAATTATGTAAATTCACTTTAAAGAGGTAATTCCGGTAATTTGCAATATTTAAATTTAAATCTGAACCCCAGTCACTTGCACTGTAACAGTGTTGCACTGACCACTTTATTTACCGCGCCACCATCAAGATTAACTCCCCTCCCCAAGTTTAAAAATAAAGCCTTACTAATATATACTTAATAATATACTAAGCAGGGATTGAGCCTTTTACTAAGACTCTTACAGAGAAGGCAGCCGACGGCCAACGGCATCAACCAGCTCTTCATCCCGGGTGACGCCATTGCTGCTTCATGAAACTTTATTCAAACAACTGCTATGAGCAAAGCCTGACCAAGGCCCTCTGCTGGCTGAATGTTTGCTCCCATCTTCACCGAAGGCTGATACGTTACTTCGGAGAACATTTATGTTTACAATTTTAAACATTTATTTACATTTTGTTTCTTCAATTTTTTTTGTGATGGTTGATTCAGGTTGCCAGTTGCTTTAATGGGAATTTTACTGTATGTGTACAGTTAGACAATAATAAGCTTGCGATTGAACTTGTGAGATGCGACAGTGTGTGTGTTACTTGAACAGAGAGGGTGTGCGGGCCCGGATCAAGGAGAACTCAGCATCAAAAGTACAGAGCACGACAGCTCCAGCTTACACATGTTGCCTCTCTAAAGTAAGCAGGACCGTTTCAGTGGCAGTCTCACTGATCCAGAGCTTTCAGGGGGATTTGACCCCAAAATGTGGACAGGGCAAAGGTGAAGAGGGGCGAGGCCTCTTGTTGCCACTTCATGAAGAGTGTCGCGTTCGGTTCTGGTCACCTCGTGACAGGAAGGATGGATGCTTTCTTCATTTTTACAGAGGATGTAGGAGGCTGTGGGAGGAGAGAGGGGGGAGGGAACGAGAGGGAGAAAAACAGGGTGAAAGGGAAAGTGTGTGTGTGCATGAGGGAGAGGGATTGAGGGGAAAGGAGAGAGTGTGTATGAGGGAGAGAGAGGGAGGGAGGATGAATGTCTGAAGGAGAGGGGAGAGAGAGGGAGAGAAAATGTGTGGTAGAGAGAGAGAGAGAGAAAGAATGACTTCTGCGCTGTAGTCAAAGTTCATTTTAGCAAATTAGATTCAAACAGCACATCCTCGGCCTCCCAGGGTCCAAAGTGCAGAATAACAGATGCTGTGTGACCTGTAGAATTTCTCTGGCACTTTTATGCATTACACAGCATCTGCCGTCTATCCTGTTTAACTCCGAAGCACAAAAGCTTCTTTGTGCAGCTTTAAGTCAGGTGCACCCAGCTCCACTCACCAAAGGTGAACGCTGACCTCACCTGATCAAAGACCGTGCACGCAAGCCTCCCCTGCCCCACGATCAGGCGCCCTGTCCCACACCCTTTGGAGCTGCCGAGAGTATGCGATTAAATGGTGCTTACCCCACCTAGGGCAGCTTTTGAGAGCCAGTGTTGAAGAAGTACTATGCTACTTTGGAAGAATTTATAGCGTGATAAGATTGCATCCGATCAATAAAGCTCTTTGTCTTCTTGTTCTCCCTACCTCATTCCAACCCTGCCCACAAAATGCCCCTCCCCTCACCTCCTACACCTTCCCACTCCCCACCACACATCTTTCCTTCACCATCCCCCCACCCCACAAGAAAGATTGCAATTAAACAACAGGCAGCCTGTGAAAGGCAGGCTTACCTTACAGGTACTGCTGTAAAGGAAGTTCCACTGTTTTACAATCATAAAATAAAGGAAGGAGCTCTGTTCTTTGTGGGAAGAATGACCTGGATGTTTGTTCACACGGCCACTGGCACAGACACAATTTGCTTCAATTGGAAATCCACAATAAAAATTCAGGTCTAATGCCTGGAATGTCCTGTTCAGGAGCGTCTTACTGGAGGTCAATAGTAAATCAACGTCAGCTACTAAGTTTGGGTCTGGTTTAATGATTGTTTCATTCATGGGCTAGATAATCCACAGGGAGTCAAGCAGAATAGTGGAGGTAGCGAGCCCGTTTGAGAGTTTGAATAATATTTCCTTGTTCATCCTGAATTTATAAAATTTGAGGCAGAAAGCATAGGATTTACAGCACTGAAGTCCCAGTTTGGCCCCTGCAAAGAAAACGAGCTTGTCCTGGGGGTGAACAAAGATAGGCCTCCCAGGGGCACCCTCCAGTTTGCGATACCACATGAGAATGGGCAGGAAGATGCCAGTTGGCCCTTCTGACCTGCTCTACTCCTTAGTCCTTCCTCCTGTTATGTGACAGTGTGACTTTTCTATACCATCCAAGCCGGGAAAATATCCTTCCTGCAAGGAACTGCTGTTACGTACCAGACAGCAACAATAGAAATGAGCCCAGACAGTGTTATATTTAAAATAAAATTTTTAATTATTCATTAACTGATTTATTTCCATTTACCTAAACTTATCTAACTTTACCCCCCAGCTGGTGCGTGTGGAATATCCCAAGCCACCACAACTCAAGGCACAATTCTCAAAAGGCTGTTCAAAGTTCAGTTTCACAAATTCGGTGATGACACGTAGGCTCGAAATTGATGCGACACGCACACCTTAGATGGATAAGACACGCGGGCTTTAGATGAAATTAGCAGTTCATGAAGTGGGTGAAAGAGACCGGGTGTGACAGAATGTTTATAACTCATGAAACCCTTGCTGAGGTGCTTCCAACGAAATGACTTGTTTAGACGAGGGTCAACCAAAGGTTCCTCTTCTTTGGCGTAGGGGGCATGAAGCAAGAGATGCTCCAGAATCCTTTTCAAGGGTCAGCTGAACTCAAGTGACTCTCATTCTTTTGGTCACAGAGTGGTATTTTCATTCCTCCGTAACAGACAGGAGGAAATCAGACAGATTGTCTATAACCACATGAGGCCAATCCAGCACAGGATTTCTTCCAGGAGCTCCTTACTCCTGTGCTGTCTCCTTAAAATGGACCCTGAGCAAAGCAGTGCACTCAGTCTTGAATTTGTTGGTCACATGACCTCTGCACCTGGGTTTTTCTTGGGAACATATAATATCCAAAATGGGTTTTCCAAGTTTACTCCATCCAAAAGGCATTTTTAATTTGTTTATCGCAGACAAACTGGGGGGCAGCATGGTTAGCGCAGCCCATCGCACGATGCTATTACAGCAACAGCGACAGCATGTTCGAATCCGACATTGTCTATAAGGAGTTTGTGCATTCCCCCCGTGTCTGCGTGCATTTCGTCCAGGTGGTCTGGTTTCCTCCCACCCTTCAAAACATATCGGGTTTGTAGGTTAATTGGTCTCGTGGGTGTATTTGGGCAGTGTGCATTCATAGGCTAAGAGGGTCTGTTACTGAGCTGTATGTCTAAATTTAAAGAAAAATCAAAATTAAAAATGAAGTGTTATGCCTTATATTGGGTCCTATATTGTTCAGGGAGTGTGATGAAAGATTTGAGATGCATGGTTCCCAGAGGACTAATCTCAAATTAAATAAATCACAAGAATCTGCAGACACCGTGGTTAAAGTTAAAAACACACAATGTTGGAGAAAGTCAACAGGTCAAATAGTGTCCCTTACGTAGCAAAGAAAAGATACAGAACCGAAGTTTCGGGCTTGAGCCCTTCATCAAGGTGTGGAAGAATGTTGGCAGGTGTCTGAATAAGACCTGGGGGGGGGTGGTGCAAAGGCGGGAAGACAACACTCCCTCCCTCACCTCAGTCCGGGGCACCAAACAGGCCTTTCAAGTGAAGCAACACTTGTGTATCCGCAGGACTGATTTGCTGCATCTGGTACTCCCCTTGTGGCCTTCTCTACGTCAGAGAGGCTGGGCGCAGATTGGGAGATCGCTTCGCTGAGTGCCTCCTCTCCGTCCACCACAGTGACAGAGACCTCCCAGTGGCCAATCATTTCCATTCTGAGTCACATTCTCACACTTACATGTCTGTCCATGGCCTTATGTACTGTCCCACCCTGGCCACCCGCAGATTGGAAAAACAACACCTGATTTTCCATCTCGGTCCCCTCCAGCCGGATGGCCTTGACATTGACTTCTCCAGTTTCTGCTAACCTGTTCTCTTCTCCCCCCCCCACACCTTTCCATCCCTTCACCCAGCCATCCCTCCTCCCCTTGATCACTGCTGTCCCCTCCCTCCCTCTCCACCTATCACCTCCTGCCTTTGCCCTTTCCCCCATGCTTTTGTTCGTAAGCCTGCTATCCATGCATACCTCAATGAAGGACCCAAAATGTTGGTTATGTATCTTTATCTTTGCTTCATAAAGGACACTGATTGACCTGCTGACTTTTTCCAGCATGTTTTTACTAATCTCAGATTAAAGCTCCTCAATTTTGTGAATTTGTATTTGAACGCTTTATGAAACAAAATGGTACAAAACCCTCACTTCTCTGACTGCATCACCAACTGGTATGGCTGAGTTGGTAAATAATTAAACTGAAGAGAAAAGTATTACCTGGGTCCATGTGAGGTCATGTAGCAAGCATTTGGCTCCAGTGCAGAACAGCGGTACCTTCCACTGCTTGTCCTCCTCTCTCCGAGTGATGCCCATGGCCAAGATCAGAACACGAATGAGTACAGTGCACAGAATTCAGCAGGTCACACAACATCCGTGGGTAGCAACATATGTAGACATCTTTGGCTTGGCTTTGCGGACGAAGATTTATGGAGGGGGTAAATGTCCACGTCAGCTGCAGGCTCGTTTGTGACTGACAAGTCCGATGCGGGACAGTAACACAGTAACAGGCCCCTTAAGCCCACGAGCCCGTGCCACCAAATTACACCCAATTGACCTACAATTCCTGGTACGTTTTGAAGGGTGGGAAGAAGCCAGAGCACCCCCCCGGGGAAAGCCCATGCAGACATGAGAAGAAGAAAGTACAAACTTCTTACAGAGGGAGCCAGCTTCGAACCTGGGTGGTTGGCGCCGTAATAGCTTTGCGATAACTGCTACATGAACCACGCATCGCAATAGTGAGGACAGTAAGTCAGAGGTAATTGAGATGGGAACAACTTATGACTCAAGTCAAGGAGAGAAACAATTCAAATAAGATCCCAAAATCTACACATCAGCACCACATTTACCGAGAGACGTTTGCAAGCACTGAGACTTAAGACAGTAGAAGTTCAAATGCCAGAAAACGGGACCACCCGAGAATCCAGACTTTTTGAAAACTCTCAAACTTTTTTAAATTTAGCAGGGTTTTGAGTGCCTGCATGCGTGCTTAAGCACCACTGATGCACAACAGCAAAGAGCAACTGCACAGAAGTCGCGGAATCCTAAGAATTTTTGTTTTTGTACTTTGTATTTTATTTGAAAAAACTGTTTCATTAATAAACCATCAAAATGTACTTGCTCATCTCTTTTTATTCTCCTGAGATTTGAATTTTAAAAGTACTGCCCAAGAATCTGGAAAATCCAAAAATCCGGACCGACCCAATCCCCGGATTTTTGGATTTTACCATAATCAGGGATATTTGACTTTCTGTATTTTAATTTTCAAGCTTAAGTTGAAGTTTATTGTCATCTGATTGCAGATATACAGCTGGACAAAACAGTATCTCCAGACATTAAACACATGCGCGCGCGCGCGCACACACACACACACACACACACACACACACACACACACACACACACACACACACACACACACACACACACACACACACACACACACACACACACACACACACACACACACACACACACAGAGTAAATCCTATACACAAATAATATATACTATATACATAACTAAATATATGTATAAGTAATTTACAGGTGTTTTGGATTGTTCAACAGTCTCATCACCTGAGGGAAGAAGCTGTTCCCCAGCTGGGCAGTCCTGGTTTTTATGGTCCTGTACCCCTTCCTTGAATGTAGTGTCTCAAAGATATTGCAGGCCAGATGGTATGATTCCTTCATGATTCTCTGAGCTCTCTTTGAGCACCATTCCCTCTAGATATTGTTGGTAGAGGGAAGGAAGACCCCAATGATCTTAGCATCTTTAATTACCTCCCGTACTGACCTCCAATCTGATGCTTTGCATCTACCATCCTACAGTAAGATGCAACTAGCCAGGACACACTCAATCATGCTCCTGTAGAACGTTGTTGGGATGGGGGCCGTCACCCTGGCCCTCCTCAAACTCCTTCGGAAGTGTAGACATTTGCTGCTGACTAACGAGGAAGTTTTGTGAGTTGAGGAAAAGTCGTCATTAAGCCCAAGGAATCTCCACCCTCTCTATGACAGAACCTTTGATATAATGGGAAGTGGTCCTTGGTCCTCCTGAAGTCCACTATCACCTTGTCCATGTTGAGACTCAGCCTGTTGCGCTTGCATCACTGAACAAGCCTTTCAGCAACAAGTGGTGGGCTGAGCATGCAGCTCTGAGGTACGCCCAGGCCTAAGGTTTTGCTAACAACCTGGACAGACTGTGATCTTTCCAAACAAGCTCCAAGATCTAGATGCAGAGAGGGGATATTGAATTCCAGCGAGGACCCTTTCTCCACCAGCTTTGGTGTTGAATTTCATGATTGTGTTAAATGCCGTGTTAAAGTCAGTGAATGGCTTCTCTAAGTGGATCAGGACAGAGTAGAGGATCAGGATTATGGAATCGTCTGTGGATCAGTTTTCCTGATAGGCAAACTGGAATGGGTTCACCGTGCACTTTGATGTGCTCCATAACCAGTTGGTCAAAGCACTTCATGATCGTGGAGGTCAGTGCCACTGGAAAGTAGTCATTTAGTCTAGCTACTGTTGCCCTGTTTTGCACTGGGATGATGGTGGCTGCTTTGAATCCTGTGGGGCAATGGACTGCTGGCGTGAGATATAGACGTCCTTGAGGACCTCAGTCAGCTGTTGCGCACAGTAACTCACCACCCGACCAAGTATGTTGCCTGGTCCTCACGAGGGTTCTCCCTGGATAGGCTTCTTCTCTGGTGGGTGCCTGTTCAGAGTAGGGGGGTGGGGGATGAGGCTTTTTGGCAATGTGTAGTTTTCCATATCGAACCCCATGTAGGTGTTCATCTGTCAAGAAGGGAGGCATCATTATCACTAACCCATCTGTATGTTATGGTTTTAATACCATGCCTTATGTCACCAGCGTCCCAATTTATCTGTGGATCTTCCGTGCTTTTCCTTCCAGATTGCCCCAGAGAGTTCAGCCCTTGCTGTTCTTAGTGCCATCTTATCACCTGGCCTAAAATCACTCTCCAAAGCTCTGAGTAGTGCACGGACCTCCATATCAAGCCATGGTTTCAGCTTCGACCTGACCGCGTAGAGTTTGATCACTGCCTATGTAGTTGGTCGCTGTGCTATCATAGGTGGCCGTCTTCCTGAATCTCTGAATTTAATTTAGAGGTACAGTACAGTAACAGGCCTTTTTGGCCCATGAACCCATGCCAACTAAATACATCCATATGGCCGATTGAATGCACTAGTCCAGTGGTTCTCAACCTTTTGCTTTCCACTCACATACCACTTTAAGTATTCCCTATGCCATCGGTGCTCTGTGATTAGTGGGTGGAAAGAAAAAAATTTGAAAACCACTGTTTTATTCGTACATAATTGACTCGTTACGTGCATGGTTTCATAACTCCAAAGAAAATGGGCCAATGACAATATTTCTCAAGCAAAATATTTCAGTAACAATTGGGTCTAGAGCAGTGATCCCCAACCTTCCCTTCCCACTCACATCCCACCTTAAGCAATCCCTGACTAATCACAGAGTATTGATGGCACAGGGATTACTTAAAGTGGGACATGAGTGGAAAGAGAAAGGTTGAGAACCACTGCTCTAACTCCATACATGTTTGGTACAAGGGAGGGAACTGGACATGGAAACACGCGGAGAACCTACAAACATCTTACAGAGCGTGGCAGATTCGAACCCAGGTGGCTGACGCTGTGGTAGCGTTGTGCCAACCATGATGCTAACCGTGTTGCCCTTAGGAAGGACAAGCAGGTAAGGAATTAATGTAAATGTAATATCACCTCTGTATATATTTGTATATAGTGCTAATTATTGGCTGAGAGCCGTAGCCACACCTACTGGCCAGGTCATAAGGAGCTGCACCTAACCAGATCCAGGTCATTCTGGACTGGTCGACCTTGATGTACTACACTTCAGTCTTTTGGTGATAAAAGCCTTGGTTTGAATCTATAAGTCTTTGGGTCATTCGACGCGCGACAGTAAATAGGTCGTAAAATGAGTCGAGCTTTGAGAGACGCTCTTGGATCAATTTCTGACCTAAAAAAGGAGGTGGTTCTGGAGTGAGAAGATTATCCCATCAAAAAAGCAAAAGAGGTTGGATCTGGATGCTTTGAGCAGTTAGAAGAATCAGGAAATATCTTATTGAAACATTTAAGATACCAAGTGGGTTTGACAGGGATAGATCAACAAGAAACTCAGCAGGTCACGCAGCACATTTGTGCAGCTCAGGGTAAATGTTGTGATGTTTTCACTGCTGGGAGAAATTCAAATAAAAGACAAAGCTTCAAGATAACAGGCCAATTCCAGGTATCCGGAATTCAAGCTACAAGCAAAAGAAAATTTGACGAAAATAAATTTTAAAAACTAAAATAAATAAGAATAAAATAATAGGGAAGATATGAACATTTAAAATTGTAAATGTTCCTTGAAGTTACACATAAACCTTTGGTGAAAAAAGGTCCAAATATTTAGCCTTGGCCAGGCTTTGCTCGGAGTAGCTGTTTGAATAAAGTTGTGTGAAACAGCAATGGTGTCACCCAGGATGAAGAGCTGGTTGATAACGCTCATAACTCCTTATCCCTGCTGAATAAGAGCTGATCTGGTCACAGATTTCATCTGTAAACTTGGGGGAGGGGTAGAATAATCATCTATACTGTTATTGTTTGTCTTTCAGCTGGCTTCGTGAAGGGGGAGGAACTTGCAGATGCAGCGATGGTAAAATGTTTTAAAAGAATGTAACTGAAATAAAGTAAAATGCCTTAAGGTTTATATATTCATACAAGTGAAGGTTAGTCAGTTGAATATTTTAAACTATTTATTCTTAATGCAGGTGTATTAGTTGGGCATTGTGAGAGTAAATCTTAAGCAACCATAAAATATACTTATCCGGCATCCACCAATCCCTATAGGTGCCAGACACCATGGATTTTACAGTTTTCAAAACTGGCATAGGTGGAACTTTCTTCTTGCAAAAAGTGGCGAATCTCCGATATTCTCTCCATCAAAGAGTTGTTGGGGGTAGCTCATAAGAGATTTTTAAAGTTAAACTGAATAAGTTTGTGGAATTGAAGGTTCTGGTGAGGAGGAGGTGAGACCTGCAGGTCTGAGGGGCCGTGGCATATCCCTGCCCCTGCCTTCTGATGTGGAGCCAATTCTGATGGAGGTGAAAAGGAGCAAGAGAAAGAAGTGAGTGGAAGATCCCCAAAAAACAGAGGTAGTTGGTGGCATGGTTGGCTTAATGATTAGTGCAACACCTTTACAGAGTCAGCAATCGGGATGGGGGTTCAAATCCCACGCTGTCTGTAAGTTCTCCCTGTGTCTGTGTGGGTTTTCCCTGGGGGCTCCAATTTCCTCTCACCCTTCACAATGTACCAGGGCTGCAGGCTAATGAGGTGTAAATTGGATGGCACGGACTCCGGCCAAAATGACCCGTCACCATGTTGTATGTCTAAATTTAAATTTAGCGCACTGTAGGATGAGGGTATAAATCAGCACACAACATGAATGGATGCAAAAGGAGCGAAGCCATGGAAGACTATTGCAAAGTGCCTTGAAGATCAACTTATATCAATTGCTGACAATTTCTATGTATTGTCTTCCAAATTTAACTTTAAAATTCTCGTGTCATCAGTACACACCAGAGGAATAGAATAAAATATTCTCTTTTATCATTGTTTGCAGTGATAAACATTGTTCAAGTATTTATTCCCAATGTAGATTGAGTTTGGAAAGGGTGGCCACATAAACAAAGTGAACAGGTACATTCATGAAAGTTTGTTGGAGGGTAGATCTCATGATGAGGTAGGTTTAATAAATGAGCTCAGAGTAAAAAATCGCTAAGGAATTATGGTGGGATTTAGTATTCGGGTTCTGAGGGAGAAGATCAGAGACCACTGTGACAGACATTATAGATACGTTTTTGGGAGTTAAATTGGGAAAGGTCTGTTAGACTAGGTCACATACAAACACTTTAAAATGGATCTTATTTAAAATACTGGATGTATCGGCTCCAGAGCTTTTGCAAGAGCTTTTGAAGAGTGCTGAAGAGACTTCACTAATTGATTGCTGTTTGCAAAAGTCAACAGATGAAAGAGCATGTTGGAGCCGCTGCTGTCTGGAAGAGAACTGGCTGTTCTAAGAGGGTCATGTGGTTTTGCAAGCAATGAGAGTCAAACAGGCTTTTTTCTCAGAGAGAGGGAGAGAGAGAGTTGACTTTTACAGTGTTACAGCCAGCAGACAGTAGCTGGGACTGGAATAGGACAAGCTGGCAAGCTTTTGGAAAGTCCCATTTTGGAAGATGGCCTGGTCAAAGCCCTTGTGATTCATGCAAGAGGAGAGGACTGGCTGTCCAATGTTTCACTTGGAATAAGCAAAACAAAAAAGGAACTCTGTGGTGACCTGAAAGAAAGAGGTTATCATCTGGAGAACCCTGAAGGGGCAAGTTTCGTCAGCAAGACACTGAGGTGACTGATGGAAGTACATCAGTTGTGGATGTCTTGGAACAAGTTGTGGATGTCCCTCTCTGAAAACCGACAAGAACCTTCCTGAGTGGTAACCATTTACTTTTCAAGCACTAAAGAATGGTGAACTTTATAAATGTTAAATTCTGTGCTTAGTATAAGAATTGTCTGCAACCAGTGAACTTGGAGGTGTGAGAAGTGAGATTGGACTGTGAACCAAAGAACTTTTCTGAACTTACACACACTATATACACATGTGCTTAGAATTAGAAGGGGGTTAAGTTAGGTTAAATAAATCAATAGAGATAAGTTAAAGTTTGATTTTATTTTCATGTTCAAAGATCATTAAAAGCAACTTTTGTTTAAGTAACCTTTGTTGTGGTGAATCTCTATTGCTGTCGGGCTTTGGGTTCCTCTGGCTTCATAACAATTTTTAGGGGCTCGTCCGTTCGATTTGAAAATTGGAGTTTTTGTGATTTATTAGTTAATTGGGTTTTTCAAGCTCATAACTCTACTTAATGAAGGGAATCACAGCAGAATGAAGATGGACGTGGGCAATGGATTGGCAGGTGACACAGTCGGCAGTGTCACAATTCATTTAGCATGGGACAGGCCCTTCAGCTCATCTCACGGTGCTGCCCAAGTTAGCATTCAGGTTGAGTTCTAGTTTTGGTCCATGGCCAGAAGGTGATTCATGACATGCGAGGAAAATATATCCTGCTGGAGAGGAAAGGTTCCGAGGGAGGGATAGCTAATGATGACCTGGCAAGGAAATTAAGCGGGGTACCCTGCTAAAAGAGAAAATGAACCAGGAACCGAAAGTTAATGGGGTACATTCACAATCCAGCGAAGGAGAACGAAAATTATGAGAGAAAATATGAGGCCAAATCAGTGAGGAATATGAAAATGGACAATAATAATTTGCAGGCCTGACGAGGAAGAAGGTGTAAGTGTACACTGAGCAAAAAAGTCAAACAAGCCGCTGAAGAAACCCAAGCAGCATCTGTGGAGGTAAAGGGCTGGTCAACATTTCAGCACTGATGCAAGATCTTGCTGACCCACTGTGTTCCTCAATAGATCGCTCGTTTACTCCAGATTCCACCATCTCTTAAAGATTCAGCTTATTCTCATTGTAATAAAAAGTGTCATATTACACAAAATTGCTTTTGTCGGCCATAACCATCGGCAACCGAGCTTCAGGTCCAAACCTCCGACACGATCAGGAGCCCTTCGCTTTCTTGCTGGCATCAATACCATCTACAAATTTGCGGACAATACCACGGTTAGTGGGTTGCATAAAATATGGGGATGAGTCATCTTATAGTTGGGAGATTGAAAACCTGGCTGATTGGTGCAAGAACCTTGAGTGCAATGTCACCCAAACTAAGGAGCTGATTGTTGACTTCAGGAAGGGAAAGCCAGAGGTGTACAATCCAGTGATCACTGGGTGATCAGAGGTGGAGAGGGTGAGCACATTTAAGTTCTTGGAAATCACTATCTCAGAGGATAGTTCCTGGACTCAACACACTCATGGTTTTGTGAAGAAAGCTCATCAGCATCTCTACTTCCTCAGGAGTTTGTGAAGGTTCGGTACGACACCAGAAACCCTGGCAAATTTCTACAGGGGTGTGGTGGAAAGTGTGATGACCGGCTGCATCACAGTCTGGTATGGGAACACCAATAGCCTTGAGCTTAAAGCCCTCAAAAAGGTAGTGGACTCAGCTCAGGCAAAACATTCCCCACCATCGAGAACATTTTCAGGGAACACTGCCATCAGAGAGCAGCAGCAATCATCAAGGATCTGCACCACCCAGCACACCCTCTGTTCTCGCTGCTGCCATCAGGAAAGAGGTAGAGGCACCACAAGTCTTGCACCACCAGGTTAAGGTGCAACTGCTACTCCTCCATCATCAGACTCCTTAACAATAAACTCAATCGGAGACTCATTTATGGACTCCTCTGCACTTTATTGATTTTTTTTTCTCTCTGTATTGCACAGTCAGTTTGTTTACAGTTCTTTATTTGTTTACATGTGTATATTTAGTACAGATTTTTTTGCACGACCAATAAATGGTAATTCTGCCTCGCCCGCTGGTAAGAAAGAATCTCAGGGTTGTACATTATGTATCTATGTACCCTGACAATAAATCTGAAATCCAAAATCTTATGCTGCTAACACACTCATGAAAATCAAAAGGAAAAATATTATTTTTACTTAACCATGTGAACTATACCTAAAGAACGCATAGGATCTTGCAGATGATTGAATTTCACATCGTGGTCTAGTCTATGGTTTCACAATAGGATTAGAGCAGGTTGATGGGGCCGCAAGTATTCTCCTGCACTCCGGCCATCCTGTTACCTCCCCAAGGGATGAACAAAGACTTTGGTGCCACCTGGTGTTCCTGTGTATCTGTGCACAGCCAAACGCAAGACTCTGGCTTCCTGGTCCCATTGGAGTCTATGCATAGAATACTGCGACATAGAAACAGGCCAATCACCCCATCTAGTCCCTACCAAATTATTAATCTGCCTAGTCCCATTGACCTGCACCCTGATCATAGCCCTTTCATCCACGTACCTATCCAAACTTTGCATACCTGACAAAAATTGAGCTCGCATTCGCTACTTTTTCCCTTGGGCAATGACACTACTGAACAACGAAAGGAAATGCTCACACTGACCATCCAAGTCACCCATATTTACGGACTATATTTATTTATTTGTATATATGAATTCAGTCTTGTCTGTGTGTATAAGTGTTATGTCCGGGTGTGTATCTGTGTGTTTTGCACTGAGGGCCGGAGAATGTTGTATCGTCAGGTTGTACTTGTACAATCAGATGACAATAAACTTGACTTGACTTGGCACTTTGTCCCATCGCCTGAGTGAAGAAGTTCCTCCTAATGTTCACTATTTCACCTTTCACCTTTAACCCTTCTTGTCTCACCCAACCTCAGAGGGAAAAGTCTGCTTGCATTTACTCTATTTATACCCCCATAAGTTTTATACCTCAATCAAATCTCCCCTCATTCTTCTGCGCTACAGGGAATAAAGTTCTAACCTGTTTCACCTTTCTCTGTAACACCTTTGAAAAGCTGTTTGCACATTGGCCTTTTGGCTGTTAAACAAAGGTATGTCTGTCAGTGGCCTATGGTGTGACTGGACATTGATCTTTGAGTTCTAACTTAAATTTAATTTAAATTGAAGGCGCTTCGCTCTGTCCGCAGGGATCTCCCAGCGGTCAACCATTTCTATTCTGCGCCTCCACTCCCACGCTGACATGTCTGTCCATGGCTTCACATACTGTCAAACCAAGACCACCTGTAAATTGGATGAGCAACCCCTAATATTCCGCCCAGGCCCTCTCCCACCGGAAGGCATTAACATTGACTTTTCCGGTTTCTGCCAGCCCACTCCCCATTCTCCCTCTCTTCCCCACCCCTCTGTCTTCATTCCTCCAGCTGTCCCCTCTCACAGAGTCACCACCCCACCCCCCAGTTCGATAGTGTGCCCTCTCTCTCTCTATTATCTCCTGCCTGTGGGGCCTGTGCTCCTTGCCCCTGCCACCACCATTTTGTTCGGGGGCCTACCTGTATTTTGCTTGGACCTTGATGAAGGGCTCAAGCTCGAAACATCAGTTCTGTTTCTTTATCTTAAGTCCACTGTCTGACCTGCTGAATTTCTCCAGCGTTGTGTGTTTTACTTTAAGGTGTTCCTATAGGAAACAATGATATTGAAAGGCATTACCATCTCTGGATCTGCCTCTGCCAATATCCTGGGGGTTACCACGGACCAGAGCTGAACTGGAGTGGCTACAAGAGCAGCTTAGAGATTAGGAATCCTGCAGCAAATAGCTTACCTCCTATATCCTCACCGCCTGTCCATCATCGACAGGTTCAAGTCAAAGGTTTAGTGGGACACTCTTTACTTGCTGTCAACAACACCCAGGAAGCTTAACACCATCTGGGACACCATGCCCGCTCGATGCCCAACTATCCACCCACGCCCAGTAGCAGCACCAGATCGACAAGAGTGCACTGCAGCAACTCAGCAAGACTCCTTAGAAAGCACGTTCCAAACCCGCCACATCTATCAGCTCAGAGGACAAGAGCCACTGAATCATGGGAACACCACCAGCGTAAGTTGCCCTCCAAGCCGCTTGCAAATATGTCTCCTCTCCTTCACCATCGTTGAGTCAACATTCTAGACTTCCCTCTCTATGACATTGTGTCCCTACACCTCAAGACCTGAAGTGGTTAAGAAGGCAACTCATCACCACCTTCTCAAGGGCAATTAAACAGCCTGCAAACACTACATCCAGTGAGCGAATAAAACAAGAACAGCTCAAAGCCTTTTCAAATCAATAAAGTCAGTGTGGATGCTGGAGATAATTCACCCAAGTGATAACAATCTGAGGTAAACATTGAATAAAATACGTATGGGTTCCCACGGAAGCTAATGGAGGTTCTATTTGTTGGAAGCAGGTACAATAAAAGTTTTTAAGAGCTCTCGGACACATGATATGCAAATAATATGAATTTATTGTCATGCACATTGTACATATGCACCAAAATTCTTACATGCTGTGGGTACTTGCAAATAAAACTATAATGGTAAACAAAATGAATTAAATTAAAAGAGTCAATAAGTTTGATACATAATAAATATTCATTGAAGATAAAAAATATATAACCAATGGTTTAGGCCTGAGACCTTCTTCAGGGCTCAGGCCGGAAATGTCGGTTATGTATTTAGAGGAGGTTTGGATGGAACTGTTAGAGCAGCTTGCACACACACATTTTAAAACACAGATTACTTGTAGGACTTTTGCAGAGTGTTTTTTGCGAGAGGCAACAAAGTATCCACATACAGCTTGTTTGGGATAGCATGTGATCTTTTGCAGGCAGAAAAGAACTGTTTTGCTTTCAGAAAGGGAGGGTGTGAAACAGAGAGAGGAGTCAAAGTAATTATTTCCAGAAGGACAAAGCTGGCAAACTTTGGAACGCTGCCTGGTCGAAGGAGAAGACTAGCGGTGTGAAAGGTGACCTGAAAGAAAGAGGATCATCTGGAGAACCCTGAAGGGGGCAAGTTTCATCAGTGAGACTGCTTGAGGAGGGATCAGTTGTGGATTTCCTGGAAAAGGAATCTCTCTCCGAAAACCAGCAAGAACCCTCCTGAGTGGTAACCATTTGCCTGTTAAGCACCAAACCCTGGTGAACTTTGTTAATGCTAACTTCTGTGCACAGTACAAGAATTGCCTGGAACCAGTGAGATTGGACTGTGATCCAAATAACTTTTATAATTTTAAATATACATTACACACACCTGTGCTTAGTATTAGAGGGGGGATTAAGTAGGTTGGTAGGTTAAGTAAGTAAGTTAAGTAATAAGTTAAAGTTTAATTCTAATTTCTTGTTCAATTCTAATTAAAAACTACTTTTGTTTAAGTCACCCTGTGTTGTGGTGCATATCTCTTGCTGCTGGTTTTTGGGGTCCTCTGGACTCCGTAACAGTACCTTTATCTCCTAGGGAGGCTGCGAGATCTTCCAGCATCTATGCTTCCGCTACAATCACAGCCTCTGCTGATTTTCACGTTTCGCCCTACAATAGATACTCATTGGTCCTAACCAAAATAAGCTGTGATACAGGTTGAGAACTAACTACTGACCAGAATATTTTGGCCTGCATTTAGGCCCCATCCATCATTCGAAAAGAAAATCCAGGCGTTCAAGTGGAAAGAAGCTCAGTAAGATGCGTTGGTGGGGACTAAGGAACCAAAATACATGTCACCCAAGAAGGGTATTGAAAGCAGCACACATTCCACAATAACATAATTTAAATTCAGTCCGCAGTATTAAACATTATTTACACTGTTGACCTCAGAATTAACCCGTTCAATGACAGAGCTGATTATTTGTGATCTATGGGTAGAAACTCATTCTACCCAGTGCATCAAATTATCTGCACATTATAATCAGGTCATTTAATTTAATCTTAACGATACATGGTAGAAGGCTTTTCAGGCCCTTGAAACCCAATTAACCTACCAACCTGCTACATTTTTGAAAGGGAGAGGAAACAGAGTGTTAGAGCAGGTAGTGAGGTGGAGGAGGAGGACAAAGGTCATGTGAGGACTGGGTGTATAAAGAGAAATCAAAGGTTTGTATGTGATAGAAATGTTCTCAGGTCTATTTATTTTAATGCAAGGAGTATTGTCGGAAAGGCAGACGATCTTAGGGCATGAATTGGCACATGGGATTACAACATTATTGGTATTAGTGAGACTTGGTTACAGGAGGGGCAGGATTGGCAGCTCAATGTTCCGGGGAGGTGGATATCAGGTAGAGGTCACAAGGAGCAAATGAGACACTAGAAGAGTATAGAAAATGTAAGCGAATACTTAAGAAGGAAATCAGGAAGGCAAAAAAGACACAAGGTTGCTTTGAAGATAATGAGAAGGTAAACCCAAAGGGTTTCTACAATTATATTAAGAGTTCTTCGGGCCATCCATCCCATAGGGGTTTGTTGGGGTTTGAGATGAGGATACCCCGCTCCTCAGAAAGGAACAGTCAGTGCGTGAATGGATTTTAGGTGAGTAGAGGGGGTTGCTCAGGTCCGGATCCATCCTCTCGACATCCCCTCCTGGATCCAATGGCACAGTGAGGTCCAAGATGGTATGCGGAAGTTCTGTTGCAGTGAATGGCCAGACCAAGGTTTGAGCAATAGTAAAATTTAGTATATTGGTCTTCTAGAAGATCAGAGTGGTCATCTATGTATGGAGCCTAACGTGATGGGGAAGAACTTAAACAGTTTTTATGGCATCAGTATTTACTCAGGAAGGAAGGGAAATAAGTAGTAGAGGCATGGAACATACAGAGATTAAAGAGGAGGAAGTGCTTTTTGCCTTACAGTGAGAAAAGAAAGATGAATCCCCCCCAGGCCTGACATGATATTCCCTCAGACCTTGAGGGAGACTAGTGTAGAAATTACAGGGGCCCTTAGCCACGGGTGAAGTGCCAGAGGATTGGAGGGTAGCTCATGTTGTTCCATTGTTTCAAAAAGGCTCCAAAAGTAAGCCAGGAAATTACAGGCCATTGAGCCTGACATCACTAGTGGGTAAATTATTGAAGGGTGTTCTGAGAGTTCAGATATACAAGTATTTGGACAGCCAAGGGCTGATTAAGGATAGTCAGCATGTATGTGTATGGTAGGACGTGTTTAAAGAAACTTGCAGAGTTTTGGAGGAAGTTACCAAGAAAGTAGATGAAGAAGAGGTTGTGGATGTTGTCTACATAGACGTAAGGCCTTTGACAAGGTCCCACATGGGAGGTAAGTTCAGAAGGTTCAGACACGAGGTATCAATGGAGAGATTGTAAACTGGATTTGAAATTGGCTGAATAGAGAGTGGTAATGGATGATTGCTTCTCAGACTGGAGGCCTGTGATTAGTGGTGTGCTTCAGGGATTGATATTGGGACCATTGTTATTTGTTGTGATCTGGATGATAATGTGGGAAATTGGATCAGCAAGTTTGCTGATGACGCTACAATTGGAGGTGTTTGGACATTGAGGAAGGCTTTCAAAATTTGCAGAAGGATCTGGACCAACTGGAAAAATGGCCAAGAAAATGGCAGATGGAATTTAATGAATTCAAGTGTGAGGTATAACATTTTGGAAGGATTCACCAAGGTAGGACATACATAGTAAATGGTCAGACTCTGAGAAGTGTGGAGGAACAAAAGGATCTGGGAATACAGAAACATAATTCCCTGAAAGAGGCATCACAGGCAGACAGGGTTGTAAAGAAAGCGTTTGGCATCTTGACCTTCATAAATCAAAGTATTGAGTACAGGAGTTGAGATGTTATGGTGAGGTTGTGTAGGACATTGGTGAGGCCAAATTTGGAGTATTGTGTCTGGTTCTGGTCACCTAACTACAGGAAGGATATAGTAAGATTGAAAGAGTGCAGTGAAGACTTACTGGGATGTTGCCGGGTCTTCAGAAGCTGAGTTACAGGCAAACATTAAACAGGTTAGGATTTTATTCCTTTGAGCATAGAAGAATGAGGGGAGATTTGATAGAGGTTTAGAGTGAAAGGGTTCAGCATCATGCTGAAGAAGATTGAAAAGAGGGTTGGTGCGAGAACGCAGCCTTGCTTCACGCCATTGTTTATGGAGAAGGGTTCAGAGAGCTCATTGCTGTATCTGACCCGACCTTGTTGGTTTTCGTGCAGTTGGATAACCATGTTGAGGAACTTTGGGGGGCATCCGAGGCGCTCTATTATTTGCCAAAGCCCTTTCCTGCTCACGGTGTCAAAGGCTTTGGTGAGGTCAACAAAGGTGATGTAGAGTCCTTTGTTTTGTTCTCTGCACTTTTCTTGGAGCTGTCTGAGGGCAAAGACCATGTCAGTAGTTCCTCTGTTTGCACGAAAGCCGCACTGTGATTCTGGGAGAACATTCTCGGCGACATTAGGTATTATTCTATTTATTCTATTTAGCCATGAAAGACCTTCCGGTACCGCACGGATGGCAGACTCTTCAATCTGAGGCGCCTGAAAGCTCACACCAAGACACAAGAGCAACTTGTCCGTGAACTACTCTTTGCAGACGATACTGCTTTAGTTGCCCATTCAGAGCCAGCTCTTCAGCGCTTGACTTCCTGTTTTGCGGAAACTGCCAAAATGTTTGGCCTAGAAGTCAGCCTGAAGAAAACTGAGGTCCTCCATCAGCCAGCTCCCCACCATGACTACCAGCCCCCCCACATCTCCATCGGGCACACAAAACTCAAAACGGTCAACCAGTTTACCTATCTCGGCTGCACCATTTCATCGGATGCAAGGATCGACAACGAGATAGACAACAGACTCGCCAAGGCAAATAGCGCCTTTGGAAGACTACACAAAAGAGTCTGGAAAAACAACCAACTGAAAAATCGCACTAAGATAAGTGTATACAGAGCCGTTGTCATACCCACACTCCTGTTTGGCTCCGAATCATGGATCCTCTACCGGCATCACCTACGGCTCCTAGAACGCTTCCACCAGCGTTGTCTCCGCTCCATCCTCAACATTCATTGGAGCGACTTCATACCTAACATCGAAGTACTCGAGATGGCAGAGGCCGACAGCATCGAATCCACGCTGTTGAAGATCCAACTGCGCTGGGTAGGTCACGACTCCAGAATGGAGGACCATCGCCTTCCCAAGATCGTGTTATATGGTGAACTCTCCACTGGCCATCATGTCAGAGGTGCACCAAAGAAGAGGTACAAGGACTGCCTAAAGAAATCTCTTGGTGCCTGCCACATTGACCACCGCCAGTGGGCTGATATCACCTCAAACCGTGCATCTTGGCGCCTCACAGTTCGGCGGGCAGCAACCTCCTTTGAAGAAGACCGCAGAGCCCACCTCACTGACAAAAGACAAAGGAGGAAAAACCCAACACCCAACCCCAACCAACCAATTTTCCCCTGCAACCGCTGCAACCATGTCTGCCTGTCCCGCATCGGACTTGTCAGCCACAAATGAGCCTGCAGCTGACGTGGACATTTACCCCTCCATAAATCTTCGTCCGCGAAGCCAAGCCAAAGAAAAGAAGAAAGAGTGAAAGGGTAAAGGTTTAGGGGAACATTAAGGGGAACTTCTTCACTCAGAGAGTGGTGGGAGTTTGGAACAAGCTGCCATCTGACATAGTAAATGAGGGCTCACTCTTAAGTTTTAAGAATAAATTGGATAGATACATGGATGGGAGAGGTCTGGAGGGTTATGGAATGTGTGCAGGTCAGTGGGGCTAGAGGAATGATGTTTTGGCACAGACTAGAAGGGCCGAAGGACCTGTTTTCTATGGTTCTATGGTGGGAGGAAACTGGAGCACCTTGAGAAAACCTATGCAAGTCATAGAAAGAACATACAAAACTCCTTACAAACAGCACAGAGTTCGAACGCAGTCAATGCCGCTGCCAATGTAATATTCTTACATTGCTTCAGTAATTGTGATGCCCATTAACTTCAACAGTATCGAACATCAAGTTGGAATTAACAGGCCACATTCTGAATGTGTGAGCACACAGTGCTCTGAATTCATCCCATTGAAACACTCTCCCGGAATTTCTATCCGGAGTTGCCCCAGAAATACAGTAGAAGCCCAGCAATCCAGACAGCTCGGGGATTGGGTTGGCCTGGATGTTTGGATTTATGGATTCTCAGCGAGTACTTCTGAAATTCAAATTTAAGGAGGAAATTGCCATACCTCCTGATCGTTTTAACAAAAATCAATCGTGCAACAAATTGGAGTGTTGTCACAGTTTGACTACTCATTTCAAAATGGCGATCGCTCGTTCGCTTGTTGCCACTGGGCATCCATGACGCTGATGCCCGCCCACACACATGCACACAAAAGCATGCTAAATTTTAAAAGTTTGAGATCTTTCAAAAAGTCCGGTTTCTCAAGTGGTTCGGAATTCTGGCCACAGATTTTTTGGAATTTTATTGCGTGTACATTTTATCTGTGATATTTTTGGGTCTAGTTGTACTCTCCACTCTGAGCACAATTCCATCAATGGCACCTGTTTGCATGAAGCACACCCTCCAGTGTCAAAAACAAGAGAAAGGTCATTGAGCACAGGGGACGCTAAACTCTTCTCTCTGCTCCATTGGAATGCCAGTCATTTTCTAGCCCAGGGAATGACTGAGATCCTTCCAAACTTCTTAATCAAAGGATGAAATTACCTTCACATTTTCATCTAGTCTCCTGTGAGCATCAAGCAATGAATATTAGACAGAGGTAGGGGTGATCAGGAAGGGAATCAAAGGTTACGGGGAGAAGGCTGGAGAATGTGTTTGATTGAATGTGTTGAATTGCTTAAGGTGGTCTGTGTGTGGAAAGAAAAAGGTTTGAAAACCACTTTTAATCGTACCTAATATGCATGAGTTACACATTCCAACTCCAAAGGAAATGACAATTTTTTGCAAGCAAAATATTTCAGGAACAATTGGGTCTAGAGCATTGGTTCTCAGCCTTTTTTTTCCCCATTCACATCCCACCTTAAGTAATCCCGTATTTATGGCACAGGGATTGCTTAAAATGAAATGTGAGTTTAAGGGGGCAGTTTGAAAACTGCTGGTCTACGTAAACCCTCTTGCATCAGAACCAGGTTTTATTGTCATGAACATGTTTCATGAGATTTGTTACTGTGCAGCAGCTGAATTGTGAATTAAGGTGCAAAGAAATTGCTATAAATTACATTTTTAAAATTTAGAAATGGTAACAGGCCATTTTGACCCACAAGCCTGGGACATCCAATTTACACTCCATTAACCTATGCTTCAAATGTTGGGTGTAAACCAGAGCCCCTGGGGAAAACCCGTGCAGACACGGGGAGAAGGTACAAAATGCTTACAGACAGCACAGGATTCGAACCACGGCCCCAATCAATGGCACTGTAAAGGCATTGCACCAACCATGAAATTAAATAGATTAGTACGGGGAAAAAAAGAGGAAAAATGTGAGGTCATGTCTGAGGTTCGTTGTCCGTTCAGAAATCTGATGGCGGAGGGGAAGATGCTGTCCTTGTACCGTTGGGTGCTCATCTTCAGGCTCCTGTACCTCCTTCCTGATGGTAGCAGTGAGAAGAGGGCCTGGCCTGGGTGGTGGGGGCCTTGATGATACTCTCCTCTTATAGATGTCCTTAATGGGGTGAAGACTGGTGCCCACGAACATTCTATTCTACATCACACTACCCTGGGTCATTATGGATCCAATTTTGTTGTCCATGATTGTTGATGCTTTTCTGTTTCAAATTCAATAACCCACAGGTCAAGTTAGATAATTTGCTTGGAGATGCTCATGCATTCCTCAGTGCAATGTTAATGCATGGATCATGTCTCCAGTTAATCTATTCTGTAATGTAAACACATGCACCTCTTTGTGTTATCTTTGGATCTTAAGGCCTCTGGGAAATACATATAAATTAGTAAAGAGATCTGTTTGGTTGATTTTCTGCTCTTTTAATGTAATTTGAGATCAAAATGGACAAGGAAGAATGTGGATCAGAGCTGTCCAATGCAGCCTCACTGTTTGTATTCATTTTACTTCCTCCTGGGGCTTTAACAGCTCAGGTAAACCCACCCCTCACACATAAACACGGCTTCTTTATCACCCAACATCAGGCATTGAAAAATGTTTATTATACACAAAGAAAGTTTTGAGCATCTGTGCTGAACAGACTGTTTGCAGTTCAAGCAGTGACAGGGTCGTCAGAAATCTCCTCATCAACCCTGGGGCGAGGAAGCGAATAAATCAGCTCGATTTCCTGCTCTTCGCCTGTCACATGGCGGCTGCCGCTGGATGGGGCTTCTGAAGGCAGGTAAACAAGGTGACACTATCCAAGGCACATCTTGGGCAATGGTGTCGTGGAAGTTGAGCAGAAATGGAAACTTGGATGGCCCGGTGAGCTTCGAGGTTAGCACGGCATGGCTACACCCGTGCTCAAATCCGGTGCCGTCTGTAAGGAGTTTGCACCTTCTCCCCATGTCTGCGTGGGTTTCCTCCAGGGTGCTCCTGCTTCCTACTGCCCTCCAAAGCACGCGGGAGTTGAAGGTTGAAATAAAGTCGGCAGACACCGCGGTTGAAGTAAGAACACAACTCAGCAGGTCAGACTATGTTGTAGGTTAACTGGATGTAATCGGTGAGGGGTGGGCACGGGCTCGTGGGTTGGAAGCGCCTGATCCCATGCTGTAGGCCTAAAATTTAAATTTAAAAATTACGTTTAAAAATTCCGTGGCATCTTCAGAAGGAAAATCAAGTCAGTTGGATTTACCTCGACTTCCTTGAGGCTCACCTGCTGCTATTCTGAAACCAGAGATAAATGCTCCCACTCAGTGGTCATTTTACAACCTTCCATTGTCCTTAGAAGGCATGTGTGGAAGAGTCTCACAAGCTTGTGGACCAATACTCCCTGATTAACCCAACGCTGGAATGTTGGCAGAGCCTTGCCAAAACTATTTTGCTGTTGGAACATAACAAAAGGTTATGAAGGAATTGATGGTGATAAGACTCGGAAAGAATTGTCAGCATCAACCACCTTCACCACCGTTGAGTACCCCTCAGAAGTATCATGCATTGTTTTCCTGAATATGAGGGTTGAGGCTTGACTCCAATGACATCGTGAGGAAAGCACGTCAGCGTCTCTACTTCCTCGGGAGTTTGCAGAGGTTTGGTACAGCATCTGAAACCCTGGCAAATTTCTACAGAGGGGTGGTGGAAAGTGTGCTGACCAGCTGCATCATGGTCTGGTATGGGAACACCAAAATCCCTGAGCGTAAAGCCCTTCAAAAGGTAGTGAACCCAGTCCAGGACATCACAGGCAAAACCCTCCCTACATTTGAGAACATCTACAGCAATCATCAAAGACCCACACCACCCAGCACACGCTCTGTTCTCGCCGCTGCCATCAGGAAAGAGGTAGAGGGGCCACAAGACTCGCGCCACCAGGCTCAGGGACAGCTCCACCATCAGACGCCTCAATAACAAACTCAGAGACTCATTTAAGGGCTCTTACTTGTGCACTTCATTGATTTTCTTTTATTCTCTCTGTATCACACAGTCAGTTTGTTTCCATTTGTTACCTGCCTTTGCAGTTCTTTATTTGTATACATGTTAGTTAATATTTTGCACTACCAATAAGTGGTCATTCTGCCGCGCCCGCTGGAAAGAAAGAACCTCAGGGTTGGATGTGATGTCGTGTATGCACCCTGACAATAAATCTGAAATTTGATCTGCGGTGGGGTGAAAAGGCTTCAGGTGACCTCGTTTCAATTTAGAGAAATTGATAGCCCACCTAATGGTGCAGCGAAAGGAAAGAAATGCTGATGAGCTCCCACACTTCATTTATTTCCCGATGGGAAGATTGTCACAAAACTGAAGAAGCAGAAGAATGTCTCCTCCCAATCCTGGAATGGTTCTTTATGTTATCAAAAACATCGGCTTGCACCACCTCTGCGGCAGCCCTTCTCTTCATTAATGAAGATCAAATACTTCAATGGGAAGGGAGCACCAAACTCAATGGTGCAGCCCCATTGAGTTCTCCTTCCAGCGCTTGATCAGTCCTTGCCAGATTCTGAATACTGAATGCCTCTCAGCCAATATTTGCTCGCAAATAAATGGAAGCTGAGGCGGAGAGTGTAAACAAGAGAGCCACGGAGGAGAAACGGTGTGTCTGCAGCTCTTGACGCACATTGATGTTCATTCTCTACAGGTAAACCAGCCCCCCGAGGCTGACGGCAAAACAATTTCTGATCTGAATCTTAATTGTAGATCTTCTAACTTAGAGGGAAACTTACAGATGTTCCACAAGATACAAGAATAAAACCCCACACTGAAGAATGAAAACTGAAAAGGCACAGAAATAAGATGCTCTTTTGATTTCCAGTTACACTGTTATTTGGTTCCAGCGAGAGCAGGAGCAGCAGCGGTGAGGAACTGGACTCATCGAGGCGACGACTGGCTGGAGAAGCAGCCAAGGAGCCAGACTTCGTGAGGCGAGGCCTGGCCTGGTCTGGCAAAGGGAAGCTCAATTTTTGATCTTTTAGCAGTTAGAAACAGAATTAAAATAAATCTCTGTATCCCAGATATCAATGATTGTCATTAGAGCATCAGGGAGGAATTTCTCCAAGTTTTTACTGAAATTGGCTACAGGTTTTTTTCTTTGCTTCCCCCAGGAACCAAATTACCAGAAAATTAGGGCAGAGAGTGGCAGTAAATCCAAAAGGAGCAGTGGAGATAGATAGAGAGAAAGAGAGAGCTAGAGAGAGGGAGAGAGAGAGAGAGAGAAGGAGACTGTGGATATGGCAGCCAAGGCAGGGGAATACTCCTCTTGCAGAGTGTGGGGTATCAGGAGAGCATTCCTGATAACTTCATCTGTGACGTGCATTCAGCTGCAACTCCTAACAAACCTAGTTAAGGAACTGAAGCCGGAGTCGGATGAATTCCAGATCATTCAGGAGGCAGAGGGTATGAGAAACAAGGAGTTACAGGGACACTGTCACACCCAGGAGGCAGGAGGGGGGGGGGTAGATGGGTGACAGTCAGAAAAGGGAAAGGGAGCAGGTAGGCAGTGCAGGGCACCCCTGTGGGCGTTCCACTGAATACAAGTATACCATTTTGGGAACTGTTGGGGGGAACAACCTACCAGGCACAAGCCACAGCGATCAAGTCTCTGGCACGGAGTCTGGTCCTGTGGCTAAGAAGGGAAGGGAAATATTGCAGCTATGCTCAGGCAGGACAGACCAAATACGCACTATCAACTCCAAAGACTGAGTGAGGAACAATAGACTTTAATGACATTAGATTGTAGCTGGCCCGAATCCATGTGCTCAAATGAATGGAAGGATGACCTTTATGGCCAGGTCACAGGGACATGGGTTACAGGGGATCAAGTCATCAGTGGGCCGGCCAGCCACTCACACACAGAGCAGAGGTATCACTACATTCATCGCCTCTTAATAAAAACAAAACCCCGTGGGTTAAAGTTCTAGAGGTCCAGCTGGTCGGGCAGTTTCATCTGCCTCTGTAACCTGCGCAGCTCTGCCAGGGGTGTACTGGTCCTCTCCGTCACTGGTTGTATGACCTGAGGCACCGGGGGGTGGGGGTGGGTGGCACGGCTGTCGCCATAGGAAGTGGGGCTTGGTTGTCTGTAGAGGCGGTCATGGTGGTCAGCTGGGCTGGTCAAGGGTTCTGGGTGGGTGGTAGGGGGTGCCTGGGATGCATCACTAATCTGCACCAAGTCCCTGAGAGGGACGATGTGGCTGTTGATGGTGACTGGGGCGGAGGGTGAGTGGGAGGGTGGATGTCTCCAGTCCTTGTGGCCGTCAGGTTTGCATGCAGGAATGGCACCTCTTTGACCAATGGGTCAGTCTTATGGCCCCTCACGTGTTTCCTCAGCAGGACGGGTCCCAGAGATGAGAGCCAAGGCAGCAGAGTAGTTCTGGTCACCGACCTCCTGGGAAAAGAAAACATGCGTTCATGTGGAGTCATATTTGTAGCAGTGCGTAGGAGAGATCAGATGGCATGGAGTGCCTCTTGCAAGGTGGCGTTTTCTCGCTCCACCTGGCCATTCTTCCTGGGGTTGTAGCTTGTGGTCCTACTAGGGCTATGCCTCTAGCCAACAGGTTCTATTGCTGCTCGTCGCTCATGAACGAGGACCCCCAATCACTATGGATATAGTCCGGGTACCCAAACAGGGTGAACATGCTGCGGAGTTCCCTGATAACCGTGACAGAGGTCATGTCAGGACAGGGGATGATAAACGGGAATCTGGAGAACTCGTCTATGGCGTTAAGGAAATAGACGTTTCTATTGGTCGAGGGCAGGGGTCCCTTGAAATGGATGCTCAGCCAATCGAAGGGATACGTGGCCTTGTCGGGCCTGAAGAACTGTGGTTTACATTCCGTGCAGACCCGATAGTGTCTGGTCAGAGACCTGACGTCCTCTACAGAGTACGGGAGGTTCTGGGCTTTTATGAAGTGGTAAATCGCATGACTCTGGGGTGGCAGAGATCATCGTGAGGGACTGGAGGTGGTTGAGATGCGCACTGGCGTATGTCCCCGGGATCAGACATCTGGGGAATTGTTGAGTTTGCCCAGAGCTCGATTCGCCGCCTCAGGATTTTATTGTTCTTGATTTAACCCCACAGCTTTGTGTTGAACATGAAGGTGCTGGCCCTTTGGTCCGTCAACAGGGTAAATCTTCACCCGGCTAGGTAGTGATGCCAGTGGCATACCGCCTCAATGATCACCTGTGCCTCCTTCTCGACTGAGGAGTGTCATGTCTCGGGGCCGTGGAGGGTACGGGAAAAAATGCTACTGGCCTGCCCACCTGGTTGAGAATGGCGGCCAGTGCGAAGTTGGAGGCATCGCTCTCCACCTGGAATGAATGGATTCATCCACGGCATACATTATGGCCTTAGCGATGCCTCCATTGATTTGATTGAATTCCCCATAAGGGGAAGCTTGTGGACCTTACTAAGGGGTAGGCCTTATCAGCATAATTGGGAACCCACTGGGCATAGTAAGAAAAGAACCCCAGGCACCGTTTCAGCGACTTGAGGTTGTGTGGGATGGGGAGCCGCTCGTGGGTCTGACAGAGAGAAAGAATTTCTGGGTACTGTCCAGGTGGATGAAGCTCTCTGAGCTCCCATTGTCGAACAGGCAGTTCATTTTTTCCCATTTACCTGGATCTCCTTCATCAGTGGGTGATCAGATGAGGGCTGCCCTGGTTTAGGATTACAGAGGCCAGGATTGGATCGTCGTCACTGTTGGAGGGGAGGCCCAGTTGGTAAGATGGTGGCCTCCATGTTTACCATGTGGTCGCATGGCCCAAAGAAGGCGGAAGTAACATCATCCAGGAAGGCGGAGGAGACGCAGGGTAAGAATGGTGACTCCCGAGTTGCGCACATGGCCAAGCCATTCAGGAGGGGAAGTGACATCAGTGCTGCGCTGCTCGCTCAGGAGGATTGTGACACAGACCTGCTGATAATGCCCCTTCTTTCCACATCCCAAATAGGTAGCCACCATAGCCAGACAGTCATCTGCGGCAGTAAATATCTTATGAACTTGACCAGAATATGTGCCATCACGTCCAGCTGGGGGACCATCCAATGTCCTACTCTGAAACTGAGTTTCCACTCCTTCAAATGATGTCAATGTTTCTGCCAGTGTGAGTGTTGCACCACTTACGTTTCAAGTGGTTTGATATACACCTGATCTCAGATCTGGTTTTCCAAATCCGCTCCATAATTGCAACCTTCAGCCGCCTTCCTGAGTCGTGTGACCAATTGAGCAATGCTTTCCATGACCCTCTGTTTGATCTGTCAAAAGACATGGCGTTGGAATGTGGCATTTGATTCCACAACAAAATTCTTTTTCAAGGCATCAACAGCCCTGTTATAATCAGCTTTGTTCCCCGTGTTGACCAGCGTCTTGAAAATCTCCTGGGTTACACCCCCGTCAACAAACGGTCCCAAGCTGTTGGCATATGAATCGAACTCCTCGTTCCAAGCCGCCCAATGAGTACTAATTGTGCTTGCTTCTCCAATCGGGTCGAATGGAGACAAACCTTTAATTCGTGTCCTTTAATTCCTGTGGCTTCAATTCCTCCATATTTTCTCCTGTGTAGATATCAAGAATCTCAGTTCATCCTCGTCACCAATGTCAAATCCTGAGGTCAAACAAAAGTTGAGTTCAAATACATTCAGTCTTTATTCCACCATTTCTGTTTTTTACTCCCTCGTGGTCCTGTGCAACATGCCAGCCATCACAGTCAATAACCAATCTATATTATCATGCAAGGCATTATAGCTGATAACTGAACTGTGTTATCTATTACCATGACAGCGCTGGACGTATTTGTAAGCCCAACCCAAAAGATCGGGACTAAACCAGACTGGCTGTTCATTGTTGGATGTACAGCACCAACAGGGATTCTGGTAATGGGGGGGTTGCTCAAGAAAGGGGATGTAGTCAGCCACTCCCATCGGCTACTCAGCGCCCGCTGCAATCGTGTTGCAGTTACCGTACACACCACACACATGCTTGAATCTCCACAGTTGATACCAGACACCATTACGCAAAGCTCCCATTGTACATAGGGTTTGAGTTTAACAGTAAAGCATTGACTCAGGTGTTGTCTGTTTATTCAGTGCAATAACAAACAGTTTGTCTGTACATGTGTGACGTCTGGTTGTGTGTCTGCGTGTTTTACACTGAGGACCGGAGATCACTGTTTCGCTGGGTTATACTTGTGCAATTGGATGATAATAAACTTGACATGAATATGTCCTACTTCACCACTATTTCTCCCAATAAGACAAAGCCAAATACTGACTCAGGCAAACAGGACCCCCACCTGAGCCCGGGCTAAATGAAACACAAAATTCTAATTAACTTTTATTTGAAAACAATCAAATATTTATATTTTGAATATAGTAGACCCTGGTCTTTCTGATAATGATCTAAGTATCTGAACTGTCAATCACAAAGGCTCAAACAGCAGGCAGGGGTTCCGAAGACCATGAGGGGGGGTCCGGGATATCAAGGCAAGGATTTTAATAAGGCTACTGGCAGCAAATAACAGGTTGTCTCACGAGTCAGGTTACACCAACAAGGGGCACATTGTATGATTAAGGTCCATACAGAGGCTCGGGGCAGGGGGGGAGGGGGGCTTGTATATTGAAGGAGAGAGAGAAAACCTGATTTAAATAAGTAAAACATTTGTCGAAGAAGTAACTTTGCAACAGAAACACATTGTTCAATGGGCAATGAGTGGTAGAGTGTATACACAGACCACCTACCCAGGAAGGGCATGCTGGTGATCCGTAAATATGATATTCAGTCACATTTTTTTTCGATTTTTAATTCCATTACAATTTTCTCCCTGATTTTCATCATTCCTGGCCTAGCTGGTCCCCACCCTCGGCTCGTGTAGTGACCCGTCAAACCAGCACCTCTGTTGCTAGAGTACATCGTCAAGCAAATCCCATCTGGGAGCCAGACAAGCCTGCAGTTCCTGTAAGTGAGAGCCTTCCTTCCATGTTGTCCACAATGCAGGGATGTGTGTGTGTGTGTGTGTGTGTGTGTGTGTGTGTGTGTGTGTGTGTGTGTGTGTGTAAATATATATATACACATGAGCATGTCAATATGCTTATGCATGTGTGCAAATACATGTGTGTGCATGTGCACATCTTGAGTGTGACATGAAAGCACACACTGTATGCTTCTGCACGTGTGTGTGTTTGTGCCTGTGTTAGTGGGTATCTGTGTGGATGAGAATGTGTTAGGGTTAATCTGTCTTTGCATGTGTATGTGCACTCAAACACATGAAAATTGGTCAAGCATGCTGACTCCCTGTTACAGAAATTTCACAAGGACCCAGGCCTGAAATGGTGGCTACCTGTTACTTTCTCCAGATGCTGGATGATCTCAGCACTTTTGAGGATTGCACTTTTAAAAGAGCCCCCTTCTCTTATCCAATGAGCCATGGATATCTCAGAGCATCAGGTCCAACTGAAGATCTGATGGAAAGGGTGAACATCCATGGGTGACCAATGGTGTGCTGCAGCTGTCAATCAATGAGCCCCACCCATGGGGTGTGACATCACTCAGGGAGCCCAGCCCACTGGAAGTGTCATTAATCAGAAAATTCCACTCACTATGACTGACATCAAATCAGGGAACCCCACGCACTGGTAGAGACATCAGGGGGGCCCACCCACTGGGAGAGACAGCAATCATGAAACCCCACCCACTGGGAGTGTCATCGTTCAGGGATACCCACCCACTGGGGTGTGACATTCAGGAAGTCCCACCTGCTGGGAGTGATATAAATCAGGGATACCTGATTGAATCTGACCGCCAGCGGTGAGCGCAACGCCTTTACAGAGCCAGGGATCGGAACCGGGATTCAAATCCCTCGCTGTCTGTAAGGAGTTTGTACGTTCTCCCTGTGTCTGTGTGGGTTTCCCCCAGGGGTTCCGGTTTCCTCCCACCCTTCAAAAACACACCAGGGATGTAGTTTAATTGGGTGCAAATTGAGCGGCACAGACTCGTGGGCCGAAATGGCCTGTTAGTGTGCTGAAGGTCTAAAATTTTTAATTAAAAATAAAAGATCAAAGTTCTTGAGTAGGGGAGCTCGATTGAACATAATAGTGCCAAAAGAGTTTGATGAAGGGGAGCTTTTATTTGAAGCGTGGGAGTCATTCAAAAGTAGCGAGAGTCCCAGCGAGGGTTCCTGACCATGTCGGAGGTTCAGATCTGGAGCATGGATTGCCATTGGTTTGACTGGACTCTGGGTGGCTGCAGAGACACTGAAGGCGAATCTATGAACTCTCGGTGACTCAAGGGGGGCGGGGGGGATTAGGGACTCCCCTTTGCTTCTCTCTCGCTGACTGTAAGCGGCACTTGGGCAATTCCTGCCCGTGGTGAATCTGTCCGCCTTGTAGCAGGCAAAAGGACATTTCCTGTAAGAGGTCCCTGTTTTATTATTATGTCCATAAATTTAATCTTGAGGTAGTGAGAGTTCAAAGATAAAATGTTCTCGTAAAGGTGGAAAATAAATAAAAGCACGATGCTGGGGAAACTCAGCAGGCCAACGAGTGGACTTTATGGAGAAAAAGTATAGAATCAGAACCAACATTTCGGACTTCAGCCCTTCAGCAAGGTATCTGAAGCTGTCCTGGTGGAAAGTAAGAAAACCTGCTTGTGGTCAGTGACACTAACTTTCATCTAATTAACAGTCTCTGTCTGGACACTGTGCTCAGATACAACCAAACCTGAGGATAGACCAAGGTCAGGGGCATAGATTATACTGGAGACAGTCATTTGGGCGCCATCACAGCTTGGAGCTTGTATCTGATCTCGTGGATTAGATTAGTCGATGGAGAAGTCACCAGCTTGCAAGGTCCAGGAAAGGAGGGTGAACGTCTTGGTATGAGAGGTGATACCAGGTGATGAGTGGACTCAGTTAAGGACAAATAAGGGCAGAGAATAGGAAAGGAAGAAGGGAAAAAGGGAAAGGAACAAAATAAGGTGCAAGGACAAGGGTAGGTCAAGTAAGGGAATAAAGACAAATAGTTCAGGAAAAAACTGGGATATCTTATTCCTTTAACAGAGTGGACTTTAATCTAGACCATGTGTGATGGTTCCAAGATAGATCCCATGAGCTCGAGGATGTGTGATAGACATTCTGAGCAGACTCGATTACTTGGTGAGTTAGATGCATTTAATTCCATTTCTCCGAGATGTGACCTCACAACACAGTGAAGGGGTTGCAGTGAGGGGAAAGGATAGGCCAGTGGGACCATGCAGCTGGCAAAGAGCCCACTTTTAAGCTGGCATCTTGTTCCTGCTTGTTTTTTGTAACAGGTTTCCTTTGGACTCATTTGTGTTCTGCCATTTAAATTTAGAGATAAAGCAGTGGCATCTCTAGGGTTGGTGTCCCCTGGAGCGGTAATTCACAGTGACACCGCCCCCTCCCATGGACCTCCTCCTGTACCAGGCCATACAGCAATATTTTTTGTACTTCTTTGGCTTGGCTTCGCGGACGAAGATTTATGGAGGGGGTAAAAAGTCCACGTCAGCTGCAGGCTCGTTTGTGGCTGACCAGTCCGATGCGGGACAGGCAGGCAGGCCTGTACTAATGTTACTTGTAAATCGTAATTCCCATAGATGACTGAATAGTAGACAGCGAGAGTATAAGATAAACAACCAACAAAATTTAAATTACAATATCATACGCACGGCCTCAATGTATTTACATCGATTCTTTTAATTACTACTTCATTCTCAAAAGAGTTATTGATGTAGGTTCACAAATACTAATGACCACAATATTTTTGCTAAAACCCCGGAAAATTTGATAAAAGCAGCAACTATAAAAACACCAGCAGCAATTAAAACGACTGCGCGTGCCGGCACCATGTACAGATGAATCCATATGATTTGAAGCGTCATTGTAATCGGGGTAACAATGACAGCTCCAACCAGAGCATAGTAGAAGTTTCAAAAAGTAAATTAACATCGAGTTTTAGCCACGTAGGTTCATGTTGATACATGAAAAATGATTTTGTTGTTAAAACTAACGACAGGGATATTTTTATAAGAATAATAAATTTCTGCAGAAACTCCGCGCAAAAATTTTATAGGCGGTCATTTTGGTGTCACCCAGAGTAGTCCACGCCACCCAAACCCCCCACTGCATCCTCCTAGTGATGCTAGTGGCATACAGCACGGTAACAGGCCCTTTCAGCCCATGAGCTCGTGCTGCACCCAATTACAACTCCCTGTACGTTTTGAAGGGGGGCAGAAACCAGAGACCCCCCCGGAGGAAACCAACACAGACACGGGGAGAACATACAAACTCCTTACAGATAGTACCGGATTCAAACCTCGGTCACTGGCACTGTAACAGCTTTGCACTAACCTTATTCCCCTTCCTGCAGCAGGGGGATAGAATGGAGACAAATATTAATACTCATGACCAGGTCATTCATGAAACAGTTCAGTTTTCAAATTTATTGTCAGAGTGCATACATGACATCACATACAACCATGAGATTCCTTTCCTACGGGCAAGGCAGAATTACCACTTATTGATACTGCTAAAAAAAACTGTATACATCGTAAACATGTAAATAGATAATGAATGTAAACAAAATGACTGTGCAATACAGAGAGAATTTTTTTTTAAATCAATAGTGCAGAAGTAAGAATCCTTTAACGAGTCCCTGATTGTGTTTGTTGTTGAGGAGTCTGATGGTGGAGGGGGAGCAGCTGTTCCTGAACCTGGTGGTGTGTGTCTTGTGGCACCTCGACCTCTTTCCTGATGAAAGCAGTGAGAACAGAGCATGTGCTGGGTGGTGTGGATCCTTGATGATTGCTGCTGTTCTCCGATGGCAGTGTTCTCGATAGTGGGGAGGGTTTGCCTGTGATGTGTTCACTACCTTTTGCAGGGCTTTACTCTTGGGGGCATTGTTGTCCCCGATACCAGACCATGATGCAGCTGGTTAGCACCTTTTCCACCACACCTCTGGAGAAATTTGCTTGAGCTTTTAGTGTCAGACCAAACCTCCGCCAACTCCTGAGGAAGTAGAGGCACTGAGGTGCTTTCTTCACAAGGCCATTAGTTTGTTGGGTCCAGAAAAAGTCCTCCAAAAAACTTTAATATGCCCACACTCTCCAACACTGATCCCCCGATAATCTCCTAGTTTTCCCTTCCTGAAGTAAACAATTAGCTCCTTAGTTTCAGTGACATGAGTGTGAGGTTGTTGTTGGTGCACCATTCAGCTGAGTTTTCAATCTCCCTCCTATAGGCCAACTCATCCCCTTCCTTTATACAATCCACTACCGTGGTATCGTCAGAAAATTTGTAGATGGTGTTGTTGCCGTACCAAATTACACGGTTGTAGGTATAAAGTGAGTAGAGCAGGGGGCTCTGGTACTGATAGAGATTGTGGAAATTCTTACCAATCCTTAGATTGTGGTCTAGGAGTGTGGAAATCCAGGATCCAATTACATGGTGGGGTGTTGAGTCCCAGGTCTTGGAGTTTGCTGATCAATGCCAAACTGTAGTCGATAAAGAGCATCCTGATGATTGCATTTTTACTGTCCAGGTGTTCCAGAACTTTCTGTAGAGCCAGTGAGATGGCATCCACCTGTTGCTACAATTGGCGAACTGTCGTCGCTCAGACATCTCCAGCCTTTCAAAACACTTCATCGCCGTTGATGCAAGTGCTGGTCGATAGTCATTAAGGTAGGTTACTGGATTCTGGCACTGGTAAGATTAACACCTGATTGAAGCAGGTGAGTACCTCGCCCTGCCAGAGTAAGATGTTGAAGATGTCTGTGAATACATCAGTTAGTTGGTCAGCACAGATTTTTAATACTTCGTTTGGGTCAGATGCTTTCCTCGGATTCCCTCTCCCGAAGGCAGCACCCACGTCATCCTCAGGTACGAACAGGATGGGATCATCAAGCGACATGGGGCTGCGGAGGGGCAGTTCTTCACTGTTACTGGGGTCAAATCTGGTGCAGCAGGCATCGAGTTCCTCTAGGAGTGAATCTTTGCCAACTGCTACTTTACCGGATTTGGTGTTGTAGCAGGTTTTGTCATTTAGGCCCTGACACAGCTGTCAGGTATCCTTTTTGATGCACGATCAATTACTGAAGTTACTGGAACTGAAGCCTTTTATTAGCAAGAGATGGACAGCATCCCTCGTGTTTCTGGCCCTCCCCGATCCGGACTCGATCTGGGGGCAGAGTTGTGGCATGACAGCCTTTATGGGGGATAAAGGGGAGGAGTCACGAGCTAGCCATTGAGAGCAGGGTCAAACATAAAAGGTCATATCATTTATATTTACAATTGTAGTTTCAACACACCTTTTGTTGTTTACATTTTCATCCAGAATCTCAACTTCGCTCAGTTGATAGGGTTTTGCAAGTCATACCTGCTCCTCTAGTGCTGATCTGGATCTACGGACGTAAATGCCTGCGATCTGGCTCTCAGCAGGTTCCAGATTTCATTGTTGTGGTTGGGGAAAACCCTGAGCAATTGGGTGGGGACACACTCGTCCATGGCTGTTTTGATAAAGTCTGTGACAGCCTCGGTGTAATCAGATTCTCAGCGGACTCCTTGATTATCGCCCAATCCGCTGACTTGAGGAAGTCCTGCAACCGTTCTTCAGCCTCCCGTGACCACCTTCTAACTGTCCTGATCTCCAGAGCCTCTCTTTTTAGGCTCTGTCAGTATGAACGTAGAAGAGGCACAGCCGGGTGATCCGACTTGCCAAAATGCGGTCTCGGGAAAGAACGGTAGGCCTTCCTTATCTTTGTGTACCAGTGATCGAGTGTGCTGAGACCCCAGGTACACCAGGTTTTATGCTGGTGGTAGTTGGGCAGGGTTTTCTTGACACAGGCTTGGTTAAAGTCAGCAACTAAGATTTCAAGTGCGTTCGGCTGGGTAGTTCCTGAACTCATGCCCAAAACGTTGAATACTTTTGACTTCCCATAGATTCTGTGTGAATTGCCAAGTTTCTCAAATACATTTGAGCAGTCTTAAGTAATTCTGACCTCCTTCACTCTTAAGATGACAATTGCAAATCAAATACGATTACAAGGAAACAAAACTAATGCCGTGTTTGCTGTTCTGTGCAGTCACTAATGACCATATCCAGCTCATTGTGTTTACAAGGGATAATGGCTTTGGTCTAATATTGATTCATTCTTCTCATCGTCTGAAGCATTCTCACAATTATTCATTCCACACTTGCCCAAACTACCTCTCGCACATTCAATGGAAAGTTGAGCACAATAGGCTGCGGAGGGGGCAAATCTGGTGAAGTAGGCATCGAGTTCCTCTCGGAGAGAAGCTTTGCCATCTGCTACTTTACCAGATTTGGTTTTGTAGCAGGTTTTGTCATTTAGGCCCTGCCACAGCTCTCAGGTATCCTTTGTTGTTTACATTTTCATCCAGAATCTCTGCTTTGCCCAGGAGATCACTTTTTTCATGTCATACCTCTCCTTCTGTCTTGATCTGGATCTCTGGACTGAAATGCCTGTGATCCAGATCTAAGCAGGTTCCAGATTTCACTGTCAATAAGTGCAATATACACAAGTGCTGGAGAAACTCAGCAGGTCACACAGAGCCTACCAGGGCAACGTTTCAGGGCCATACCTTTGCTCAAGGTATGAGCAAAAGGCTGTGTAATGAGGGCAGGTTCAGGAGTCTGTGAAAAGAAACTGCTCTTGAACCTAAAGGTGTGAACCATGAAAGTCTGCAGATGCAGTGATTTTAGTAAAAAGCACAGAAATGCTGGAGGAACCTCTCATGTCTGTGCGGACAGTTAACCTACTAACCTCGCACGTCGCTAGAACGCGAGAGGAAACTGGAGCACCCAGAGGAGACCCACACAGACGTGAAGAATGTACAAACTCCTTACAGATAGCAGTGAATTCGAATCTGGGTCGCTGATGATATGATCATGCCGTTCTTTTCTTCTTAAAATATTTTTTATCAATATTTTACAATATTGAACAATATACAATGTGCTACAAGATTTGGGAAAAAGAAAATACATTAAAACAATGTACAATATTCTCATAATAAGGAAATCCAGAGCACAACTATAACAATAAAATAAAATTTATCGAAAAAAATTAAACCCAGAGAGAAAAATTTCAAATTCCCCTTCCTCTAAGCAAGATTAAAAGTTGACATGTGTGAACCAAGTGATACTGACTTGGAGGGGGACAACGTGGTGCTAAAATTCCAGAACAACACGAAATCTTATGATAATAGTCCCATGTGCTTTGAAATTTAACATTTGAATCCTTGATAACATATCTAATTTTTTTTTTCTAGAGTTATATCTCTTAACCATTGTGCATGTGCAGGTCTTTCCATTTACTCAAAATTGCACGTCTGGCGATCAATGAAATAAAAGATAAAATTTGGCTCGGAATTTAAGTCAGTAAAACATCAACATCTTGAGGTGATCCAAAAAGAGCAATTAAAGGGCAAGGTTCCAATTTTAACTTAAGAATTACCGATAGCATTTGAAAAAACACATCTTTTCAAAATTCTTCTAAGTCAGGGTAGGTCCAGAACATATGAATTAAAAAGTCATCGTCTATTTTACATTTGTCACATAGACATGTCTGAATAGAAATGAGACTATTTAACTTTATACCGATGCTCTATGGACCACTCTAAATTGCAGTAAACAATGTCGTGCACAAAAGGAAGTCATGTTGATCAGATTACAAATGGAATCTCAAACCTCAACGGACAATGAAAGATTCAAGTCTTGCTCCCAGGCGTTCTTGATTTGAATGGGAGGGGGGGGGGGTTAGTCTTAGATCAGCCAAATAAATGAAGAGATATTAAGCCTTTATGGGAAGATTGTAGATCAAAAGAAGTGTAAAGAACAATTTCCTCAGGGATTCTTGGAAAATCAGGGATCAGAGATTGAACAAAGTGCCTAATTTGTAAATATCTTTAAAAAAAGAGATTTTAGGGTAGATCACACTATTCTACCGTTATGTTAATCTTGCCCCTCTCTGGGCATGTCTGGAGATGAAGTGGTGTCTGATTGCAGTTCCATCCCCAAAGCAATTGTCGTTCCTTCATTCTCATTCATTTGAAAGCGAGCAATCTTCCCAGCTTTTGGATTTATTGTCAGAGTACATCCATGACATTGTATACAACCTTAAGATTCTTTTCCCTGTGCAGCGTCCTTCCTCAAGATATAAGTGAAAGTAGGAGTGAATGGACACAGACTGGGAAATCGCTTTGCTGAGCACCTTGGCTCTCCCAGTGGCCACCCACTTCAATTCCCCATCCCATTCCCTTGCTGGCATGCCCGTCCATGATCTCATGCACTGCCAGACGGAGACCGTCTGAAAATTGGAGCCACAACACCTCATCTTCCATTTGGGTGCCATCCAACTAAATAACATTAACTTCTCCTGCTTCTCCTTCCATCTTCTCTTTCCTCTCTCTCTCTCTCTCCCCACTCCCTTTTCCCTGTCTCCTATCACAGAGCCAAAATCAATTCTAACATTTCCTCTTATCATATCCGATTAACACTTTTTGTCTGTTGGAGGGACTCCCCCATCTCCCATTCTTTAATACAGACGACCATCTTTTTTCACTCAGACCTTAAGGAAGGGTTCCAGCCAGACACGTCAGTAAGATGTCTTTACCTCCTGTGGACACTGCAAGACCCGCTGAGTTCCTCCACCATTTCTGTGTTTTTACTCCAAACTCAGCATCTGCAGATGTTCATGGTTCACAAAAGGCCTGAAGACCAGCATCTCTTGGTTGAAAACACAGAAATGCTGGAGGAACTCGGCCGGTCTCTCAGCATCCAAAGATGTTTCGGGCCTGAACCATTCTTCAGGCTTCTGTACCTTCTGCCCAAAGGTAGCAGTGAAATGCACTGGATTGGCACAAAGGTATGAATCACTGCTTCACCTGCAAGGGTTGTTTGGTTCCATGAATGATGGGAAGTGCCTTTTTCTGGACACATTTAGAGAATGGTTGGGGGGAGGGAACAAAATAGTACATAGCAGTAAGGAGAAGGTTAGAATGCAAACAAAGTTTGTAGTAAGTATTTGAATATGGATGGGCAGGTGATAGAGAAGGGAAATGCTCTGGAAGAAGATGAAGGGCAATTGGCAGGAAAAGTAAATAATGTTGTTATTAAAGATGAGGGAAAACAGGGATTAAAAATTGGGAAATCCCTGAAATTCATATATTTTAATGCCAGGAGTATTGTAAAAAAGGTGGATGAGCTGAAGGTGTGGATTGATACTTGGAAGTATGATGTGGTAGCGATTAGTGAGACATGGTTGCAGGAGGGATGTGATTGGCAACTGAATATCCCTGGGTTTCGTTGTTTTAGGTGTGATAGAGTCGGAGGGGCAAGAGGAGGTGGGGTTGCATTGCTTGTCAGGGAAAATATTACAGCGGTGCCTAGGAAGGATAGATTAGAGGGCACATCCACGGAGGCTATTTGGGTGGAACTGAGGAGTAGGAAAGGAGAGGTTACACTTGTAGGGGTGTATTATAGACCACCCGGAGGGGACCGAGACCTAGAGGAGCAAATCTGTAGGGAGATAGTAGATATTTGTGATAAGCACAGGATTGTAATTATGGGAGATTTTAATTTTCCACATATAGATTGGGAAACACATTCTGTGAAAGGACTGGATGGGTTAGAGTTTGTGAAATGTGTGCAAGATAGCTTTTTACAACAATATGTAGAGGTGCCGACCAGAGAAGGAGCAGTGTTAGATCTACTGTTGGCAAATGGGATGGGTCAAGTGACAGAGGTTAGTGTTGGCGAGTACTTCGGGTCCAGTAATCATAAATGCCATCAGCTTCAATGTCATTATGGAAAGAGAGAAGTCAGGGCCAAGGGTTGAGGTTTTTGATTGGGGAAAAGCTAGATTTGAGGAGATGCGAAAGGACTTGCAGGGTGTGCATTGGGACAATTTGTTTTATGGGCAGGATGTAGTAGAGAGATGGAAGTCTTTTAAAGATCAGATTTTGAGAGTGCAAAAGCTTTATGTTCCTGTTAGGTTAAAAGGAGGGGCAAAAGGTTTGAGAGAGCCGTGGTTTTCAAGGAATATTGGAAACTTGGTTCGAAGAAAAAGGGAGGCGTACATTAGATATAAGAAGCATGGAGTTAAGGGGATGTTTGAAAGATACATTGAATGTAAGAGGAATCTTAAGAGAGGAATTAGGAAAGCTAAAAGAAGGTACGAGGAAACTATGGCAAGCAGGGTGAAAACTAATCCAAAAGAGTTCTACAAATATGTTAATGGTAAGAGGAAAGCTAGAGACAAAATTGGTCCCTTAGAAAATCAGAGCGGAAAACTGTGTGTGGAGCCTAGAGAAATGAGGGAGATATTGAACAGTTTCTTTTCTTCGGTATTCACTAAGGAGAAGGATATTGGGAGATGTGAGATAAAAAAAAGCAAATTGGGTAAATATGGGGAATATAGAGATTACAAAAGGTGTAGTTTTAAGGCTTTTGAAGAATATAAAGGTGGATAAGTCTCCGGGACCAGACAGGATCTTCCCCAGGACATTGAGAGAAGTGAAGGAGGAAATAGCAGAGGCTCTGGCGGTAATTTTCCAAATGTCTTTAGATATGGGGATAGTGCCGGAGGATTGGCACATTACGCATGTGGTTCCATTACTTAAAAAGGGTTCAAGGAGGAAGCCTGGCAACTATCGGCCTGTAAGTTTGACGTCTGTGGTAGGTAAATTAATGGAGAAAATTCTTAGAGATAGTACTTATAAACATCTGGATAGACAGGGTCTGATCAGGAGCACTCAACATGGATTTGTGGGAGGAAGGTCATGTTTGACCAATCTGATTGAATTTTTTGAAGAGGTGACTAGGAATGCAGATGAGGGTAGCGCGGTGGATGTTGTCTATATGGACTTCAGTAAGGCCTTCGATAAGGTACCACATGGAAGGTTAGTTAGGAAGGTGCAATCTTTAGGTATAAATTTTGAGATAGTCAAATGGATTGAACATTGGCTGAAAGGGAGAGGCCAGAGAGTGGTAGTGGATAATTGTCTGTCAGGTTGGAGGCCGGTCCAGTGGTGTGCCTCAAGGATCTGTATTGGGCCCATTGTTGTTCGTTATATACATTAATGATCTAGATGATGGGGTGGTGAATTGGATTAGTAAATATGCAGACGATACTAAGATAGGTGGAATAGTGGATAATGAAGAAGGTTTTCAAGGATTGCAGAGGGATTTGGGCTGCTTAGAAAAGTGGGCTGAAAAATGGCAGATGGAATTTAATGCTGATAAGTGTGAGGTGCTTCATTTTGATGAGAAGAATCAGAATAGGACATACGTGGTAAATGGGAGAGCATTGATGAATACAGAAGAGCAGAAAGATTTAGGAGTAACGGTACATCGTTCCCTGAAGGTAGAAACTCACGTGAATAGGGTGGTGAAGAAGGCTTTTAGTATGCTGGCCTTTATCAATCATTGCATGGAATATAGGAGTTGGGGGGTGATGTTGAGATTGTATAAGACGTTGGTGCGGCCTAATTTGGAGTTCTGTGTGCAGTTCTGGTCGCCTAATTATAGGAAGGATATAAACAGAGTGGAGAGAGTGCAGAGAAGGTTTACCAGAATGTTACCTGTGTTTAAGCATCTAGAGTATAGGGAGAGATTGGACAGATTAGGTCTTTATTCTTTGGAGCGTAGAAGGTTAAGAGGGGATTTGATAGAAGTTTTTAAGATTATGAAAGGGATAGACAGAGTGGATGTGGATAGACTATTTCCGTTAAGAGGAGGAAAGATTAAAACAAGAGGACATGAGTTAAGAATTAAGGGGCAGAGGTTTAGAGGTAACATGAGGGGGAACTTCTTTACTCAGAGAGTGGTAGCCGTGTGGAATGAGCTTCCGGGAGAAATAGTGGCGGCGGAGTCAATTGTATTATTTAAGAAAAGGTTGGACAGGTATATGGATGAGAAGAAGATGGAGGGTTATGGGCATTGTGCAGGGAGGTGGGACTAGAAAGGGGTGTTTGGTTCGGTGCGGACTAGAAGGGCCTAATGGCCTGTTTCCGTGCTGTAATTGTTATGTTATGTTATAGGTCCCATCTCCAAATACCTTGGGGCAAAATTTCCCACCCTTGAGTTCTTGCTGCCCATTACCACTATGACCATCTGGAGAAGGAAAGGGTTGCCTTTCATCCGATCTTTATTCTTCTTCTGGAGAAATGGTTCGCGCAATGCTATAGTGATTTGAGTTTGAATCCAGCTCTGTCTATACAGAGTTTGTATGTTCTCACATTGTCTGCGTGGGGTGGGGGTTTTGGGGGTTCTCCGAGTGCTCCTGTTTCCACCCACCATTTGAAAACATTCAGGAATTGTAGATTAATTGGTATATTTGGGTGGCACAGGCTCATACTGAAGGTCTAAATTTAGAACCTGTTAGAAATAAATCAGATCTGCAGAAAAAAAATTCAAAATTTGTCATCGACATAAATGAATAAATCTGACTCCCTCCCCATAGATGCCTGCTGATTTTCCAAATATCGGCTCCACTTTCTGCCTGATTATCAGCTTTCAAACATCCTTTTATGGTTTTCTCATTCCCTGTGGTCTATCAAGTGAGGACCTCACCTGTGCCCTGGGACCGTACCTTGACAAGGGCTCAGTCCTGAAATGTCAGTTATATATCAGAATCAGAATTTATTGTCATGAACAAGTCAAGAAATTCACTGTTTTGTGGCAAATATTCATATAAACCACCTTACAAATATAAATAAAAAATAATGCATGAAAAGTCAAAGTGAGGCAGTGTCTTTGGTTCATTGATCATTCAGGAATCTGATGGCAGAGGGGAAGAAGCTGTCCTTGTGCCACTGAGTGCTCATCTTTAGGCTCCTGGTAGCAGAGTGAAGAGGGCACGGCCTGGGTGGTGGGGTCTTTGAGAATAGATGCTGGTAAGACACTGCTTCTTGTTAATGTCCTCAATGAAGTGAAGTCTAATGTCTGTGACGTCACAGGCTGAGTTAATAACCCTTGGGAGTTTTTTCTTGTCCTGTGCATTGGCACCTCTATACTAAACATGATGGAACCAACCAGAATGATCTCCACAGTACACCTATAGAAGTTTGAGAGTCTTTGTGACATACCGACTCTCCTCAAACACCTCACAAAGTATAGCAACTGGTAGGCCTTCTTTGTGATTGAATCAACATGGAGGTTCTAGGGCAGATCCTCGGAGATGTTGACACACCCAGGAATTTGAAGTTCTTGACCCTCTCTACTGCTGAGCCCTCGATAAGGACTGGGTTGCATCCCCCTGACTTTCTCCTATCTTTACCTCCTGTGGTCACTCCGAGACTGGCTGAGTTCCTCCAGCATTCTGCACTTCCACTACAATCCACAGCGACCGCCGACTTTCATGTTCCACTCCTGGGGGGGGTGGGGGGCTGCCCTCCCCGAGCACCCAGAATCGCCACTTCTCGGTCAAAGACATCCCTCCTCACTTCCTTGAACTCAGTGATGCCTTGAACAGAGGATGCCTCATCTCTCACCTCCAGTTTCTTCATAAAAATTAATTAGGTAACGTGTGTTATTTCTGAAAATGCCGATAAGCAAGATTTGTCACTTGCAGTATCCCATAATCATGGTTTACTCCAGGCATTCGAACAAAAACACAAGCCATAAAAAGAATTACAAACCAGACCTATTCGATTTTCTAACCATTAGTGTATAATTACTAATCAAGCCCTGTAATTAGTGGTGTTCCGTCTAGTCAAACACTGAGATTGTTGAATCATTAAAAGAGTGATAATGAATTTCTCAGGCCAATACTGATTGCTATTGCTAATGTTACCCTCAACACCCAGTGCTGGTTTAGCACAGCATCTTTAACGCAGCCATTAAATGAGATTAGGGAAAATTGAAACTGACTTGTTGCTTTTACCTCCTATGGATCCCATCGCACAGTAACTAACCCTTCCAGCAATGTACGCTGCACTGTGTAATCCATTACCAGGATCTTTTCATCCGCTGCTGAAAGAATTAACAAATCAAAATCAATATTACTTTAAAAGCTCAGTCTCCGTAAGTGAAATGTGTTCACTTAACAAGCATACAACAGCTTAGGAGTGGGAGGTCTCTGCCACGTCTGGGCAACCACTCACCTTGTGTCGGCATGAATTGGAAGTTCATCCTCGGCTAACTATTCACATTCAGATTTCACATTTATTGCTAGAGTACATACAATCAGATACAACCCTGAGGTTCTTTTTGATGCAGGCAAGGCCAAATTACCACTTACTGGTAGTGCAAATAGAAACTGTACTCAACATACACATGTAAACAAAATAATGTAAAGAAACTGGCTGTGCAATAGAGAGAGAAAAAAAAAAATCAATGAAGTGCACAAGTAAGAGTCCTGATTGAGTTTGTCGTTGAGGAGTCTGATGGTGGGGCAGGGTGGGGGGGGGGGGTTAGCAGCTGTTCCTGAATCTGGTGGTGTGAGTCTTGTGGTACCTGTACCTCTTTCCTGATGGCAGCAGCATGAACAGAGTGCCTGCTGGGTGGTGTGGATCCGTGATGATCGCCGCTACCCTCCGACGGCAACATTCCCCGTGGATGTTGTTGATGGTGGGGAGGGTTTTGCACTACCTTTTGCAGGGTGTTACTCTCAGGGGTGTTGGCGCTGATGTGTGTTTTTCACGATGCCATTAATGTGCTGGGTCCAAGGTGCTCTGAGTTAGTTTGCTGTGTTTACATCCCTTCATGCAAGCTTAAGGATAGTTTCATCCCTGCAGACATCAGGCTCTTAAATGAACCCACTACATTGCTGCTCTTGTTTGGTGCTAATTGATTTTTCTTTTCATTATAACTATGTTGTGCACACAATGCCACAAACATGCTGGAGAAACTAATCAAATCACCCGTAGGAAGTAAATGGCAACTAATGCGAAGGGTCTTGGCCCTTCAACAGGTTGAAGCAAAAACAGGCAGGTCCCTGAATAAAAAGGGGGAGGGGGCAGAGGAGAGGAGGGAGGAAGGGGCAGGGGGGAGGAGTACAGGCTAATAGAGGTGGTTACAGATGGAAGAGAAAAAAATCTGAGGTGATAGGAGGGAAGGGTTGCTCTGTGATAGGACGGGGAAAAGAAGGGGTTGGAGAATTGGAGGAAAAGAGACAGGGCAAGAGAGAGACTCAGGGGAGGGGGTTAATGGAGATTAGAGATGTCGATGAGCCATTGTTAATGCTGTCTGGTTGGAGAGTGCCCAGGTGTTGGACTCTGGTCTCATCCACACTTCTAATTCTCATTACTCCTACGTTAATGTTTGCGGACCCTATCACTACAATCGTGTCCCTAAATTCTCCACCATTTTCCACTTTAAATCACTCCACTCCCCTTCTCTTGAACCTGAAATGTTATAACTTTTTAAAATCTCAGCCATGAGACTGTATCAATGCTTTTACTTTCGGGACTAGGGTTAAGGGTATAGGCGCATGCCCTTAGAAACAGCTCTTGTGACTTCAGATGTCGCTCAGCCCATTGAGTTCCTCCAGCAGTCTTTGTTTGGCCCCTGTTCTTTCACAGCTATAAATACCCCTGCCTTGAGGAAATTTGGTACATCACCGAATTTCCATAGTGAACCGTGGAGAGAATTCTGACTGGTAGCATCATCAGGAGTTTACAAATTGGATTGGAACACAAGTTTAACCTGCCAACTTGGTAGGTTTTCTACCTGTGTACAGGCCAATTAATGGGGAGAATTTTTAAAAACTGCACAGGAAGGCAAACCACCCTCGGAGGTGGATTACCGACCCCGTGTAGACGCACCGTGTAGCTGCTGCTGGTCAATTTGTCAGCGATCATGGCTGCTCGTGTAGAAAATGACGTCACCACTTGCATGTAATGGCCATCTTCCTTACCCATAATTCCCCCACGCTGCAAAACGCCTTTTCTCTCTCTCTTGCTCTAGTTTCTTTACATTATTTTGTTTACATGTGTATGTTGAGTACAGTTTCTATTTGCGCTACTAGTAAGTGGTAATTCAGCCTTGCCCGCTTCAAAAAGAACCTCAGGGTTGTATCTGATTGTATGTACTCTAGCAATTAATGTGAAATCTGAATGTGAATAGTTAGCCGAGGATAAACTTCCAATTCATGCCGACACAAGGTGAGTGGTTGCCCAAACGTGGCAGAGACCTCCCATTCCTAAGCTGTTGTATGCTTGTTAAGTGAACACATTTCACTTATGGAGACTGAGCTTTTAAAGTAATATTGATTTTGATTTGTTAATTCTTTCAGATGGCCATTCCCAACTCCACTATCCTCCCAAGGTCCTGTAGCAAAGATAGAAGTTCACACTCGACTGGAGGGAGAACAAAAGCTTTTATTAGCTTACAACACAGGTAGAGTTCATGAACAGGCTTCAGAGGGGTTCAGGCGGGAAACCAGGGTTATATACAGGCCGCCAGAGGAGGGGCTGGGAGGTGGGACCAGTCGTCAGTACAGGACTCTTCTACAGGTCCCGACAGCATTCCAACTCCATGCTCACTCTGGCCCAACAGTGCCCCTCCCCTTCCACACCAATTCCATGCCTGCCCTGGCCACTTATCTTTTGAAGGCCAACATAAGGAACAGGGCCTGCAGCGATGCGGTGAGTGGGTGACACGTCGCTCATTGTGTCACCAAAGGGCCGGGAGCACCCTCAAATTGCCCGGTCACCATTCGACTGAGCAATTTAGGGTCCAGTGTGTAAGGGGCTCCAGAGGCCCGCTACATGGGTAGGATACACGGGTCCTGAGCAGCCCCAGTTTGTAAATGCCTAATGTCTGGTATGGAGGGGTCAATGCATAGGATGGGAAGAAGATACAGAGAGTTGTGAATTCAGTCAGTGTCATTACGGGCAACTCCATTATGGACTCCTACAAGAGACGGTGCTCAAGAAGGCAGCCTCTATCCTCAAGGACCCCCACCACCCAAGACATGCCCTCTTCTCACTGCACAGGTACAGGAGCCTGAACACACGCACAGAGTTACAAAAACAGTTTCTTCCCCATCGGTTAGGTCAACACCTTTACAGTGCCAGTGATCGGGGCCAGGATTGAAATCCTGCACTGTTTGTAAGGAGTTTGTACGTTCTCCCTCTGTCTGCGTGGGGGCTCCGGTTTCCTCCCATCACTCAAAACGAATAGGGTTATAAATTGGGGCGGCACGGACTCATGGGTCAAAATGGCTGTGCTGCATGTCTAAATTTAAATTTATATTTGAACAGACCATTAACCTATTAACAATAGCTCACTTTTTTTCTTTTTAGCACTAATTATTTATTTTTAAATATTGTATATACGGAACCATAACTTATTGCAATTTTTTCACCTGTAATGCACAACAGTGCTACAAATTTCATTACTCTTGTTCATGACAATAAACCTGATTGTGATTCTTTTGTAGCTAGGAGATACTACACATTTCTGCGGCCTCACAACTCCAGTGATCTGCGTCCAAATGCTGACCTCCAGGGAGGGCTGGCACACGCCCCACGACAGAGAGGAGGCTCTGATTTCATCCCACATTCCAAAGACATGCTGATAATTTCAACGGCTGCTGGAAACGACCTCTTGCTAGAAGTGCGAGACTGATTGAGGCAGGAGAGATTTCAGGGGAATGGGAAGGACAATATGAAGTGTGAATTGCACTGTGATACAAGCAAATCAACTTGTGCAAAACTATGTTAAACATGAAAGTCTGAAGATGCCAGGGTTATAGGGCAATAAATAAGTGTTGGAGAATCTCATTTATAGGAATCAACGTTTTGGGTCGGAGCACTGATGTCACTCTGGTGGTGCGGACCCATGGCACTGTCCGTAAGAAGTTTGTACGTTCTCCACGAGTCTGCATGGATTTCCTCCAGGGGGGGCTCTGGTTTCCTCTCACCCATCAAAGTGTACGGGGGTTGTAGGTTAATTGGGTGTAAGTGGGTGCATCACAGGCTGGTGGGCCAGAAGGGCCTGTTACTGTGCTGTATGTCATTGGTGTCAATATACCTACACGGCTAAAACTCGATGCTAATTTACTTTTTAAACCTTCTAATGCACTCCGGTCAGAGCTGTCATTCTTACCCAATTACAACGATGCTTTGAATCACAAGGTTTCGTCTGCATGCGCTATAAGCACACACTGTTGTTTTCATTGCTGTCGTGCGTATGATAATGTAATTTTAATTTTGCTAGTTGTTTATCTCACTATTGCCGTTACATATTCGGGAATTGTGATTTACGAGCAACATTAGTAAGGATTTTGTACAGGAGGAGGTCCATGAGTGGTGGGTGGGGCAGGTGACACCAACCCAGTGGGCCTGAGAGAGAGAGAGAGGAGAGAAGAAGGGCAAGGAGAAGTATACAGGCTAACAGGCAAAAGGTTAGAGATGGGTGGGAGGGCAGAGGACAGAACTCTTCTCACCTGTCTGTATTATGATGAAGGCCTCAGGCCTGGAATACTGGTTTTTCTTTGCTTCCGATAGATGCTGCATGACTTGCTGAGTTTCTCCAGCACTTTTGTATACCCAAGTACAACTGGTACTGCTAAAGAGAACAAAAATTCAGTGCATGATGTTACAGCATACTTAAAACAGTGCAAGGCCTCAATGCGAAAGGTTTGCAAGATGATCTTTTAGAGAAGACGTCTGCTCAAGGGAATGATAACAGCAAGAGTGTCATTGTCCTTGAATTTGTAGGAGCGTGTTTGCAAACTCTTGCATCTTCTGCCTGATAGAATAGGGTAGTGGAGAGAGTTACCAGATCTTTAAATATGTTGGGTGCTTTCCTGAAGCAGCTGGAAGTGCGGATGGGGCTGATGGAGGAGTCAGCTGGTTGAGGTGACGGCCTGAGGAGCCCTCACAACTCTCCGGGTGGTCTTGGATGGAAAAATTCCTGTCCCACTCAGCGATGCATCCAATCAGGATGTTTATCCATCTGTACAAATTGGGGCTTTCGACTAGGAGTTGGGGGTGACAAGTTGATCATTCCAGAATGGTAGTAAATGGCCAGATGTGAAAGTAAATCGAACAGATCCCCTGCTGGCAATTGTGATGTCAGAATTTAGATTGCTGGACGGGGTTGTAATAGAGGCTCTGCTGGGTGTAGAGCAGCTTGTGGTCGAGCCCACAATGGAAAAGGCAATTCTGGATTTGGCGCTGCGCCATGAACCGGATTTGATTAGGCAGATAATGATGGTGGTTGGACAAGGCTACCGGCCACCACCATGTTAACCTTCTACAGGAGCTCTATTGAGAGCGTCCTGGCCAGGACTGCATCACAGTGTGGGTACGGTTGCTGCAGAGAAATGGATTTGAGGTCAATCCATAGGATCATAAGAGCGGCAGAGAGTCTCCCTCCTCTCATCAACGTGAACTATCAGAATAGTTGTCTGAATGTATGCAGAATTGTTGAGGACCCTTTCCATCCTGCACACAGCATCTTTCAGCTACTTCCAGTGGGAGATACAGGAGTATCAGAGCCATCACCACCAACTTCTTCCCACGGGCAGTAAGAACGCTGAACGACCAAATGAACTGCTCACACTAACCCTCCAATTGATTAGATGTGTGTTATGTCTGGTTGTGTGCCTGTGGGTTTTGCACTAGGACAGGAGAACATAAGAAGTGGGAGCAGGAGTCAGCCATCCAGCCCATCAAGCCTGTTCACCCAGTCAATGAGATCGTGGCTGATCTGATGATGGGCTCATCTCCACTGACCTGTCTTTTCCCTATCTCCTTTAATTCCCCCACTATGTAAAACTATCTAACCTTGTCTTAAATATATTTACTGAGGTTGCCTCCACTGCTTCAATGGGCAGCTAATTCCACAGATTCACCCCCCCTCTGGGATAAGCAGTTCCTCCTCATCTCTGTCCTAAATCTACTCACCTGGAGTAGATTTCCTCCGATGTCCTCTGGTTCTAGTCTTCCCCTACCTTGTTGATTCATCAGATTGAAAATAGGGTGACAAACTTGAGATGAAGGTGACGGGACTCTTTGGAGGCGGTGATCACAGTATGAAAGAATTCAGTCTGCAATTTGAGAGGTAGAATTGGACACGTCGATGTTACAGTTGAATAAAAGTAACCGAGAGAGGAACAGGTCAAGAGGCCCAGCAAAGAGGACGGTCAAACAGCGACGGGGGTACAGTTTGAGTTGTTTGTGAAAACCCAGAATGCAGCAAGTGGCAGAAGAGAAAGCTCAGCTGATGTGGGTTTGCACTTCAGTGAACTGATCTGTTCCGAGAGGAGTATTTTACAAAAGAAACTGGTGCAATATCTCAGTCAGATACAATTCCTCATTGTACAGCATCTTCTCTTGTGTGTGTCTCTCTCTGAAACCCAAATGTGCTTTTCTACAATCTTCTTTACAAATACATATTTTTATTTGCTCTGGAAGAGGTGGTTAATTTTAATTTTTAATTTACAGATACAGGATGATAACAAGCCCCTCTGGCCCACAAAGCCCATGCTGCACAAATACACCCATGTGACTGATTAACCTTCTTACTCCATACGTCTTTGGAACTGTGGCATGCTGTAGTGCAAGCAAATAAACTCATACTACAAAGGCTTTAATTAGCTTAAGACCTGTACACAAGGTTCATTCTCCCTTCTGGCTCCATGTGCTCTACTACCTGCACCAAGGCCGGGCGTGATCCTTTATATGGGGCTGGTGATGGGCAGGGTGGAGGTGGAGCCACCCTCCCAGGTTACCTCCCTGCAGGTACAGTGGGTCATCCCCTGCAGTCGGCAGGCAGAAATGCAGGCAGTCACAGACAGTCTGGTGGTTGATTCACCGCAGGTACTTGCAAGAAACCTGATCACCCAAAGGAAATCCGCAGGGGTCATGTGGAGAACATACAAACACCTTACAGACAGCGGAGGACCTCGGTGGTCCAATAACCACTTCACAAACCTTGCCGCCATTGTAGTATACACACCTCCAATCCTCTCCCTCGTTGCCAAAGTCTTAGTCATCCTTTGGGTCAGGTGGTTGCAGACAGAGTGGGCTGGTACATCCTGAGTGACGAGTGGCCTGTGCTCGCTATCGTGTAGCCTCACTGGAATAAGATCATGAGGCACCAGAGCAGGCGTAGGCTATTCAGCCCACTGAGGCTGCCCCGCCATTCAATTATGAGCTAACCCATGATCCCACAGCCTCACTGCCTGGCCTTCTCACCATGACCTTCTATGCCCTGTCTCATCAAGAACCTATCAATCCCTGCCTTAAATAGACCAAATGACTTGACCTCCACAATGGCCCCTGGCAACAAATTCCACAGATTCACCACCCTCAGTTCTAAGCAGACACCCCTTTAACCCTGAAGTTGAACCCCTCTTGTCCTGGACTCTCCCACCATGGGAATCAACGTCTGCTGCAACCACGCTTTTCAACATTCGGAATCATAAGGCAGGTCCCCAGCCAGAGCTTCCAGGATGAAATCAGCTCAAATCTGAGTAGCACTAAAACATGCAGGTCTGCAGGCACCAGAGTTGAATTAGAAACACGATGCTGGAAAAACTCAGTGCCCTTTATTTATCTTTGTTATATAAAGAACACTGTTTGACCTGCTGAGTCTCTCCAGCATCGTGTTTTTAATCCAGTCTAAGCAGGTGCACAGAAATAGTTGAGGCAGGTTCTCACTGCTGTCAAACAACTTGAATACTCATCAATATGGCTGGCAACTGGAATCACTCAAAAACTCTCAAAGGTGAAACACACCAGGAAAAATAGATCATTCACAATTTAAAATAATAAATGAAAAATAAACATTTTAAATTATCAAATGCATTTAGTTGTTTACAATGGTTTTAAAGTTTTACCTGCCTTAAATTCGCTCCACTCCCTCACAACTTGTCCTCATCTTTTGCGATGACATCTCTAAATGTTCCCAGGATTAATCTGTTCACCTAGAAGTTTTCTAACACAACTGATGGGAACAGGAGGGATGAGAATGAAAAATGCTGGTAATTCTCAGAAGGTTTGGATGTGCTGGGACGTTTCCCCCCCCCCCCCCCCCCACCACTTGCTGATTCTGCCCGAGGCTCCTCCCACAGACCCCTGAATCAAGGCCACTGTGCCACAGCCCCCAGGACAGTCAACTAGCATTGACGTATCGCCAGTCTGTTGTCAATAAAGCCTCTCGGTTTCTCTAACTTCTTTTCTTTGAAGTGCATCAGTTAGGCCGCATCTCCAGAAAGAGAAGCAATGAGCATTTCCAGTTGAAAAGCATCAGAGAAGCTGCTCAGAGCAGTGGGGAGGTGATGTCAAAGGATGTGAACTGCCTGCCCATCTTCAAAAGAGAACTTCCAGGTCAGTCGTGGAGAACAGTTTGAAAGACAACAGCCCAGGGAAGAACAGGACTTCCCCATTCATATGGGGATATTGAACGCTCATGGATTCAACTGCATGGTAGAACATAGAACATACAGCACAATACAGGCCCTTCAGCCCTCTATGTTGTGCCAACCCATATATTCCTTAAAAAAGTACTAAGCCCTCCCTACCCCTTAACCCTCTTTCTTTCATCCATGTGCCTGTCTAAGAGTCTCTTAAATGTCCCTAATGTTTGAACCTCCAGCACCATCCCTGGCAAGGTATTCCAGGCACCCACAACTCTGCTTAAAAAAATTTACCCCTGATGTCTCCCTTAAACTTCCCTCCCTTCATTTTGTACATGTGTCCTCTGGTGTTTGCTGTTCCTGCCCCAGGAAACAGGTGCTGGCTGTTCACTCTCAATTTTGTAGACCCCTATCATCCTTCTACGATCTTCTAACCTTGCCATTCTCCAATCCTCCGGCACCTCCCCCATGGCCAAAGAGAATTCAAAGATCATTGCTACTACCCCAGCTATCTCTTCTCTCAGCAACCTGGAGCATTTCGCATCCAGCCCCAGGAACTCAATCGTGATGTTTTTAAGATCCAGCACTTTCTCTTTACTAATCTCAACATGGTCCAGCTCGCAGGCCTGTTCCATTCTGACCTTTTCTTGACCAAGGTCCTTTGCTTTGCTGAATTCTGAAGCAAAGTATTCATTTAACACTTCCCCAATCTCCCCCACCTCCAGGCACATGTTGCCTCCTTTATCCTGAAGCAGCCCCAGCTTCATTCTCATCATCCTTCTGTTCTTCACATGTGCATAGAAGACCTTGGGGTTCTCCTAATCCTACAGGCCAAGGCCTTCTCATGCCGCCTTCGAACTCTCCTAAGCCCTTTCTGAAGCACCTTCCTAAGCACCCATTCTATCAGCCACGTTTCCCTTTTCCTGCCATCTTTTCCTTGTCCCAGTGGGACAAACCTATCCCGAACCCTGCACAAGTGGTCCCTAAACTTCTTCCACATTACTTCTGTGCATTTTAAACATCTGTTTCCAATTTATTCTCGCTAGTTCCTACCTCATCCCTTCAAAATTGCCCTTCCCCCCATTTGACCTTCCTCTTCCGGAAGGTCATTCCACTCAGCCACCACTCTGAGTGAAGAAGCTTCCTCTCATGACATTCTAAAGTTTTTCCCCCTAACCCTTAACTTATGACCCCTCGTTCCAATCTCACCTACCCTCAAGGGGAAAAGCCTATTCACATCCACTCTATCAATCCCCCTCAATTGTAAATACCTCTATCAAATCCCCCCTCAACCTTCTACGCTCCAATGAATAAAGACCCAGTCTACTCAATCTTTCTTTGTATTCTAGATACTGCAATCCAGAATCTTGAATCTAAGTAGCTACCATCAGAACTATGGCAATTTCTCAGGAAAATACAGCTCTTTGATATCATTGCTTATTTTTGAATTCACTTGTCCTAGCAGATTAGAATATTGCAAATGTATCAGAATTATCAACTACAGAGAGAGAAATATTAACAATCATAGACCTATTAAAGACAACATCAGGATCCATTGTTGAAGCGGTAACCAGACAATTAACAAAACCAACACAATTTGTCAGAGTCAATTTCATTCAATCAAAAGGAAATTACCTTTGTCAAATCAGTGCAGGGCATTGAAATGGAGACCACTGAAGCTGATGTATTTAGATGTTGAAAATGCATATCACTTTGACTTCGAACTCTGACTGAAACCAGCAGTTATCACAAAAGGAGTTATTACCTGGATTGGGGAACATGTCTTATGCAAGGTTAACAGAGTTAGGACTTTTCTCTTTGGAGTGACAAAAGATAGAGGCATATTGGATCATGAGGGGCTCAGATAAGATGAACAGCCAGCACCTATTAGACATAGACATAGAAGATAGGAGCAAGAGTAGGTCATTCGACCCTTCGAGCCTGCTCCGCCATTCAACGAGATCATGGCTGTTCTTAAAGTTCAGTACCCCATCCCCGCCTTCTCTCCGTAACCTTTAATACCCTTATACCTTTAATACCCTTATTTCCCAGGACAACGATAGCAAATACTAAAGGCCATCTGTTTAAGGTGTATGGAGGAAGGAAGTTTTTGGAGCAATTACAGAGGTTTGTTTTATTTTTAAAAAACATAGTGGTGGGTGCCTGGAAAGCATTGCCGGGGATAGTGATGGATCACACCTCTCCATCCATCACGGTCTCTGACCCTCTGAATTGTAGTTGTTGCCTCCCTTGTTTATAACTACAATGTCAATCCATTCTCCGTCAACCTCTGCTCCATTTTCCTTCCATCTTTCCATTTGTAACTAAACGATCTCACATACCACTTTGTGTGATGTGTCCAAATAATCAATGCCGCAGAGATATGGTTTCTCAGACTAATGTTATGCATATCATTTACAGACAGGATAACAAACAAAGTAGTTCTACAAAGGGAACGAAAACAAACTTATTTAAAAAATAGCAACCAAAATTCTTTGGACACGTGAAGAGATATATAACATTCAGTTGCAACAGGAAAGCTGGTGCAATAGGGACATTCAAAATAGTCTTAAATAGAAGCATGGATGTAAGAAAAACAGAGGATGTGTGGTAGGGAAGGGCGAGATTGTTTTGGAATAGTTGTACATAGGGCCTGCACTGTGCTGGAATGTTCTAGAAGTTTGAGTTAACAGAGTTAGGAGCCATGTATTTAATACAAATTTTACAAGTTTAAATTTTGACATACATATGGCATGGTTACAGGCCATTTTGGCCCATGTGTCCGTGCCACCCAATTAACCTACATCCCTGGTACATTTTGAACAGAGGGAGTAAACCAGAGCCGCCAGGGAAAACCCACACAGACACGGGGAGAACATACATACTCCTTATAAACAGTGCGGGATTCAAACCCCCGCCTCGATTTCAGGCACTGTAAAGGCTAACCGCTATGCCCATGGGCAGAGAATGGTCAAAAGATTTTTTTTTAAATAAGCAGAAGAACTGATCCAGCCCTAGACGAATGTATTCAAGTTTCATGCTGACCCAAATCTTGGAGAGTAATTGAAGAATAGGTAGAGACAGACACCATTTAAACCAAAAAGATAGTAGGAGGAGTGTAATGTTGGAAAATGGTTGGTTGTTTACCAGCTTCCATCCAGACCCCCGTACAGCCTGAGAAAGGGGATAAAAAGAGTCTCTGAGTGTCCATGGAGTCATCTTCAGTGCTCCCACAACCTCTGCAGCCGCACAAGGCTCCTGTTCAATTCGACCCATCGGCCACAGGAGCCCAGATCCAAACCTTGAATGCCACGAGTAGACCTTCAGCACCTGGGGGCCTTTTGGGAGCCCTTCTCACCCTCAGCAACTTTGCGAATCCTATTTCCAAGACCGGCTTCTCATGACCCAGGCTCCAGCAGTTCACAGCCCAGTGTGAGTCCTTTGATCTCTTCATCAGCAGGCTAATGGCCTGTGTGGGTTCCTTGCCTGCAAATCACCAACAATTCACCGCCTGTGTGCGTCCTTCCGTCGAGGAGCTCATCGCTGGTCCGCCACTGTAGTCACCATCCCTGATGGAAAAGAGCTGGCAAATGAGTGTATCATTGATAGGGAGATGGGAAGCAGGCAGTGGCGATAAAGGCTTTGTGGTGAAACACGAAAGTCTGCAGAAACTGTGACACATGGAAATGTTGGAGGATCTCAGCCAATCTCACAACATCTATAGAAGGTAACGATAATGTAAAGGGATGGATTATGTATGTGAATTGGCTCGGGCTGGCCCGCCCCCTGATGACACACTTACCTGGACTCCTCCCCGGGACCCAGGCCATAAAGGTCGGGCCACCTTTCCCTTCCCTGCACTTTCCGAGTTTGAATCCAGGCCAGTTCAAGTCTCCTGTGTAATAAAGCCTATCGTTCCCTTCAGTCTCTGTCCTTGTAATTATTGGGGCAACTGATCGTGCCCAACAGATATATTACTGACGTTTCAGGCCTGAGCCCATCTTCAAAAACACAGGAAGACATTTGAATACTGGAGGAAAGGGGGAGAAATGCAGACCAACAGCCAAAAGGACAGCCAGAAAAAAAGGTGGGGGGGGAAAGAAAGGCAACAGGGGGAAGTAGTAAGGGGGTGCTTACCAGAAACCAGATAAGTCAATGTTAATTCCACCTGGTTGGAAGGTGCCCATACGAAGACAAGGTGCTGTTCCTCCAATTTGCAGTGCTCGAGACCATGGACCAACACATCAGCAAGGGAACGGGATGGGGAAAATCAGAATGGGTGGCCACTGGGAGGTCCACGCTATTGCGAATGTGCTGAACAAAATGATCTCCCAGTCTCCAGCGTAGAGGAGGATGCAACAGGAGCCCCGGATGCAATAGACGACCCTTGCAGATTCACAAGTGAAATGTAGCTTCACTTGGAAAGACTTTGCATGCGGGCAGATAATGACAAAGGGATCAGCCCTGCATGCTCGGATGTTCACTGTATTTATGAACTGTTGAGCTGGAAGAAGCATCTATAAAATTCCCAGATAATTTAATTAGGAAATGCACTACACAGCCTAGATAGGAATAGGTAACTGAAGAGACCCAGTTGCAGCAAAATAATAGAAGGGGGATTTCAAAGAGGGTAAGTAGCAGGTCATCCACTTTAAACAGTAGAAAGAGATATTGGAGTATTCTAAATGACGAGAAATGAGAAAATGCAGCAGACCAAAGAGATTTGGGAATTCAAGTATACAAATCATTTAAAGTTGGTCGACAGGTACAAAAAGCAATCATAAAGACTAATGGAATATTGGTCTTTCGGATAAAGTGACAGGAATATGAACAAGCGAATGTTATACAGCTGTCATATGGAGCATTGGTCAACACCCATCTGAACAAATGCATTCATTCTTGGGCACCTCACCAGATATATCTGGCCTCGGGGTGGGTGTAGCAGAATTATTTTGGGGCTTAGAGATTTACAAGAAATAAATGACATGAACTTGGCTTGTAATCTGTTCACTGCAGTGGATTCAGGGGAACTCTGCTTCGAATTTGCTCAGCCTGGTAAATCGTTCAATCAGTTGGATGTGGACACATTCCTTCCTCCGACAGGGGATGTGACGGCGGTGGAACGTCCCAAGTTGGCAGCATCCTGGGCCTCCACATTCTGGAGGGCCACCTCCAGTGTGCCTGCCAAATTTGACCATCCTCTGCAGACTGAGCTCACCTTGCTCTAGTCATCTCTGGCGGATGTAATGGGACCTGATCCCTGCGACATGGGTGTCTCTCATCAGATCCTCCAAGTACTCCATGGTCATCATGGCCTTACATTCACAGGACTGTCCAAGGGTTCGCAGGGCCTAGAGGTACTTGGCATTCGACTCACTAGGAGGTAACCGTAACCCTAAGACCTCGTTGACCTTTCAATATGTCCATTGCCTCTGGATAGGACGCGGAGTCCCTGATCAACGAGTAGGCCAAGAGCCCGACTTGGGAGTGCAGTACGTAATTTGTTGTTCTCTGACTGAACGAGGGCTGAAGATGTCTGCAGGAATGCTTTGAAACAACGCAGCCAGAGTTCAAAGTTGGTAGAGGCCTCAGGCGATTGAGGGTAGATCTCCAGTTTTTCTGGCTTCAGGATCTGCTCCATTGTCAAGATTTTCTTTTCTTTGGCTTGGCTTCGCGGACGAAGATTTATGGAGGGGATATAGTGAATAAAATTGGTGCACCATCAATGACTGAAATTCAGCAAAACAAATAGGCTTTTTATTCACAATAGAATGAAGGCATACCCCTGAAGGTTGACAGTCCCAAACTGAGGAGGGGGCTTAGAGGCAGTCACATTTATTCAGGGGCCTGTGTCAAAACATTAGTGCATTTCCCAAATTACATTTGAGAAGGTGGTGGTCACTCATCCTCTGGGTAAGAACACTGCCACAGCGTTGTTGCAGAGGAGGTTCGAGGGTTAGGACACAATGACAGGGATACAGTTCCAAGACAGAGTGGTGTGCGATTTGAGGGGGACTTGCAAGGAGTGCGTTTTCCATTTGTCTTATAGGATTGTCCATCCTGGTGGGTTGGGAGCCACACACAAAGTGTGTGAGGAATTCAGCATCTGTGAAAGTTAACACTGGACAACACATTTTTTTCCAAAAAGTTCGCTTCCTCAAAACAAATGAGGAATATGATCGATAACATCAAGCTGAACACAAAGATAATTTCAGATTTTCTCTATCACGTCGGAAGTTGGAGAAACATTAAATTAAATTTATTGAATTTAGCATTAATATTCTCGCTACAAATGGAACAGAATGCAACATTGATGAGACATTTCTGCTGTGTTAAATCTTCCTGCAGACTTTTGTTAAGTCCACTCACTATGCTATTGACTGAAGAACATGTGCATCAACATGCATTCAATCCATAATCAATGTAAAGCACAGCATTTGTATAAAAGCAGCTGCTTTTATAGCCTGCCTGCATTTATCCTGACTGAGCATGCCCAGGCCTTGGACAATATTTGCATAGCGCCTGCACTGAGTGCATGTCCAGACATTCATGGACTGACCAAAACAGCTTTCTTTTGGGCAATATACTAGTAACTTAAAATAGGACAGGAAATCACATAATAGGTTATATCTTAAAAAAAAGTATATGATAGGAAAATGTTCTTCTCCATTCTTTTTATTACGTTTAAACTCACAAAAATATAAAGAATGAGGTTACAGATTGTAAATCAAATAGATATACGTCATAAACAAACAGTAATCAATTCCCTACAGCTTTATTCTTGAAATAATGGACAAAAGATTAGTCTAGGCCATTAGTTTTCAAACTGCCCCTTAAACTCACATTCCACCTTAAGTAATCCCTATGCCATCTGTACTCTATGGATTGCTTAAGGTGGTATGTGAGTGGGAAAGAAAAAGGTTTGAAAACCACTGTTTTAATTGTACCTAACTGACTCACTATTGCACGGTTTCAGAACTCCAAAGGAAATGGGCCAATGACAATTTTTCTCAAGCAAAATATTTCAGTAACAATTGGTTCTCGAGCAGTGATCCTCAACCTTCCCTTCCCACTCACTTCCCACCTTAAGCAATCCTTGACTAAACACAGAGCACCAATGGCATAGGGATTACTTAAAGTGGGATGTGAGTTTAGAGGGGCAGTTTGAAAACCACTGTCTAGACTAACAACCTAATCCTAAACTAAATAAAGCAGCCTGAACCCCAAACCTAACTGTACAAATTAGAAGTTGGGATGCCTTAAAACAAAATTCAATAATAAACAAGAACATCTCCTGTTACAAAAATAAAGATAGCTGACATGAAAGGAAAATCAATAATAAAGTTGGTTTAAAAATCATGAAAAAAATCAAACTTACTCCAAACTTAATATCGGTATGAGTTATAGCACATCTAATCTTCTCTAAATGTAAACAAGCTAAAGTTTGGCATGTCCATTGGACGTAGGGAGGCAGAATCAAATATTTCCACCAAAGCAAAATAGATCTTCCAGCCATAAGTCTCATGAATGCAACAAGAAGGAAAATTTTGAAGTGATTTTTGTGATCAGCCACCCAAAATGCACAAAATGTACCCAAAAATGTTCAGGAAGCAAAATCTTTGTTGTCCAATGTTATAGACATATAGCGTTTCCAGCTTTCATGGCCATGGTTTGAGGATAATAGGCAAACCATTTAGGACCGAGATGAGGAGGAATTTCTTTACCCAGAGGGTGGTGAATCTGTGGAATTCATTGCCACAGAGGGCAGTAGTGGCAGGTTCATTAAATATATTTAAGAGGGAATTAGATATATTTCTTCAGTATAAGGGTATTAAAGGCTATGGAGAGAAGGTGGGGACGGGGTACTGAACTTTAAGATCAGCCATGATCTCGTTGAATGGCGGAGCAGGCTCGAAGGGTCGAATGACCTACTCCTGCTCCTATCTTCTATGTTTCTATGTTTCATCTTTCATCAGAAATTGAAAGAATTGGGTGGGCACCCAAATAAAATGGTGGGCTGCGGGAGGGGAGGGGCAGGCTGACAAGTCTTCAGTGAATCCTGGTGGGAGGGGCCAGGAAAGGAGCAAAAAGGTGATTGGGTGAAGCAAAAAGCACTGAGAAAGGTGCTTTCTCGTTGGAGCAAGGAAAGAGAGCTGAGACAGGAACTTTCTGATTGGAAGAAGAAAGGGAAGGGGTGTGGTCTGGTGGAAGGTGATGGTGACAGGTTGGTAGGGAGGGTGGAGGGGAAGAGAAGGAGGAATGGAGTCAGAGATACAGTAAAATAGGAGAGGGGATTTAGGAATTATTTAAACTAGCTACTGCTTGCTGTAAGCAAGTTTGTTTCAATTGAAGCTCATTTAAAAAAACTAAGAGGCGAATATAGCAGTATAATCAATTTTATATTCAACAGAAAAGCATTTTAGTTTTTAAAATATCTAGATAGTATTAAAAAAATTGAATCCACGGGGGTTGGGGGGGGCAGCTGGTCATGTTTGCCACCTTGTGGGAGTGGCTGGAGGCCACTTTGGTCAGTGTCTGTATCTGGACACATCCCTTAGTTGGTTTGTGGCAGTGATGAGCTGAAGGATGTGACTGAGAGTTGACTTGGTCCAAAGGCCCAGGATGTGGTGACACAAGAGCCTTTTCCATTCAATGGAGGAACTCAGCAGATCCCACTGCATCCAGGTTCAATTTCACATTTATTACCATCCAAGGAGCTAATTGCAGACTTCAGGAGGAAATTAAGGGAACATGACTCAGGGGAGAGCATCAAGAACTTCAAGTTCCTGGCTGTCAACATCTCTGAAGATTTGTCCTGAGGCCTCCATATTGATGTCACCAAATTTCCAAAGGTGGAGAGCATGGTTGCATCACTATCTGGTGTGCAGGTACTAATGCACAGGACAGAAGGAAAAAAAAAAACACACCAGAGAGTTGTGAACTCGGCCAGCGACATTACAGGAACCAGACTTCACCCCATTGAGGACAACTACAAGAGGTAGTGTCTTAAGAAAGCACCACCTAGGCCATGCCCTCTTCACTCAGCTACTATCGGGAAAAAGGTACCATCAGGGAAAAGCCTGAGGATGAACACAAGGCACAAGAACAGCTTCTTCCCCTCTGCCATCAGATTCCTGAATGGACAATGAACCACAATCACTGCCCTATTTTATCTTATTTTCTTGCCCGACTTACTTATTTTTGAAATGTAATTTCTAGAAATATTTGCTCTGTTTTTTTCTTTGGCTTGGCTTCGCGGACGAAGATTTATGGAGGGGGTAAAAAGTCCACGTCAGCTGCAGGCTCGTTTGTGGCTGACAAGTCCGATGCGGGACAGACAGACACGGTTGCAGCGGTTGCAGGGGAAAATTGGTTGGTTGGGGTTGGGTGTTGGGTTTTTCCTCCTTTGCCTTTTGTCAGTGAGGTGGGCTCTGCGGTCTTCTTCAAAGGAGGTTGCTGCCCGCCAAACTGTGAGGCGCCAAGATGCACGGTTTGAGGCGTTATCAGCCCACTGGCGGTGGTCAATGTGGCAGGCACCAAGTGATTTCTTTAGGCAGTCCTTGTACCTTTTCTTTGGTGCACCTCTGTCACGGTGGCCAGTGGAGAGCTCGCCATATAACACGATCTTGGGAAGGCGATGGTCCTCCATTCTGGAGACGTGACCCATCCAGTGCAGCTGGATCTTCAGCAGCGTGGACTCGATGCTGTCGACCTCTGCCATCTCGAGTACTTCGAGATGCTGCCACAAACAACAATTTTGCAACAATATTCAACCAGATAAAACTGTGTTTCTCCAGTCCACAGTACATACACAATGCACAGCACATAGTCATCAGATAAAGTTGTCATTTAAAATAAATAGATAACTATTTTGCTCCTTTCCTGGCCCCTCCCACCAATCTCACAGCCTGTGGAAAGAAGCTATTTCCCATCCTGACACCCCTGATCTTGATGTTCCTGTGGCAGTGGGTCAAAGATCCCATGAGCTGAATGAAAATGGTCCTCTAATTCTTTGAGCCCTATTTAAGCAACGCTACCAGTGAATGTCGTCAATAGAGGAAAGTGATCTTTTCGGCAATCCTGTGTATCGATTTCCAGTCCAATCCATGGATAGCAATAGGCGGTTGACATTTCAGGCCTGAGACTCAAATTGCTTCGCCTTCCATGGATGTTACATGACCTGCTGAGTTCTTCCACCACTTTTGCGTCGTGTCGCAATCTCCAGCATCTGGAGATTCCTTGCTTAGCCTTTCCTTTTCACATCCACTGACAGGCAGGTGAAAAGTGTTGCCTGTAAAGTTGTGAGAAAGGATCATAAGTGTAGTGTGCTATCGAACAGAAGCAAACACTCAAAACAAAGTCTGTTCAACAGGCTTTATTCGACATAAAATTCCACAAAGCTGGCTGTGAGGAATGGCTGTTGCAAGCTCGGAGACTGTCTTTGAAGGGCCGGATTTGCCTTATATCCCGGAGGGTGATTGACAGTCGACTGGGTGGGGCTTGGTCCATTCAGGTCAGCTGATTGACAGCCGGCCAGGCGTTGTCTTGTCCTCATGCTCTTCTGCAGGTACAGAGGTCAACCCCTGCAGTAGGCCGGTGGTGTACCACCACAGTCAGGAAAACAAAACATCTACCCATGGTATTGGAGATCCTTCAGGTGCAGAGGGAATGGCAAAAAAAGAATGTCATAGCAACAAATTCCTGTCAAAGGCTCTGCAGCAGAGGTCAGAAATGTTGAAGTTTGTGCTCCACATGCAGTTCAAGGATTAGGGATCTCTCCTGGTTTCAAGGGGAATTGAAGAGGAAAGAGCAAGGTTCAGTTCTAAAGTTCAAATTGATTGCCAAACATGATGTTGAAGGATATCAGCTCCAGATTGAGAGGTGACATGAATCTGTTCCAATTCTCCCTCCGCACCAACAAGCCCACACAGCTTATGCCATCTCATTGGCACTACACACCAGGACTGCAAAGCTGCATACATCAGAATATGCCTTATTGACTGTCCAGCATCATTCCCTCAAAACTGATTAGCAAACTCCAAGACCTGGGCCTCAACACCCCACTATGTAATTGGATCCTTGATTTCCTCACCTCCAGACCACAATCAGAAACAAAATCAGAACTTATCGTCATGAAATTCAGTGTTTTGCAGCAGCGTCACAGTGCAAACAATCTTATAAACCACTTTTAGAAGATTACGTGGAATTTTCTTCAGGCAGTTGAGTCCAATCAATGGCCGACACGTGTAGTAGGCCAGATCATGTCCTACATCTCCTATGCTTCATGACACGAGAGTTTACTCAGTCACTGGGAGCGGGGTTTGTCATTGGAGGGCGTGATAGATCTAGTTTTACTTTTGGATAGCTGGAAGTTCACACATGACAGAATAGGAGGATCCAGTCCAGGCCTTGACCTTACAGAACAAGTGGCGGTGTCGGCCATCTCTGCGTGTCGGACCAAATACTGGCTCTCCTTCCCCCAATCAGTGGCTGACGAAGAAGAGGCTCCATCTTTAGGATTCATCTCTGTCGGCCTCGACATACTGAGGACCAGTGGCCATTAATAGCCCAGCCGTTTGTTGGGATCCTCTTAATTACGAAGCCCATTAAGGAAAGAGTTGGTCTTTGGAACACACACGCGCACAGTCAGGCCGAGGCAATCTGCTGGCATTTGGCCCCAACAGATGGCCTGAGCACAAAAGGAACCTTCCGGCAGGTTACCCATCCTTTTGTACAAATGGAAGTTTCCAACAGTTCGGCTCTGACACGCACCATTCAAGGAGTGGAGGGAGGAATGTGTGAATGCAGCTTTTAATTAGGCTCTGGCCCCTATAGGTCATTATTTTTGCTTATGGTGGCCTCTTGTTTTAATGGTTAAAAAGGAAAGCATCCCTTTGTCACCACTGCCCTCTCCCACTCCCCCTGCAGTGTTATGCAGCTGAAGATTAAGTCTTGTCTAAAAGAGAGAAGAATAAAACTGAGGGGGATGCAGTTTAATTAGGTCTTCAGAGCAATATTCCTGACGAGGTCACCTCACCCCTGGTTAAAGCAGTCAGAGCAATTCATTATCGAAAACAGACGCTGACTAAGCACTTTTAAAAAAATTCGGACATGCAGCAGAATAAAAGCTCCTTGCAGCCCCCGAGCCCCTCACCTCCCCCAACCTACAAACTCAGTACATTGTTTTTGGAGAGTGGGAGGAAGCCGGAGCATCCGGAGGAAACCAGCGGAGACTCTAGGAGATCGTTTAAGCTCCTTAAACGATGGATCAAGGTCACTGTAATAGCAGTGCACTGACCACTACTCTAACCGTGCCTTCTCTCCACCCTGGTGAAATAGGACCTCTCTGCATTGGCAAACGTGCCTGCATGTCACTGTTGGTGAAGAACTCATTAGAAACTAGAAAGGGTGCAGGCCCATGATGTTGTACCAACCTATATAAATGTATCTTACATCAGTCTAATCATTCCCTCACACAAACCTTTTATTTCTTACCTCCATGCACCAATCTGAGAGACTTGGTTGTGCCAGCCTCCACCACCGTCCCCAAAAGGAAGCTCCTGCCGATGACCATACCAGAGCCATGTCTTCTGTATTGGAACTGCCCTGAGAGGTCGCACCATGTCATGGCCGGCACTTTGTTGCCAGGCAGGGGATGGGTTGAAGTCCAGGAGGTTTCCACTGGTTTGGGCGAGATTTGAGCAAAGTTGTTTGTCTTTGTCCGGCCCCCTTATTCCTGCTCCACCATTCAATGAGATTGCAGCTGACCTGATCTCCACTTCCTCACCACTTGCCTGCCATCTTAATTCTCTTGGCTCTTTCTTTGGCCTTCAATATATTCAGCGACTAGTAGAGAATTCCAAAGATACACAGCTCTCCAAAAAGGGAAATTTCTCTCCATCTGTCTTGACAGAGGTGATCCTTTACTCGGAAATAATTTTGAAATTCTAAATCATTTTACAAGGTAAAGTCTATTTGTCACCAAATACCTCGTTCAGCGAGGTTTCATCTGCAAGCAGACAAATGGGTTATCTCTAACCTTCATGTGGCCATGTGAAGAGTACAACTTACAAAGTAGAGGATTACAATGAAAAAGGATCAATTAGTACCAAGCAACTGCAACATGAGGGCACAATTGTGGGGTTCATTCGAGAGCCTGACGGCTGCAGGGAAGAAATTGCCTTTAACTCTGCCGGTGCACAGTGTCACCTTCTCCCTGATGGGTGGAGGGAGAAAAGAGTGTGTCCAGTTTAAAAGGGCTGGATAGAGTTGATGTGGGAAAAAATGTTTCCAGTAATGGGAGAGACTTGAACCAAAGGGCCTCAGAATGGCTGTTTAGAACAGTGATGAAGAGAAATTTCTTCACAGGGCGGTGACTCTGGAATTCATTGCCACAGACAGCTGTGGAGAGCAAGCAGAGACTGATAAGTTCTTGAGTAGTAAGTGTATCAAAGGTTATGGGTGAAGGCAGGAGAATGGGGTTGAAAGGAAAAATGCATCAGCAATTATTTGAATGGCGGTACAGTCGATGGGTTGAATGGCCTAATTCTGCTCCTGCATATTAGAGCCTTATGGTCTTTCACCACATAACATCTCAGCATCCTCCTTGAGAATGCTCCTGAGAATCTCGTAATGTTCAATCAGGCCACCTCTCATTTCTGGTGAGTCGAGGCCCAAGCTTGCTCGAACATCCCTTGTGAAACAGTTCCTTCATCCCTGGTGAAGCATCTCTGAACTGCTTTGAGAATTAGTATGAACTTTCTTTAAAGGAAGGGTAGGGTGATGGTTAGGTTGGCTTGGTCAAGTATTCAGTACTCCTGTCCAAAGGCCCAAATTCAACCACACTCTGGCAAATGTGGAATTTATATAAAAATGAGAGCACAATATACAGCTGATGGAGCTGCTACCCCACAACTTGTGTCCATGGTTCGAGCCTAACCTCAGGTGCTGACATTGTCGTGCCATGCGGAAAGAGGCCCTTCGGCCCAATTTTCTCCACACCAACCAAAATGTTCCATCTACACTCAACCCACCTGCCCACATTTGACCCATATCCCTCCAAACCCATCCTATCCATGTAACCATCCAATTTATTTTCCTTATACATTGCAATAGTACCTGCCTCCACCTCCTCCTCTGGCAGCCCATTTGATACACCCACCACCCTCTATGTGTAAAAAAAATCCTGTTAAATCTCTCCCCACTTCACCTGGATCTTCTCCTTGGTTTTACCACCATGCTATTATGCATGTAAATAAGAACTACATTTCCCAGCATGCAATGCATGCAGTTGCCCCAAAACCAGAAGTGACGTATTTAAGGGGAGTCACGAGCATTGCCAGTTACTGTCAGTCAAAGACAATTGGAGGCGGTGGAAGCAACACAAGGAAAATAAAGTTGGTTAATTCATAAAGTCATTCTTCTTGAAAGAACAAGCCTACATCACCGAGGTTCGCAATGGGCAGGTTAACTGATCACTGCATTTTCTTCAAACTGCATAGGTGAATGTCTCAGTGGAGTTGATGGGAAGTAAAGAGACAAGTGTAAGTGTGGAGTCAAAGGTCAGCATGGACTTCATGGGCTGAAGGGCTTGTCATAGTGTTTTGTCTCTCCAGCCATGCCTGAACACAGTTCTCCAATTGTGATCTCACCAATGGTTGGATGCAGCAAACCCTTATCTTTGCACTCTATCCCTCTTACACGTCCTTTTTGACGTAAAACAAGAAAGTCTGCAAATCCTGGGGTTGAGAGCAATAATGGTTCATTGCGCCAAGTTAGATTTAGAGAGATACAGATAGTGACAGGCCTCACTGGCCCATGTAAATACAGCCACATGACTAATTAACCTGGAAACCCTGCACACTTTTAGAACTTGGGAGTAAACTGGAGCATCCATGAAGAGTACATACAAACTCCTTACAGACAGTGCCAGATTCAAACCCTGGTCGCTGGCAGTGTCATAGCACTGCACTAACCATGCCATCCTTAGCAATTTTCCCCATTTTCTACTTCCTGGCTCATCATCGGCTGCGATTGACGTTTGTGGCAATCACTTGTGTGAAAAAACCTGCCGTACCTCATGGCTGAGGTGTCCATTCTGCTCCCAATGTTTGCTTCCACCGACGTTAATAGAACCAGGTTTGTCGATTGACTGCCACAGTACATGTTCACAACTGAGAACAAACCTGCCTCAAGCTGTCCAATCACTGGAGAAGCACGCTATCATCACGGCCAAGCTCAGCGCCGAGGAGAGATAATAAAAGTGACTGCATGTGCATTAAAGAATAACAGGGACTGGGAATGAATTATACGGATAATAACGGAGATTGTAAGCATGTTATGCAAAGGGATTGGCAATGTGTTATAGTTAAGTCAATGTACAAATAAATAATTATCTTCCCTCCCTCTCCAATTTAACACCATAAATTAATATACAAGTAGCTATTTTCACTACTTGGCTCTAAATGACAAAATCAAGACTGAATTAATCCTTTTTTTTCCAAATTGATTCTGGAGCTACTCAGTGAATCAAATCAATCACCTTTACTCTCAACAAATTATTGACTAACTCAAATGAATAAAGTAAACCTCGTCCAGAATCACAATGAATTATTCAAACTCACTTAATTCTCGCCACCATTACATCACCTTTCCTCTGTCACAGCACATCGTGGTGGTCTTTCTCGGATGTCACCCACTCACTCTTGATTCCCGAGGAACTTTAGTTTTAACACACCTGCCCCGCTGGACTGTTTTTAAAAAGGAGGGGGTGAATGTGGGGCTACCACTATCTGTATGGATATGCTGTATGGGCTGGCCCACCCCCCTGGACCTGTGACTCCACCCTCCCAGATATCCCCATAAAGGCTGCCACGCCCTCCCCCTCCCTCAGTACCTGTCCCCGGAACTGGGCCTGCAGCATGCAAACTGTGCTGACACTTTAAGGTGATTAAAGCCTATTAATCACGACTCTGTCTGATTGCGGTCGATTGGTGTTTATTGGGCGGCACAGGCTCATTTGCTAAAAAAAAAGGGCCTGTTACCTTGCTATAAATCTAATTTAATTTAAAAATTAGCAGTTCTGTTCCTGAGCCTGGGAATGTTGAATCTGGAATAACTGGGAATATATTCCCACACATGCAACTTTGCGTTTTAAACTCAAACAGAAACCTTTCTCAGTAATTTCTTGCATTAAAGACCGTAATGAGAAATTTAAACTTAGGTGGATTTTAATATTACATGGATCTAAAGCCATGTAGCCGACCACAACACAGACACGTTAAGCTCCCTACTTTATTACGACTGGAAAGGTTGCTTTTATACTGATTGACTGAGCCAGCCATGTGAATAACAATAATGGGCGGGAACGTCCATGCATATGAATGCCCTCCTTCCTCAGCCTGTTTCTGCTGAGTTAGCTGGGCAGCTTGACCAACGGCATTTTAGGGCTGTTGGTCTGATACTGCCCCAGCTTCTACCCCCACCAGTCCTGGGAGTCACTTTAGCGATCTCTATCCACGTCTGCTGCCGCGTGATGTGCTGGCCGCCACAACCACACCTTTATCTGATCTCAGCCATTTGGGTTTAGAACATAGAATATTACAACACATGATGTTGTGCTGACTTATATAAATGTACTAAAAAAAATACAACCTTCCTTACCTCTTAACCCTCCATTTTCCTTTCATCCACATGCCTGTCGTTTAAATGTCCCTATTGTTACAGCCTCCACCACCACCCCCAGTGAATTATTCCAGGCATCCACTACTCAGTGTAAAAAAAAAACTTGCCCCTTACATCTCCCCTAACCTTTCCTCCCCTCACTTTGTACAGATGTTCTCCAGTGTTTGCGACTCCTGCCCCAGAGAAGAGGTGTTGGCTTTACATGTGGCAGATGAATGAACAGACAGGTTGCATATTAATCAGTCACAGAATAAATTTCCATCAATGGACAGTCTGAAACCAGGAATTGTAGTCTTGGGATAATTAATTGAATAGTAAGTGAGGAACATTTGGCTATTTTACTCTGGGTGTAGCAAGTACCTACAAATGAATTGATACTCTGTTCTGGAATGGTAGCTGTACTGGGGAGCAGGCTTTCCACTTCTCCAGTGAGGTATCTGACACTCTGGCATCAACATTGAATCACTGAAAGGTAGCAGAAGGTAGATGGGTGAAGGTTCTGTGATCATCGACCAAGACAGATCTCATCTCATTGCAACAGGAACTGGATGGACTGGGATAGTGGGAGGAATTTAACTTGGACAAGGGGGAAGCATTGCACTTTGGTTGGTTGCCCAAGGATAGATCTCGCACAGTAAATGGAAGAGCCCTGGAGAGTGTGATGGAACAGAGAGACGGGCGGTGAAGAGGGCATTTGGCACACTTCACTGCATTGAGTATTGAAGCAGGGATGCCTTGTTACAACAGTACAAGGTGTTGGTGAGACCATACATGGAGTACAAGGCACAATTCAGGTCACGCAGTCAGAGGAAGATGTCATTAAGCTGGGAAGAGTGCAGTAAAGATTTACAGGAATCTTACTCTGGCTTACAGGCATTAATGTTTTACATTACAGTAGAAGTGCTCTGCATTCCTCTGTAGTCTATTTGGTTGTAAGTGGGTGGCACAGGTTTCATGGGGCGGAATGGCCTATCATATATTGTTAATAGTAAAACAAAAATGGAAGCCCATTCTGCCCCTTGAAACCCATGCTGCCCACTAACTCCCAATTAACCTACTGACCCCATACATTTAGAGAGTGGGAGGAAAACAGAGCACCTGGAAGAAGCCCACATAGGTCACGGGGAGAGTGTAAAAACTCCTTACAGACAGTTCCAATTTTGCTGGTGCTGTAATAACCGCTACACCAAGCATATTTCAGTATGAGAGAGGCTGGGAACTTTCTCCCTGGGACAGAGGATGCTGAGGGAGAAACTGACAGAAGTTTATAGAACCATGAGTAGCATAGACAAGGCAAGTAGCCATTATCTTTTTTCCACACAGTAGTGAAATCTGGTCAGGTTTATCATCTGATTGTACAAATACAACCCAATGAAATAATGTTCCTCTAGTCCTCAGTACAAAACATGCAGACACACAACACATGATGATAAACCATACATATGCAGGACAAGTATTCACATGTAAAAATAAATAAATAGATGACATTTAGTAAATATGAGAGTTCCTTTAGTCGTTCAGTATTCTCACTGCCCATGGGAAGAAGCTATTCCTCAGTCTGGTGGTGCTAGCTCTGATCCTCCTGTATTTCTTCCCCAACGGGAGCAGTTAAAGAAAAGTGTGCAGGGTGGATAGGGTCCTCAATGATTTTTGCGCATGTTCAGCAACGGTTCTGTTAGATCACGTCAATGAGAGAAGGGAGACCCCTGTGATCCTCTCTCCACTCTTCTGGTCCTGTGGACCAGATCCATTTCTCTGCAGCAATTGTACCCACGCTGTGATCCTACCGGCCAGGACACTCTTGGTAGAGCTCCTGTAGAAGGTGGACATGACCGGTAGCCTTACCTGCTTCAGTCTTCTCAGGAAGGGCAGTCGTTTTTGTGCCTTCCTGACAAGTGAGGAGATGTGGTGGGTCCATTGGAGGACATAGATTTACAGAGAAAGGGGAAATATTTAAAAATAGCATGATGGATTCCTTTTCACACAGGGCATGGTGGGTAAATGGAGTGAGCTTCCCATAGGCACAATTATAAAATGGTACAATTATAAAGTTTAAAAGACGTTTACATTATTTTAAAATTTAGACATGCAGCACAGTTACAAGCCCTTCCAGCGCATGCCACCCAAATACCCCAATTAACCCAAAAAAAACACGCTCTTTGAAGGGTCAGAGGAAACCGAAGCATCCAGAGGAAACCAATAAAGACACGCAGAGAATGTACAAACTCTTTACCGACAGCACTGGGTTCTAACCCAGGGTGCTGGTGCTGTAATAGAGTTGAACAAGTACATGTATAGGAAATGTTCAGAGGGAGATGGGCCGAACACGAGCAAATACGACCAGCTTGGTCAGTATGCACTTTAGCCTGAAGGGCCTGCTTTGATGCAGTAAAACTCTGTCTCTAATTTTGGAGTTTGTATTTGAAGTCAACTCTCTGCAGTCATCATGTGTCAGTACGTCAAGATGGCAGACAGGAACTAACTCATGCAAGGATGCCACCTGCAGGTTAATGGTCAGTTACTTAAGAGTGGGGATGAACAGAGGGTCCTTGGGGTCCAAATTCATAGATCCCTCAAGGTCGTCACACAGGTCAATAGTTAAGAAGGGCCTATAGGCTTCATTAATAGGAAGATTGAGTTCAGGAGTAGAGAAATCATGTTGCAACCTTACAAATCTCTGGTGAGACCACACTTATAGTATTTCAGTTCTGGTCACCTCATTATAGCAAGGAGGAGATTTACCAGGATGTTCACTGGATTGGAAAACAAATCTAATGAGGCAAGGTTAGCAGAGCTGGGACTTTTCTCTTTGGAGCGTAGAACGATGAGAGGAGACTTGATAGAGGTCTATAGGATTATGAGAGGCATAGATAGGGTGGACAGCCAGTTCCTGTTTCCCAGGGCAGGATCAGCAAACACCCAGAGGACAGATATATTAAGTGAAGGGAGAGAAGTTTAGGGGAGACATCAGGGGTAAGTTTTTTTTAAAGTTGTGGGGGCCTGGAATGCTTTGCCAGGGGTGGTGGTGGAGGCTGAAACATTAGCGGTTATTTAAGAGACTCTGATACATGGATAAAAGAAGAGGGTTACAGGGTGGGGAGGGTTTAGTACTTCCTTTAAGGAAGGAATACATGATCGTCACAACATCGAGGGGCAAAGGGCTTGTTCTGTGCTGTATTTTCTCTACATTCTAAGATGTGCTGAGCACCCATGGGGTGATGTGGCTCTTCTCACCCATTTCACTTACACTCATAGATAGAATCTGTCATCCCACTTTTCTTCCAGGTGTTCTCCTTATTTGAGAGGTCACTCTCTCTGCCCTCCACTGGGGCCGTCGCACACGGGAGCCAGACCTGAAGGCGTTGCTCAGGCATCAGGCAGTTGGATAATATTCTGCTCTCTCAGGTGTGCATCTAAAATCCATTCACTTTGCTGAAAGTTCTCACTGAGCAATTAATTCAGACAAATTGCTTTCGGGGTTATGTTCAGATACTTCAGCCCTAATTTGACGGAGCTATTAGAGAGATACTACCCCAACCAATTATCGGAAATCTACACATCAATAGTTTTTATACAGATTCTTACACTCACCCACATAGAGTCCATGGAAACAGGCTCTTCGCCCCCAACTTGCCTATGCTGAGCGAAATGTCTCACCCATGCTCATCCCACCTGCCTGCATTTGGCCCATATCCCCCGAACCCCATCCTATCCACACAAATTTTTCTTAAATTTTGCAATGGTACCTAATTCAACCACCTCCTCTGGTGCCTGTTCCATACACCCACCACCCACTGTGTAAAATAGGTTCCTGTTAAATTTCTCCCCCAACAGCTATGTTCTCTGCTTTCCAATTCCCCTACTCAGGGCAGAAGTCTCTGCGTTCATTCCTCTCATGATGTTGAACAAGTCAAAAAGACCTCTGCATAAGGATACGGCTCATATACTCGTGGGGACAGGCGATCAGTTAACCAAGAGAGTTGGGATAAATGGGTAATCCTCTGGCTGGCAATCAGTGGTCAGCAGAGTGCCACAGCAATTAGAGCTGGGCCCATAACTGTTCACAATACACAAATGATTCAGGAACCAAGGATAGCAGGTGACACTAAATTGAGTTGGATAAGCAAATTGTGTGGAAGGCACAGAATGTCAGCAGAGAGATAGAGCTTGGTTTAGTGAGAGGACAAGGGTTTTGTAGGTGAGATACTATCTTGGAATGAAAAATAGTAAATTGCACTATTCTTGAGTGAAAAATTACAGCATGCTGTTCTGCAAGGGGGGGTCTGAGGGTACATGCATCACGAAAGTTAGTTTGCAGGTGCAAGAGGTAATCAAGGTGAACGAGACTATGGCCTTCTTTGCCAGAGGAACTGAATTTATGAGCGGAGAGGTTGTGCTACAACTGTAGAGGGTACAGGTGAGGCCGCACCTGGACGACTGGGTGGTCTCCGCACTTGGCTTTAGAAACGGCTTAGGGAAGGTTAACCACGTTGATTCCAGGTTAGAGGAGAGATCGCGTTGTCTCAGACTGTACATATTGGAGTCTAAAAGAGTGAGTGGCGATCATGTGGAAAATTACAAAACTAATCAATGAGAAGGAAGCAGGAAGATTATTTTCACACTGGGTGAGACAAGAACTAGGAAATATAGTGTCCAGATTCGGGAGAGTTGACTTAAGAACAGAGATGAAGAGGAACTGCTTCTCCCATGGAGAAGTTTATATATGGAGGTCCTTCCATCCCACAAGCCCCTGCTGCCAAAATACACCCCTGTGCCCAATTAACCTCCTGACCCCATATGTTTTGGAACATAGGAGGGGGAACCCATCCAGGTCACAGGGAGAACGTACTTCTAGACAGCGGCAGGTTCAAACCAAGGCTGCTAGTGCTGTAATGGCATGGGCTAACTGCTATGCTAACAGTGCCACCCTCAATGAGAAGTAGAGACCATAAGGCATAGCAGCGGAAATAGGCCATTCAGCCCATCAAATCTGCCCCACCATTTAATCACTGGCCCACTGCCTGGTCTTCTCCTCATTACCTTTGATGCCCTGGCTAATCAAGAACCGATCAATCTCTGCCTTAAACACACCCAATGACATAACCTCCACAACCCATCTGTGGTAATAAACTCCACAGATTCACCATCCTCTGGCTGAAGAAATTCCTCCCCATTTCTGTTCTACATGAACACCTCAATGAGGCTGCCTTATTGAATGTATTTAAGATGCAGATAGATAGATTTTCCAATAATAGGGGAATTGAGTGTTATGGGGAATGGGAAGTTAAGTGGAATTCAGTCCAGCGTCAGAACACCCATGATCTATCAAATGGCAGAGTAGGCTTGTTGGGCCAGTAGGCCTACTCCTGCAACATTGAACCATAGAACACTAGAGCAGAGAAACCTCCCATTCTGCCCATCTAGCCCATGTTGAACTCTTATTCCATCTAGCATGGTTAGTGTAGCGGTTAGCACACCGCCTTTACTGCGCCAGCAGTGGGGGCCAGAACTGGGTTTGAATCCTGCGTCATCTGTATGTTCTCTCTGCGACTGCGTGGATTTTCCCCATGGGATCCAGTTTCCTTCCACCTTTCAAAAACGTGCTGGGGTGTAGGTTAATGGGGTGTAATCAGTGTAGGGCCGATTTGGCTTGTTACAGTGCTGTATGTCTAATTTAATTTACATGTACCTATCTGTCATGGAGAGGCAGCATCCACCACTTGGTGGCGATGCTGCGCTCCTGTTACACTACCTGCCAGTCAAGGTCAAAGACTCACCCCAAGCCATCAAGTTGACCCTTACGATTGGCCCACCTAAATTACCAGGTGCTGCAGTCCAGGCAGCCCGCCCAGACTCAGCCCTGACCTTCACCCAATTGGCCCAAGTGAATCACCTCAGTTCACCCCTGCTGAGCCATTGGCCACAGCAACCAAAGAAGCCCACACTGACACTTACAATTGGCCCCCAGAACTATAAAGGAGTATGTGCCCCTTTCTTCTGCCTCTTTGCACTCCTCCTGCACTGGGTACAAGGCGAGGTACAAGAGCCATGTCCATACTGGTCAAGGGATGGGGTCACGTAATATCACCTTGATCTGATTGTTGAATGTGTATGCTCTTGTAACTTCCCCAGTTTCTGTGGGTTTCCCCCTCGTCATCCAAAAGTGTAAAATTTGCTTAACATATCGATCCTGTTGTCTCAATTCCATCCCTGAAGTAAACGTGTGCTTTGTACCTGCACTTTGGTCTGGTTCTTAACCTGTGGGACCCACATGAACCCGAACAACACTATCCAATCTTAAATGTCAAAAATGAATCGATATTCACCAACTCCACTGGAAGCTCATTCCACGCTCTCGCCACTGTCTGAGTGAAATTCAGCCAAGTGTCCTGAATTTACCACAGACCAATGAACCACTCTTCCTCAGCCCACAATTCTTTGGGGCGTGGGTGGAAATCAGAGCACCCGGAGGTAACCCACATGCTCCAAGGAAAAACAAATTCCACTGGGGCAGAGTTCAGGATTGAAGCACTGTGTGGCAGCAAGCTCTACCCACTGGGCCCATGGAACAGCATGTGTAGCACATTGGTCCAGTTTGGGCTTTGGAGAAAGGTAGGCAGGGGAGCAACAGAGTGGTCATAAAGCAAGGTGGGAAATGGATCAGTCGCCCAAATCTTGATCCACCTTTCAGCCAAGTAAACCTCGCTGAATCACTGAAGAACAGACCCCGTTCTCGAGAGGAAGGGGCGTGGGGATTAAACACCCCCTTTACAATGAAGGATAATAGTGTCATCAATCAGCTCTCACTGAGAAAGACAAAGAACAAAACAAAACCCCATGACCCAGAACTAACAAAATGTTTATCCAACATTCACAAGTTCCGATTGAAAATGAGAAGTTCATTTTCCAATTTGGATACTTAAGGATAGAGTTTCGTCAGACAGATTTCAAAACCTCCGTCAAATCAGTGAGTGATGGCTGCAGACAGGCGGAACAATGCGAGATGTCCCATTAACAGTCTCCTTGCAGGGACTACGACTTGAACTTCTGCTCCTGAACACTCAAAGGTCAAAGTTCAACAACAGCATCAATCAAGAAGAAGTGTTAGTATGTATACAGCACATCTTCTAATTCCAACCCTGGACGATGTCAAGTGGGCATTTTATTCCCAGCCTCTCATCCATTCCACACTTTCCCCCGTCTCCCTCCCTCCCTCCTGTTACTCTCCATTCCACTCTCCCTCCCTTCCCTTCCCTGCCCACTCTGCCTCTTTCACAAATTCTGCATCTCCTCTTCTCCCTCTCCATTACACACTACTTTCTTCTTTCTTCCACCAATCTGGCCTCTCCAACTCTCTGACAAAGGGCCCAGGCCCGAAGCATTGCGAGTCCCTTTACTTTCCATGGATGCTGCATGACCTATTGAGTTTCTCCAGCACATTTGTGTATTACACTCAACTCCAAACTCTGCAGATTTTCTTGTTTAGCTCTCCACCTTTCTCCATATGTCTCCCTCCACCAATGTTCCCTCTAATTTTTAGTAGTCAGTGCATGCAAAACATTTTACACTGTGCAAATGTTTTTTTTTCCTGTTACAAAAGTCTGTGCTCACTGAATGCTTGTGCAAATGTAAACTCGAAATTGTTTCAAGATCATTTTGGTCCAGCCTATCACTTCAGGGCTAATAAAACTGCATTGGCATGTTTTAATATCATACAAGTATGATCACATTCTATGATTTAGTAACGAATTTAGCTAAGATTATAGTCAAGTTAGCTAAGAGATTATTTTCAATAAGTATAATTATTATTTTAGGTAACTAACCTTTTGTACACACATTGATTTCCTTTGTGTGCAGGTTGCAAAATGCCTGTGCATGCGCACCGCCTGGAGGGAACAGTGCATTTCACCCTTGTTTTGCTTTCTCCCTCCTTCATTCCTGATTCTGCTTTCCTCCTTTATTTTCCCACTCTTTCCTCATTAAATAAACCCCCACCCCCCATATCCAGTTTCCTCCCACCCTTCAAAAGATAAGTTTAGGTTAATTGGGTGACACTGTCTTGTGGGCTGGAGGGGCCAGTTACTGTGCTGTATATCTAAATAACAAATCTAAATCTCTCCTCTTTAAATTACTACCTTTGCAAATTTATTGACAGGTGGAAACATCTTTTCCTATGTTTTTTTTAAACCCAAATTCCTCTTGAATGCTTTTGTGAATGGATCTTGCGGCCCTTCCAGTTCCAGAACGGGGAGGTTCAACTTCTGCACTGTTAGCATCCATCCCTGATCACAGTGAAGCCCCCTTCATGCTTGCTCTTCCCTTCCTTGGGTAGGGTTGGCAGACTGGTTGCCCCTCGTTGACTGGAGATCACCACTCAGGAAGTCTACAGCATTCTCCACAAGCCTGATTCTCACTAACGTACATTGGTGAACCTCCTCTGATATGCTGTGAAATGATTTTTGATACAAATCATTATAACTTCTATTTTATAAATAATAAATATGAAATTCACTGTAATAGCAGCCTCACTATTCCTGTTTGCCACCTCAGTCACCCTTGTAATTGCAAAGCAGTTGAATCTAAGACATTCACTCCATCAGATGTTGAATTTCTCCTGTGGTATGTGCATTTCTCCAGTGAGGGCCTTGTTTTCATTCCCTGATTTGATATGTAAGTGCTAGTGATAATCCTGACCACCAGAGAGAGTCAGAGACAAGTTGTTGAAGCTAGGGGTAGATTCAAATTGGATGCCTCCACTAGGTTGTGAGTGCTGAAGCTAATAAAGTCTAGGTATTATAAAAGAACCCAAGGTTATTTATGACAACAAAAGAAACATTGCACATCACCTCCACAACACCACCGAGAAGGTGCAGCCAGGGGAGAGGACCCGATAGAGTAGGAGATCACAGCAGTGTGGTGCTCGGCAGATGAAGCCTCACGTTGGGCCATGTGGTGATGGAGACCAGCCCGTAGGAACCAGGTGCTGAGACTAGGATCCAGAAGGTGAGCAGGGCTCCAGATGGGCCTCAAGCACTGACAGCTCCCTGATCACATTAGGGGTTGGGAACCAGGAGACTCAAAGGCCTGGAGCTCAGATTCCTGGCAGGACCGGACAGGAGTTTGTGCAGCCACAGGAGGCACAGAAGGAGGTAGCAGGATCCATGGGCACTCGATGTCTCTGAAGGCACTCCATTTTGCTCCTCTGTCTTAATCATGGCGCTGAACTAGTGGTGCCTCGTTGTGTCTTTACAGAGCAAACAAAGGAAAACGGTGTTTTTGTCGACATCACAAATAGACCCTTGGTTTCTGTGCTCTACCAGCCATGGCCTCCACTGCTTGGTACCAAACTTTGGAATAGACTCTAAGCTTCAACCCACCATCATTCTTCCTGAGAGGCACACTTTGAAGCCTATGTCACTGCTAATGCTCTGTCCCTTGTCAGGATATTTCCTCGCTTGTCTCAGTATACACACTTTATCCTCGGAGAAAACGGGAGATCCATTTTGAAAATCCTATCAGATGGGTCTTTATTCTCACAGGGCCATCGGAGAAAGTTCAATTTAAACAGCCCAGGCCCCGAGGAAGGAGAGGCAAAAGTGACAAAGGAAGTTTAAAATTGGACAAGTCTATTTGGGACAAAGTGAGCAGGCGCTGCACAAATCCAAAATGCAAACTGTTCAAGGAACTTGACAATCTCATGAGGTTATTGTCCCAGCCGTTTGATTTTTGTTCTGGATTCCAGCATCTGCAGGCTGTTGTCTCTCCTGACTGAGTACAAGTCCATCATTGGTTATAAGCTTTTCAAATAGGTTTCAGCCGCAGGAGGTGAAACTCCAACCCCCCTCACCCGCACAGATTTCCTTTCCTAACCCAAAGAACAGCCTCTCCTCTGCCGCTCCCTAACCATCAACTCCTTTCAATACCAATTCGTACGTGACCTCATCCATACAGTTCCTTGGCATCAAGATTGGTGAAGGTGCTTTTAAAAATGGTTAGACTTGAGATTAAATGTATGCATGGTCTAAGATAAAAAGAACAGAGAAGTCTAGTATAAAAGTAGACAAGTCCAGCTTCACAACTCAGCAAAGAATTCCAAGTCAGATCATTGTTCCTACAAAGCCTCCATAAAAACAGACTTCAAACTTCTGCCCACTGTGATTAATTTATAATGTCCTCTGCTGAGACACCAAATTGTGTATATGTTCCTATTGTTCTCCCCTCATTCTGGATGATATTGATCTTTCAATCAATATTAATAAAGAGAACAGAATTAGCCAGAAATACAGTGCTGAATGAGCCTGGTGCTAGCATCAAGGTCCTGTGCATTTGCTGTGAATGAATACTTTGTGAGATGTTTGAAAAGATTCAGTGTGTCATCGAAGACTCAAACTTCTCCAGGTGTACCATGGAGAGCATTCTGGCTGGTTGCATCGCTGCCTGATCCAGAGGATCCAACTCAGAGAAAGAATAAACTCCAGAGGGTTGTTTACTTGGGCTGCGACAAACACAGGCACCAGACTTCACTCCATCGAGGTGTTAAAACGATGTCTTAAAAAAGCAGCCTCTAACATCAAGGACCTCCCTCAGGCCATACCCTCTTCACTCTGCTACCATTGAGGAAAAGGTACAGGAGCCTAGAGACGAGTGCTCAGCAGCACAAGGACAACTTCTTCCCCACTGAATGATCAATAAACCAAAGACACGGCCTCACTTTTCATGCACTGTTATTTTTTTTATATAATTGTTGCAAGATGGTTTATAATGTGACGCTGCCACAAAAACACCAAAATTTGTGACTTGTTCATGACAATAAATGGAGATTCTGATTCCGAATTGACTAGTGACTATTCTACAGCAATGATGAGTCCAGAACACTATTTTATTTTTAATGGGAGGTTAGTCAGGAAAGTTCAGACTCTAGGTATTCATGGTGAAGTAGTGAACTGGGTTCAACAATGGCTGGACGGGAGAAGCCAGAAAGTGGTGGATGACTGCTTCTCAGACTGGAGGCCTGTGGGATGCCTCAGGGATCAGTGCTGGGACCATTGGCATTATTATCTATATCAGTGATCTGGATGATAATGTGGTAAATTGGATCAGCACATTTGTAGATGACACTATGATTGGAGGTGTTGTGGTCAGCGAAGAAGGTTTTCAAAGTTTGCAGAGGGATTTGGACCAGCCGGTAAAGTGGGCTGAAAAATGTCAGATGGAATTTAATGTAGACAAGTGTAAGGTGTTGCAATTTGGAAAGAACAAACCAAGAAAGGACATACATGGTCAAAGGTAAGGCCCGGAGGAGTGCGGTAGAACAGGAGGATCTGTGCACTTTAATCACATGATTTTTTTTAAATTACAAATTTAAAACTGTGGAACTCAGGGGGCAAACGAAGGGAACAAGTGTCTTTGTCCCAAACATATGGAGGATGCTATTCAGCTTCAAATAATGAGAGTTGAGTTTTTTTTTAAAAGCTGGCAATGTCAGGAAAATCACAGAAAAACTAACATAATTCTTCTTTTTCTTTGGCTTGGCTTGGCTTCGCGGATGAAGATTTATGGAGGGGTAATGTCCACGTCAGCTGCAGGCTCGTTTGTGGCTGACAAGTCCGATGTGGGACAGGCAGACACAGTTGCAGCGGTTGCAAGGGAAAATTGGTTGGTTGGGGTTGGGTGTTGGGTTTTTCCTCCTTTGTCTTTTGTCAGTGAGGTGGGCTCTGCGGTCTTCTTCAAAGGAGGTTGCTGCCCGCCGAACTGTGAGGCACCAAGATGTGCGGTTTGAGGCGATATCAGCCTCAATGTGGCAGACACAAAGAGATTTCTTTAGGCAGTCCTTGTACCTCTTCTTTAGTGCACCTCTGCCTCGGTGGCTAGTGGAGAGCTCGATCTTGGGAAGGCGATGGTCCTCCATTCTGGAGACGTGACCTACCCAGAGCAGTTGGATCTTCAGCAGCATGGATTCGATGCTGTCGGCGTCTGCCATCTCGAGTACTTCAATGTTGGTGATGAAGTTGCCCCAATGAATGTTGAGGATGGAGCAGAGACAACGCTGGTGGAAGCGTTCTAGGAGCCGTAGGTGATGCCGGTAGAGGACCCATGATTCGGAGCCGAACAGGAGTGTGGGTATGACAACGGTTCTGTATACGCTAATTACTGCCTATGCAGTTGTTGACAATGGGCGCCTTTTTAGACTGCAAGTCCCTGAGCGCCACAGTTCCGGGGATTGGATGTGCAGTCGAGTGGATTACCGTCAACGAATTTTTCCGGTATGATTTACACCGCAGGCCTCCTCCAAAAAGTCGCAGGGGTCCTGCAGGATCAATCGTGGAGCAGGACTCCAAATTCCCGCACATTCCTTTTTAGAATGGCCGTGTTACGGCAAAATTCCTGGATTGTGCCGTTACACACCTCCAGTCTAAAAACTATTAGTATAGCTGTTCCCTTTTAAGTGCAGGGCCAAAATCTTCATACATCGTTGAATGAAAGAGCTGATAGAATCAACACCAGAATGATCCTTTAAAGCATCAGAGAGAAAATAAGGTTAAATCCCTATTATTAAAGGGTTGGGGGGGTGGGGGGGGGGGAAGAGAGGGAGAGATTGAGGAGTGAATGAGTGTGATTCACAGTTGCTCCATGCAGGAAAGGGAAGTATTTTCAATGCTTTGAGAAAGAAGAGTCCAGGAGGACCCAAAACATGTCACTGATGTATTTATTCATGCCCCAGGCCAGATTGGTTTATCTCATTGCCTTAGCCAGAGGATAAGGTGTATTAGGAAAGATTCCGTTTGCAAACTGATCAGGGAACAGGAGGTGTCCAACCAGAAAACCACGTGACCATGCTGCTGATAAGTGTAAACAAAGCTGAGAATCCAGGACCCAAAGGGGATAGGAAATGCCACTACAAATTAGCTGCAAGCTGTGTTTATTATGCCTTCATTAACAGCACTGCCCTGCAGAAGAGAGAAGCAAGGGGTCATGACCTCACACTTCCAGGCCAGAATTTGGTAAAAATCCAACCTGCAGGCTCTTTCCTGCTGCATCAACAGGTGACTGCAGCTTCCTTTCAAAATGAACAACAGCGAGCACCAGATTCCCAGGTCATTTTTTTTAATTGACATACAGCTCAGTAACAGGCTGTTTCAGCCCACGAGTCTGTGCTGCCCAATTTACTTCCGTAATCAGGAACAGAATTCCCCCTCTCCAGCATGAAAAGTTGTCCAGGTGGAACAGTTAACACAGCGGTTAGCACAAGCTAATTACAGTGCCAGCAACACCCCCCACCCCAATTCAAATCCAGTGCTGTCTGTAAGAATTTTGTACGTCTTCCACGTGGCTTTTCCCCAGGTGCTCTGGTTTTCATCCCACCTTCCAAAAACATACAGGGTTAGGTCAGTTCATTGAGTCTAATTGGTTGGCAAAGGTTTCAATAGCCAGAATAGACTTCCATTTTATTTTCATTTATTTTAACAGTAAAGTACAGTTGAAGGCCCTTCCGGCCCATGAAATACATTCACACCCAAGGTTTCGAAACATGGGAAGAAACCCACCAGGTCACATGGAGAACGTACAAATTCCTTGCAGACAGGCCTCAGGCCCATAATGTCGGTAATATATCTTTACCTCCTATGGACACTGCAAGATGGACTGAGTTCCTCCAGTATTCTGTGTGTCTGTATGTCTAATCCCATTTGCCCGTGTTTGGCCCATATCCCTCTAAACCAGTGGTTTTCAAACTTGTTCTTTCCACTCTCATTCCACCTTAAGTAATCCCTATGCCATCGGTGCGCTGTGATTCGTAAGGGATTACTTCAGGTAGGATGTGGGTGGGAAGGGAAGGGTGAGAATCACTGGTCTAGACCCAATTGTTATGGAAATATTTTGCTTGAGAAAAATTGTCATCGGCCCATTTCTTTTGGAGTTATGAAACCGTGCACATGACGAGTCCATTAGGTACAATTAAAACAGTGAGTTTCAAACCTTTTTCTTTCTATTCATCTTCCACCTTAAGTAATCCCTTAGTAATCACAGAGCAAATGTGTCTTCTAAATGTAGTATTTGTTCCTGCCTCTCCCACTACCACTGACCTACCACCCTCTCATGTGAAGCAGGTGCCTCTCTCAAGTTGATTTTAAATCTTTCCTCTCACCTTAAATTGAGTTTTAGACCACCTTCCCCTGGGAAAAAGACGATTTACTTTATCTATGCCTACAAGCTTTTTATAAATCTCCATAAGGTTCCCTCAGGCTCCAACACCCCAGGGAGAATAAACCCAGCCTATCCAGCCTTATAATTCAAGCCAACCAGTCCCAGTAACTTTCTGTTCAGCATCCCAGTAATATCTTTCCTACAGTTAGGTGACTAGAACTGCGCACAATACTCCAAGTGTGGTATCATCATCCTGTACAGTTGTAACATGACATCCCTGTACCTGTGCTAAGTGCACTGATTGATGAAGGCTAGTGTGCCAAACACCTTTTTCACCAGCCTCTCCCCATGGGTAGCTACTTTCATGGAACTATGTACCTGTAATCCCATCTCTGTTCTACAACATTACCATTCATGCCCTGATATAACCTTGAATCTCTATGCTCGGATGCAATTTGGAAAGACAACTTAATCGAGGTGCATAAGTTTATGAGTGGCAATATCCAATACCAGAGGACATCTGTTCGTGGTGAGATCATTTCAATTTAGACCTACAGACCCTTTTGGCCCATAAGCCCGTGCGCCCAATTAATCTACAGCCATTACGTTTTAAACAGTGGAAGGAAACCAGGGTGCCCGGAGGAAACTCACGAAGACACGGGGAGAATGTACAAACTCTTTATGGACAGCATGGGAATCAACCAGTCACTGGGTGCTGTAACAGCGTTGCACTAACCGTGATAGTTTTCTGTAGGCCTACAAAATACAAGGGAAACTGAATAAAGTGGAAAGATGTTTCATGACCTAGCAGAACAACTAACAAAAGCATCAATATTCTTTTCTTTCATGTCCCTTATCCACCTTGCCTTCACCCTAACTCATCCATTGTCCACGCTTTGTGAGGAAAGGTTGAGCCAGCCAAAGCTTTTCTCTTTGGAGTGACTGAGGATGAAAGGTCACTTTAATAAGATTATGAGCGGAATCGATAGGGTGGACAATCAGGAACAGCAAATACCAGAGGACATAGGTTTAAGGTGAGGGGAGGAAAGTTTACAGGAGATTAGAGATACGTTGTTTTACTCAGAGAGTGGTGGGTGTCTGAAAATGCATTACCAGGATTGACAGTAGAGGCTGGTGCAATAGGGTTAGAACCATAGAACACACAGCACAGAAACAGGCCCCTTCAACCCTTCTAATCTGTGCTGAACCATTTTTTTTTGCCTAGACCCACTGACCTGCACCCAGTCCATAACCCTCCATTCCATGGACCTGTCCAATACCAGAGGACTTCTGTTCGTGGTGAGATCATTTCAATTTAGATGGGTCCCAACTCCCGTACTCAATACTTTGATTTATGAAGGCCAAGATGCCAAATGCTTTCTTTATAACCCTGTCCACCTGTGACACCACTTTCAGGGAATTATGTATCTGTATTCCCAGATCCTTTTATTCCTCCGCGCTCCTCAGTGCCCGACTATTTACAGTGCATGCCCTTCCAGGTCGACACAGCCTATATTGTGCTGTAATGTTCAAAATTCAAAAACTGGTTGTAGCAGAGTAGATTAGGTCAAAATCAAACAGATGTGTGGTAATAGGTCTATGCCTTCTACAACATTAGCATAACATCCCAACTCCTGCATTCAATACTTTGATTTATGAAGGCCAATATGCCAAAAACTCCTTTCACAACCTTTTCCACCTGTGATGCCACTTTCAAGGGAATTATTTATCTGTATTCTCAGATCCCTCTGCTCTACCACACTCGTCAGTGCCCGACCATTTACCGTGTTCATCTTTTCCTGGTTTGTCCTTCCAAAATACAACACCTCACACTTATCTGCATGAAATTCCATCTGCCATTTTTCAGCCCATTTTTCCAGCTGGTCCAGATCCCTCTGCAAGCTTTGAAAACCTTCTTTGCTGTCCACAATGCCTCCAATCTTAGTGTCATCTGCAAACTTGCTGATCCAATTTACAACATTATCATCCAGATCATTGATTTTGATAATAAACAATGGTCCCAGCATAACTAGTCACAGGCCTCCAGTCTGAGATGCAATCAAACATCACTACTCTCTGGCATCTCACATCCAGCCATTGTCAAATCCAGTTCAATACACCACCATAAATACCTAGCGTCTGAGCTCTCCTGACTAACCTCCCATGTGGGACCTTGTCAAAGTCCTTACTAACTTCCATGCAGACAACATCCACAGCCTTTACTTCATCAACATTCCTGGTAACCTCTTCAAAAAATAAACTTGGTTAAATATGATCCACCATGCACAAAGCCATGTTGACTATCCCTAATCAGTTTCTGGCTATCCAAATAATTATATATCCTCTCTCTTAGAGCATCTTCCAATAATTTACCTACTACTGACATCAGGCACAATGGCCTATAATTTCCAGGGATACTTTTGGAGACTTTTATATATATATAAAAATGCAAGTTGGCCTCCAATCCTTCCACATCCGTGGCTAAGAACATTTTAAATATTTCTGCCAGAGTCCCTGCAATTTCTACACCAGTCTCCCTCTAGGTCCAAGGGAATATCTTGTCAGGCCCTGGGGATTTATCCACCTTTATTAACTTTAAGACAGCAAGCAACATTCAAAAGATTCTTCGACAGAGGCATGGATATAAGAAAAATAGTGGGTTATAGGTATGGGGTAAGGTTTAGATTGTTGTGGTCAGTTTAGATAGGTTGACACAACACTGTGGGCTGAAGTATTGTTCTATGTTCTACATTAAACTGTAACCGAAGTGTTTCATTGTAATAATCTACTTTTTTTAATCTAAAATTAAGTACGAATTACCCAAAAACTTTTATGAAGTATAAAAGTGAAACAGGAAGTGCAGGGCAGGTGATATTCTGTATCTGCATTGCGGGAGAACTAAGGTCCCACACGTGGCTACCCTGAGATTCCAGGAGCTTCAATTCTGAGGTCTTTAGCTGTGCTCTAGGATCCTGAAGTTGTGGTACATCAGGATAAGAGCAAGGCACCCAGATGTTTCGACCCAGGGAGCAGTCATAATGATTTGGTTTGATTATTGATTAGTTTTCTCTTTGAGCGGTCCAGTGGAGAAAGGAATAGATGCAATGCAAATGCTGTGATGAATGAGCGGTAATATTTACTACTGCCCCGCCAACTACATTGATACCAGGGCCAAGGCACAATGATGCTTCTACTTCCTCAGAAGCCTCTGAAAATTCGGTGCATCCTCAGCGCCTCAAATCAATTTTTTTATAGATGCACCAATAGAAAGTGTCCCGTTTTGATGCATCACAGCTTGGAACGGGAACTGCACTGACCAAGGTCATATAAAAAGTTGCTAGAGAGTCGTCAACACAGCTCAGCCCATCTTGCCCTCCATCAACTTTTTCTACACATCCTGCTGCCTTAGGAAAACAGCCAACATTTGAAAAGGCCATCGTACCACAGCCACACTCTTCTCTCCGCCCTTCCCTCAACCAGATGATACATGAATTTGTAAATTCACACTGCCAGATTGAAGAGTAAAACAGAAGTCTACAGACACCGTAACAGAAGTAAATATTATAATGGAGAAACTCAGGAGGTCAAACAGTGTACTTTAAATAGCATAAAGATACATAGCCAACTTGTCAGGCTTCAGACCTTCATGATACGAGCAAAATGTTGGCAGATGCCAAGACAAAACACCAGAATCCATAGTAGTTTATCTTCTATTGCATCAGACACATGAATGGATCTCTCCTTTAATCAAAAGATGATGTCTTCACACTACTTTAATTGAAACACATTGGACCATGTGACCATAAGGAATAGAAAAGCTAGGCTGTTCAGCCCATAGAATCTGTCCCACCATTCAATCATTTTCCCACTCTCCCCATAACCTTTGATGCCCTGGCTAATTAAGAACCTATCAATCTCCACCCAATGACCTGGCTTCCACAATCACCTGTGGCAACAAAAGCCGCAGATTTACCCCACCACCCCCCCTCCCCCCGGCTCAAGAAACTCCTACACATTCCTGTTCTAAGTGGATGTCCTTCAATCCTCAAGTTCTGGCCTCTTGACCTAGACCGATGGTTCTCAGCTCTTTTCTTTCCACTCACACACCACCTTAAGCAATTCCTTATAACCAGAGAGCACCTATGGCATCCACTGTTCTTCCTTCATTGGAGACAACCTTTCTACATCTACTCTGTCCAGGCCTTTCAAATTATTTCAATGAGATCCAATGAGGACAGACAAGAGCCGTCAAACATTCCCCACATGATAACTCTCATTTCTGGAATCATTCTCTGAACCCTCTCTACCGTCAGTACATCCTTTCTTAAATGAGGGCCCGAAACTGTTCACAATACATCGTGAGGTCTCACATCCTTCCTGATTGAAAGTGACAGGTGAGTGGAGAAGCATTTAGGGGAGATGTTTTTTTCCCTCACTCAGAGAGTGGTGGATGCCTGGAGTGCATTGCTAGGGGTGGTGATGATGGCTGGTACAACAGGGTCAATCTAGAGGCACATGAATGCGAGAAAAATAGAGAGCTCCAAGTATAAGGGAGAGTAGGATTAGATTGAGTAGGTTTAAAATCGGTCAGCACAACATTGTGGGCCAAAAGGTCTGTACTATTCCATGTTCTACAATTACACTGACTTGAAAGTTCTTTATTAATATAATAATTTAATCTTGATACATTTCGGTCACATTATATTCTGCACTCTTGTTTTATTTTGTACTTCCTATTGAACATAAATGTGGGTGGCCTTGATGAAGTTGCAAGCTAAGCCAAGTTTTTTTTTTGATCTGGGGACATGTGACAATGAAATTCAATTCAATCAATTCAACTCGACAGGAAGAAAAATGGTGAAGGGAGGGTGTGAATGACCACAGACAGCCATTAAAGTGACAGTGATGCCAAAGAATTTAGTAATGACCATAGATAAATAATCCAACTGGCTCTGAAAAGCCGTGTTGCCAAGGACACGAGATCAGATGGGAGAAGGTCCAGTTGTTATGGTGCAAGAGGAAGGTGGAATTTGTACAAGGCTGTGGGGGTGGCACAGGTAACGTGAGGGAGTGGCAGCAGATGACAAGAGTGATAATTGGGGTGCGGTGGGGAAGGGGTGTAGATAATCCTATGGAGGCATCTGTGGGCTAAAAGGAGGCTGATTGGTAAAAGGTCTAGAGAGGGGTGGGAGAATTCGGGGAGTCAGGGAAAGGATCCAAGGAGACAACTGAGGGAAAGTGTGACTCGGTACATGAATACCACAATAATGGGTTGCATAAAGAAAGCCAATACAGGAGGGAGATTGAAAACTTGGCTGAATGGAGCACCAACAACAACCCTGCACTCAACATCACCAAAACAAATGAGCTAATTGTTGACTCAGGAAGGGAAAACTAGAGGTGTATGATCCCGTGATCATTGGGGGAAATCAGATGTGGAGAGGGTGAGCAAATTTAAGTTCTTGGGAGGATCTTTTCTGGACCCAACACACTAATGGCATCGTAAAGAAAGCACGTCAATGCCTCTACTTCCTCAGAGATTTGGTATGTCACCAGGAACCCTGGCAAATTTCTATAGATGTGTGGTGTAACGTGTGCTGACCGGCTGCATCACGGTCTGGTATGGGGTCACCAATACCAGTGAGCAGAAAGCTCTGCAAAAGGGAGTCCAGGACATCACAGGCAAAACCTTTCCCATTATAGAAACATAGAAAATAGGTGCATGAACAGGCCATTTGGTCCTTCAAACCTATTCATTTTGTTCATGGCTGATCATCTACTCAGTACCTGTCTTCTCCACATACCCCCTGATCCCTTCAAGGGCTAAATCTAACTCCCTCTTATCAAGAAGATCTATAGGCAGCACTGTCAACAAAGAGCAGCAGCAAACATCAAGGGTCCACACCACCACACTCTGCTACCATCAAGAAAGAAGTACCTGTGCCACAAGACTCATTCCACCAGGTTCAGGGACAGTTGCTCCCCCTCCACCATACAACTTTCAATGACAAACTCAATCAGGGGCTCATTTAATGCCCTTGACTTGCGCACTTTGTCGATTTTTTAAAATTCCCTAATGCACAGTTTATCTACATTCATTAGAAGGAAAACACTAAAATCTGTAGAAACCATAGTTGAAGTAAAAACATGATATAACCATTCAACATATAACAGTTACAGAACAGAAACGGGACATCTCAGCCCCTCTAGTCCGCACTGATTTAAGTGAACTCCTCTAGTCCCACTTACCTGCTCCCTGTCCATAACCCTCCAACCCCCTTCCAAGCCATGCACTCGTCTGACCTTCTCTTAAATGACAGAATTGACCCTGCTGCAACTATCTCTTCCGGAAGGTCATTCCACTCAGCCACCAGTCTCGGAGTGAAGTTTCCTCATGTTACTTCTAAAGTTTTTCCCCCTAACGCTCAAGTTATGACCCCATATTCCAATCTCCCCTAACCTCAGGATGTAGAGCCTATTCACATCTACTCTATCTATCCCCCTCAATTTTATATACCTCTATCAAATCCCCCCCTTAACCTTCTACGTTCCAATGAATAAAGACCCAGTCTACTCAATCTTTCTCTGAATTCTAGATACTGCAATCCAGGCAACATTTTAGTAAATCTTCTCTGCACCCTCTCTACCTGATGCTGGAGAAACTCAGCTGGTCAAACAGTGTAAAATACATAACCAATGTTTTGGGCTTGAGCCCTTCAGCAAGGTATGGAAAAATGTTGGCAGGTGTCTGAACAAAAGAGTAAGGGGGAAGGGGTGGCTGTAAAAACAGGAGGAGATAGGTGGAGAAGGTAGGGAGGGGGTGGCAATGATCAAGGGGAGGAGGGATGGCTGGGCGAATAGAGAGGGAAGGGGGGGAAGGAAAGCTGAAAGGGGAGGGAAAAAGGAGTTCAGGTGAACAGAAATCACTTCGCTGAGCACCTTTGCTCTGTCCACACCAGTGACAGAGAGCTCCCAGTAGCCAACCATTTCAGTTTCACACTCACATGTCTGTCTCATGGCCTTACGGACTATTCCACCAAGAACACTCTTAAATTGGAGGAACAACACCTGATTTACCATCTGAGCACCCTCCAGCCAGAAGGTACTAACATCGACATTTCTGGTCTCTGCTAATCTGCTCTCCTCTCTCCTTCCCTTCCCTTTCCAGCTCTTCACCCCCTTCCCTCTCTATTCACCCAGTCATCCCTTTTCTCCTTGTTCGCTGCTGTCCCCTCCCTCCCTCCCTCCTTCCTTCATTGATCACCTCCTGCCTTGGCAACCACACCTCCCCCTACTCTTTTGTTCAGACGCTGGCCAACATTTTTCCATACCTTGAAAAAGGGCTCAAACCCAAAACATCAGTTCTGTATTTTTACTTTTGCTATATAAAGAACACAGTTTGACCTGCTGAGTTTCTCCAGCATTGTGTTTTTACTGTCTACATTCATTATCTGCTTACAGTTTTTTATTGTTTACTTGTGTACAGTTTTTTTTTGCACTACCAATAAGTGGTAATTCTGCCTCGCCCGCAGGAAAAAGAATCTCAGCATTGTATTGTACTCTGACAATAAATCTGATCAGAGAGTCAAGTATTGAGACAACTGGGGTCAATCCTGGAGATAGTCATGGGCAGAAAAGGTCAATCAGAAAGATAATGGAATTGGAGGAGTCCAATCTGACTTGAGAATCTTGGGAGAGGTTGAGAGATGGGGAGGAGTGGAGGCTGCATGCTCTCTGATTACAACACTCCTCCATAAAAGGTCCAAAGGTGTAATAATCCCAGCACCCAAATGACCTCATCATGATCAGTAACAAATTCCATCAGATTATGCACACAGTCATTGTGGTTCATGATGGAGGTTCTCAGATAGAGAATGTACTGTATTTGACAGCATACAAGACCCACTTTTTCCCTCCAAAAAAAGCTCAAAAATATCCCACAGACTTTATATACGAAGTTGAAATTAGGATGATAATGGTGAGTAACACAGACAATGATCCTCATGGCTGTGTGGCTCACATTTCTGCTATACATTATTGGGGGCTGCCATGGGGGGGGGGGGAGGGGAGCGGGGTGGTGGGTTGTCGGGAAACACTCCCAGCTGCCTGCTTTCAGTCCCCACACTAGTCCGACCACCCCACTCCCCTCGACAGCCTGTCACCAGTCCCCACTGATCCCACTGCTGCACTCCCCCCAACAGCCTACTACCAGCCCCACACTGATCCTACCACCCCTCTCTCCCAACAGCCTACCATCAGTTCTTACACTAGTCCCACTGCCCCGCACCCCCCTGACTACTTGCCGCTAGTCCCCACACTGATCCCACCCCTCAACACTCCCCCAACAGCCTGCCACCAGTCCCCACACTGTTCCACCGCCCTTCTTTTCCCCCAACACTGGTCCTACTGCTCTGCTCCCCATCACTACCCCCCAGGTGTGGGCAGGGCAGTGGCACCAGCATGAGGAAACTGCTTTTGTTTTCTCTTGTAAATTACAGCAGTATTATTATTGAAAGATTTTTTTCCTTTTGTCAGAGTTACATTTTCTGCTTAACTTTAGCTACATATTTCAATAACATTTAATCCTTAAAAAAATTCTTAATATTCCCTGCTGAAATAGGGTGGTTCTTATATCACCATGGGTCTTATATGCTATCAAATCTGGTAATTATGAACATTGGATAACAATGATTAAAGTTACAACAGGAAAAAATAGTAAAGGAACCTTCCATGAACGCATTAAGATAGAGCATAGGATCTCAAGGTGGGGCAGGGGAACACTTGGGTGGGGCGGGCGAACACTTGGGTGGGGCGGGCGAACACTTGGGTGGGGCGGGCGAACACTTGGGTGGGGCGGGCGAACACTTGGGTGGGGCGGGCGAACACTTGGGTGGGGCGGGCGAACACTTGGGTGGGGCGGGCGAACACTTGGGTGGGGCGGGCGAACACTTGGGTGGGGCGGGCGAACACTTGGGTGGGGCGGGCGAACACTTGGGTGGGGCGGGCGAACACTTGGGTGGGGCGGGCGAACACTTGGGTGGGGCGGGCGAACACTTGGGTGGGGCGGGCGAACACTTGGGTGGGGCGGGCGAACACTTGGGTGGGGCGGGCGAACACTTGGGTGGGGCGGGCGAACACTTGGGTGGGGCGGGCGAACACTTGGGTGGGGCCGGCGAACACTTGGGTGGGGCCGGCGAACACTTGGGTGGGGCCGGCGAACACTTGGGTGGGGCCGGCGAACACTTGGGTGGGGCCGGCGAACACTTGGGTGGGGCCGGCGAACACTTGGGTGGGGCCGGCGAACACTTGGGTGGGGCCGGCGAACACTTGGGTGGGGCCGGCGAACACTTGGGTGGGGCCGGCGAACACTTGGGTGGGGCCGGCGAACACTTGGGTGGGGCCGGCGAACACTTGGGTGGGGCCGGCGAACACTTGGGTGGGGCCGGCGAACACTTGGGTGGGGCCGGCGAACACTTGGGTGGGGCCGGCGAACACTTGGGTGGGGCCGGCGAACACTTGGGTGGGGCCGGCGAACACTTGGGTGGGGCCGGCGAACACTTGGGTGGGGCCGGCGAACACTTGGGTGGGGCCGGCGAACACTTGGGTGGGGCCGGCGAACACTTGGGTGGGGCCGGCGAACACTTGGGTGGGGCCGGCGAACACTTGGGTGGGGCCGGCGAACACTTGGGTGGGGCCGGCGAACACTTGGGTGGGGCCGGCGAACACTTGGGTGGGGCCGGCGAACACTTGGGTGGGGCCGGCGAACACTTGGGTGGGGCCGGCGAACACTTGGGTGGGGCCGGCGAACACTTGGGTGGGGCCGGCGAACACTTGGGTGGGGCCGGCGAACACTTGGGTGGGGCCGGCGAACACTTGGGTGGGGCCGGCGAACACTTGGGTGGGGCCGGCGAACACTTGGGTGGGGCCGGCGAACACTTGGGTGGGGCCGGCGAACACTTGGGTGGGGCCGGCGAACACTTGGGTGGGGCCGGCGAACACTTGGGTGGGGCCGGCGAACACTTGGGTGGGGCCGGCGAACACTTGGGTGGGGCCGGCGAACACTTGGGTGGGGCCGGCGAACACTTGGGTGGGGCCGGCGAACACTTGGGTGGGGCCGGCGAACACTTGGGTGGGGCCGGCGAACACTTGGGTGGGGCCGGCGAACACTTGGGTGGGGCCGGCGAACACTTGGGTGGGGCCGGCGAACACTTGGGTGGGGCCGGCGAACACTTGGGTGGGGCCGGCGAACACTTGGGTGGGGCCGGCGAACACTTGGGTGGGGCCGGCGAACACTTGGGTGGGGCCGGCGAACACTTGGGTGGGGCCGGCGAACACTTGGGTGGGGCCGGCGAACACTTGGGTGGGGCCGGCGAACACTTGGGTGGGGCCGGCGAACACTTGGGTGGGGCCGGCGAACACTTGGGTGGGGCCGGCGAACACTTGGGTGGGGCCGGCGAACACTTGGGTGGGGCCGGCGAACACTTGGGTGGGGCCGGCGAACACTTGGGTGGGGCCGGCGAACACTTGGGTGGGGCCGGCGAACACTTGGGTGGGGCCGGCGAACACTTGGGTGGGGCCGGCGAACACTTGGGTGGGGCCGGCGAACACTTGGGTGGGGCCGGCGAACACTTGGGTGGGGCCGGCGAACACTTGGGTGGGGCCGGCGAACACTTGGGTGGGGCCGGCGAACACTTGGGTGGGGCCGGCGAACACTTGGGTGGGGCCGGCGAACACTTGGGTGGGGCCGGCGAACACTTGGGTGGGGCCGGCGAACACTTGGGTGGGGCCGGCGAACACTTTGGTGGGGCCGGCGAACACTTTGGTGGGGCCGGCGAACACTTGGGTGGGGCCGGCGAACACTTTGGTGGGGCCGGCGAACACTTTGGTGGGGCCGGCGAACACTTTGGTGGGGCCGGCGAACACTTTGGTGGGGCCGGCGAACACTTTGGTGGGGCCGGCGAACACTTTGGTGGGGCCGGCGAACACTTTGGTGGGGCCGGCGAACACTTTGGTGGGGCCGGCGAACACTTTGGTGGGGCCGGCGAACACTTTGGTGGGGCCGGCGAACACTTTGGTGGGGCCGGCGAACACTTTGGTGGGGCCGGCGAACACTTTGGTGGGGCCGGCGAACACTTTGGTGGGGCCGGCGAACACTTTGGTGGGGCCGGCGAACACTTTGGTGGGGCCGGCGAACACTTTGGTGGGGCCGGCGAACACTTTGGTGGGGCCGGCGAACACTTTGGTGGGGCCGGCGAACACTTTGGTGGGGCCGGCGAACACTTTGGTGGGGCCGGCGAACACTTTGGTGGGGCCGGCGAACACTTTGGTGGGGCCGGCGAACACTTTGGTGGGGCCGGCGAACACTTTGGTGGGGCCGGCGAACACTTTGGTGGGGCCGGCGAACACTTTGGTGGGGCCGGGGAACACTTTGGTGGGGCCGGGGAACACTTTGGTGGGGCCGGGGAACACTTTGGTGGGGCCGGGGAACACTTTGGTGGGGCCGGGGAACACTTTGGTGGGGCCGGGGAACACTTTGGTGGGGCCGGGGAACACTTTGGTGGGGATGGGGAACACTTTGGTGGGGCCGGGGAACACTTTGGTGGGGCCGGGGAACACTTTGGTGGGGCCGGGGAACATTTATGGGAAAAATTAAAAAGTTGGTTTGAAAAAATATACTCGCTATGTTGAATGTGTGTTTGACATGGTCGACATATTGAAGTAGTTGAAGATGAAATATGTGTTCCACTGGATTCCCGGCCTTAATTGCATTGAAATACAGTTGCAGTAAATTGTTTACTTAAAACTTCTTTTGAATATTTAACTATTTTCCGCAATTGTGGGGCATACCTTTTTTTTGAAAAATTGAAGTGGGGCCTTGGGCAGAAAAGGGTTGAAAACCACTGATACCGAGTAATAGGGTAGCAATGGCATAAATGGAGATGAACAACTGATTCAGGATCTGAACCATGGTGGGAGAGAGGACTTGTTTGGGTATCTTTTAAAAATATGGACCATTTAGAAATGTGCAGTTGGTGGCAATGGTTGATTGTGCAGTTGCAGACAAAGGGTTTCAGCCTGAAAAGGAAACTATATTGGCCCCTCATGGATGTCGCCTGGGTTCCAGGCGTTTTGTGTGTTGCTCCAGTCTTGCAGCATCTGAGCGGTCCCGTTGAACTCGATCGTACCACGGCCAATCCCATTCACAGCTCCACTGCAAGTGAACCAGCGTGTTGAAAGACCGAGCCACTATTGGGAGTGGATAGACAAAAGACAAGATACTTTCATGTCACAGAAGTGCCAGGGAATGTCATTTCCAACAAGAGAGTCACCATCAGCTTTCATAAAGCCTTAAAGTTGGATACAGGCCTTTCAGCCCAACTTGTCCATGACAATGCAAGGGTTAAACACACAATGCCCATCCACCCACAGACACAGCACATCAATAAACAGTAAATTAATTACAACTAAAAAATGTCAAACAAACCTGATTTCCAGCACCAACCAGGATCCAGGACGGGCTCGTTGCAATCGGCCTTCCGATGCCCACCCATGGACAGCAGCTCAAACTTCAGTTCCGGTCTCAAGGCAGCAGCAAAAAGAGACCAAACAGACTCCATGCATGACTTTTAAATGCAGGGCCTAATCTCATGACCTGATCAAACCAATCGCTCATCAGCCTCACCTGTGGGCAGATTTATAATTGATTGATGCCCAGAGGACCAATCACACTTCAACTGCAAGAACCAATCACACATTAGCTTCACTGGTGGGCAGATCTAACCCTTGATTGGCAGGTGGGGTCACTTCCGATCTCAGGCTCGCTGGCGAGGTCACATGACCCTCCACAATCCCCACTACAACGTAATAGGTCATTTATTAAGTGGACTTGGTGCTCTCTACTCTCTCCACAACTCAGGGTGGCTGTTCCTGATCCATCTGAAGACCAAATCATCTCCTTTCCCTTGTCCACATTAAGGTTCACGGTGTTATTCTAATACCATGTCACGAGAGTAGTGGGGGAAATGAAGGTTCAGGGTGTATTACAAATCCCTTTTCATTTAGTGCGACTGTCACTTTAAGGGTTAATACAGGCTGCTACCATTCACAATTGTGGAGAGACTGGGTGGCACCATAAGTACAGACTATACCCAAAGTTAATACTCTGGAGGAAGAGAAAGAACAATGCTTGTTTATTCAGGAAAGCAGGTGGTGAGAGAGTCATCTGAGAGGGACACAAAGAAACAGAAGATCCAGTCATCTGATGAACACGGAGGTGGAGTGACTCTGTGTAAAATGGACAATTCAGATGATTCTCCATGTCAGGGAAATTATTGAACCACTGTGACCAAAAGAAAGGTCACTTTGATTGACCTGTATATAGATAAAGGAAGCTGGAGAATTGCTGCATTGGATTGTGACCAAGGTGATGGTCATTTTAACTGACCCATGCCTGGCTTTTGGAAGCATCGTAGAAGTCACATGTTCCATTTCTCCAATGCAAGGAAAAGAAGAGTTGTAACAACCATCCGTCTGAACAGATATTTCTCAGCAAGAAACTCGACAAGTATTCGTGAGTTTTCAGCAGTAACAGCCACCCTCCACTATTCAGTTGTGGAGAGAGTAGAGAGCACCAAGTCCATTTAATAAATGACTATCATGTTGTAGTGGGGATTGTGGAGGGTTATGTGACCTCTCCAGCGAACCTGAGATCGGAAGTGACCTCACCTGCCAATCAAGGGCTAGATATGCCCACCAGTGAAGCTAATGTGTGATTGGTTCTTGCAGGTGCCATGGCACCACCCATCATAAATATGCGGCAAAGCAATGGCTATTCCCAGAACATGGGGGATTATGGGTAGGGAAAATGACCATTGCTCTGCTGTGTTTTGAGCCACAGTGAGATGCCCCGCCAGCTCCTTCATTGTCATGAACATAATACTTTTGTTTGCCAGGAAGGCACCCAAAAAGCACCCCAACTTTGCACCCCCACCATCTGGACACTCCCTCCAATCAGATGATATCCACTTTCTATGAACTCCTTCCCCAGTCTCTCACTTTCCCTTTCCCTCTCGCTTTCTCCTTTCCTTCAGCTCCCCACCCCATTCCCTTCCTTCTCCTGTCGGAGAGCTACCTCTGCCCTCTACCCACCTGTACCTACCTATTATCTCTTAATCTGTTAACCCATGTCCCTCCTCCTGTCCCTTCCATTCCCCCCCCCCCCCCTCACCGCCAGTTTTTGCTCATACGAATGTTTCAGGCTTAAACATTATAACCATATAACCATTACAGCTCAGAAACAGGCCTTCTAGTCCATACTGAACACATTCTCCCTCTTAGTTCCATTTGACCCGTACACACTCTTTAACTCTCCATGCCTTTCTCGTCCATAGACCTATCCAACATTTCCTTAAATATTAAATTTGAGCTAGCATCTACCTCTTTGGCCGGAAGCACATTCCACACTCCCATCACCCTCGGAGTGAATAAATTCCCCCTCATGTTTCCCCTTTACTTTTCCCCCTTCAATCTTCATCCATGTCCTCTTGTTTAAATCTCCCCCACTCTCAATTGAAAAACCCTATCCACATTTACTCTATCTGTCCTGCTCATAATTTTAAACACCTCTATGAAATCACCCCTCAATCTTCTACACTCCAAGGAATAAAGTTCTAGCCTGTTTAACCTTTCCCTCTAATTCAAACCCTGAAACCCAGGCAACGTTCTTGTAAATCTTCACTGCACTCTCTCTATTTTGTTGAAGTCCTTCCTATATCTGGCGACCAAAACTGCACACAATATCCCAAATTTGGCCTTACCATTGCTCTATACAACTTCAACATGACATCCCAACTCCTGTACTCAATACCCTGATTTATGAGGCCAACATACTAAAAGTTTTCTTCACCACATGTGACTCCACTTTCAGCAAATTATGTACCAGAATTCCTAAATCCATTTGTTCTACTGCACTTCTCAATTGTCTACCATTTAACATATATGACCTTTGTCGACTATTCCTCCCAAAATATAGAACCTCACACTTCTCAGAATTAAACTCCATCTGCCATCTGTCAGCCCATTCTTTTAACTAGCTTATATCCCACTGAAAGCTTTGAAAACCTTTCTCACTGTCCACAATACCACCATTCTTAGTATCATCTTAGTATCATCTGCATATTTACTAATCCAATTTACCACCCTATCATCCATATATATATGATAAACAACAATGGACCCAATCCCTGAGGCACTCCACTAGTCACTGGCCTCCAATTTGACAAACAATTTTCTACCACAACTCTCCAACCATTGTTGAATCCATTTCACCACTTCACCATTAATACTTAATGAATGAACCTTCCTAACTAATCTTTTATGATGAACCAGGCGAGTATGAGATTGGGGTGGAAGTTGGCCGTGAAGTGAATGAAGTTGGCAATTCATCATAGATTCCTGAGGCAGCCCTGATGTCATCATTGATATACCAGAGGAAGAGTTGAGGGGTCTTGCCTGTGTAGGCTTGCAGCATGGACTGCTCCACAAAGCCCACAAACAGGCTGACGTCGCTGGGACCCATGGCTACTCCTTTGATTTGGAGGAAGTGAGATGAGTTAAAAGAGAGTGAGGACAAATTTTGCCAGGCAGAGGAGGGTGACTGGTTGGGTCTTTGGTCCAGGAAGAAGTGAAGTGCTTTAAGACCTGTTATGTGGGGGATGGAGGTATAAAGGGAATGGACATCCATCGTGAAATGAGGTGGTCCAGTTCGGGGAATCTGGAGATGGAGGCCATGTGAGGTGTCGCAGATGTAGGTGGGGAGGGATTAGACCAGGGAAGAAAAGATAGAGTCAACTAGTTTGGTGGGGCAGGAGCGGGCAGAAACAAGGGGTCTACCCAATGTCTGTCCATAGCCTTATATACTGTCCCACCCTGACCACCTGTAGATTGGAGGAACAACACCTTATTTTCTGTCTGGGCCCCCTCCAGACAGATGGCCTTAACTTCGACTTTACTACTTGCTTGCCTTTTCTTTCCCTCACCTTCTCCTGTCTTTCCAGTTCCTCCACCCACCCAGCCATCCCCCTCCCCCTCATTGCTGCTGTCACCTCCCTCCTTTCTCCACCTCTCATTTCCTGCCTTTGCCACCACTCCTCACTCTTTTGTTCAGATGCTTGCCGGCATTCTCCCTTACCTTGATGAAGGGCTCAAGCCCGAAACGTTGGGTGTGTACCTTTACCTTTGCTACATAAGGGACACTGTTTGACCAGCATTTTGTGTTTTTACTTCAACCATGGTGCCTACAGAATTTTGTGATTTACTTCTGACCTTTATCAAATACATTCTGCAAGTCTAATACACTCTGATCAAGACTGTGTTAAAGAACTTTGATACACTGTATTTGTCAAGCAGGAATTTGATGCTCCTAATTAGATTAGTGTGGTGAATCAACTACCTGACTGTCGGTGACTGCCTGCGGATTCCTACCTGCTGACTGCAAGGGCGACCCACTGTACCTGCAGGAAGGTAACCTGGGAGGCTGGCTCCACCTACCCTCTGCCAATCACCAGCCCCATATAAAGGCTCACGCCCGGCCCTGGTGCAGGCAGTAGAGCACACAGAGCCAGAAGGGGGACTGGACCTTGTGTGCAGCTTTTAACCTAATTAAAGCCTGTGGTTACATCCTTTGTAGTTTGAGCTTGTTCGCTTGCACAGCAGTGCACCACAGTTAGGATTCTTCCTGAAGAAGTGATTCTAACCTTTTTCTAATCAGAGAGGTATACGAAATCAGGAATGAACCAGGTGAACGCAGAGAGCCTTTTGCCTAGAGTAGGGGAATCAGTAACCACAGGACATAGGTTGGAGGTGAGCGGAGTGATTTAACGAGAACCTGAGGGGTAACTGTTTTCCGCAGAGGGTGCTCGGTGTACGTAATGGGCTGCCAAAGGAGGTTGTTGAGGCAGATATGGTCGCAATGCTTGAGAAACAAAATTGAATGGATACATGGATAGGATGGGTTTAGAGGGATGTAGGCCAAATGTAGGCAGGTGGGATTTATGTGGGTAGGACATTTTGGTCGACGTGAGCAAGTTAGGCTGAAGGGCCTGTTTCCACGTAATCTGACTCCATGATTCTAATTGACATTAGACTTTGATTTTCTGCTTTCTCTTCCCTTTTTGAATCGTGCTGTCACACTGGCATTTTTCTAATCATAGACCCATAGAACAATTACAGCACAGAAACAGGCCACCTCGGCCCCTCTAATCTGTGCCAAATCATTTTATTTCTAGCCCCACTGACCTGCACCCAGTCCATTGCCCTCCAGACCTCTCCCACCTATGTACCTGTTCAAATTCCTCTTCAATGTTAAAATTGAGCCCGCATTCACTCTTCAGCTGGTAGCTCGTTTCACACCCCATCACTCTCTGTGTGAAGAAGTTTTGTAGTATATCAACTGTGGTTCCTCCTAAACTTTTCCCCTTTCACCCTTAGCCCATATCCTCTGGTTTGTGTTATATAGTCAGGATAATGTGAACTATTTTGTAACCACTGTAGTAACTGTAGTGCACCACTGTGGGGCGTATGTCTATGTATATGAGTGTGAGTGAACAGTTTCCTGAGATGGTGGAAGGCATCAGTAAGTAAAATCACTTCTTTGCATCTCTAAGTTATTTAAGAAGCTCCCAAGTAACACAGAGACATAACAGTTTGTATCTCACCTACCCTCAGTGGAAAAAGCCTATTTACATTTACTCTGTCCATTCCCCTCATAATTTTAAATACCTCTATCAAATCTCCCCTTATTCTTCTACGCTACAGGGAATAAAGTCGTAACTTGTTTAACCTTTCCCTGTAACTCAGTTCTTGAAGTCTGAGCAACATCCTAGTAATTTTTTTCTGCACTCTTTCCATCTTATTGATATCCTTCCTGTAGTTAAGTGATCAAAACTGCACACAATACTCAAATTTGACCTCACCAATGTCTTATATGACCTCACCATAACATCCCAACTCCTGTACTCAATACTTTTGATTTGTGAAGGCCAATCCTCTGGCACTACTCCAGAATCTTGGTATTTTCAGATGTTTATCACTGATGCTTCTAATCTTCAATGTTACTAATTTTCCCCAACTGTATTCCTCTCAAGGATATTATCGGTTCATATTCTAACCATCTCTTGTTTAGGGAAACATCTCCAAAACTTCTCGTCAGCTTTATTAATTTTTCTACTTTTATGATCTGGAAGATTTTCCTCATAATATCAGAGATCCTTCCCTTTCTCAGAGAGAAGAGTTGCAGCACACTTCACCTTAGTATTTTCTGCAAAACTAACTCCTGATGTAAGTAAGTCCCCCAGCAGAGTCCGGCTTAGTCAGCTGTGCACCTTAATTCCAAGTCCAATCTTCCACTTTATTTGGATGATGTGGGTTTAAAACTGTGAAATCTCCGGCCATGCTGTTTGGTGTTGTTCTAATCCATGGTAAACCCAACACCCAAACCCAACCAACCAATTTTCCCCTTCAACCGCTGCAACCGTGTCTGCCTGTCCTGCATCGGACTTGTCAGCCGCAAACGAGCCTGCAGCTGACATGGACATTTACCCCTCCATAAATCTTCATCCGCGAAGCCAAGCCAAAGAGAAAATCCATGGTATGTAATTAATTACGTTATTGTGGATTGTATCTCCTTCTTTCTTTCCCTTTTTCCTTCTTTCTAAGGGTTAGATATGGGTGGGATGATCGGGATAGATATGGGGAGATGGATTGGGGGGTTAGGGGAGTAGGGAGGGATTTATATACCATGTATTTTTACTATGTTTGTAATGTTCATCTTCCACCTTGTATTTCTATACAGCCCGTGTGACATTGTGGAGAAGAGATACTCATGAGTGCACAGTTTATTTTTATTCCCCATTTGTTGGGTTGGGTTGTTAGTCGTTTGAAGTTCTGTACCTTTTTTTATTAGACATACAACCTGGTAACAGGCCTGGTAACAAGCCCATGCCGCCCAATTACACCCAATTAACCTACACCCCCAGTAGGTGGGAGGAAACCAGAGTCCTCCCGGGGAAAACCTATGCAGACGCAAGGAGAACGTAACCAACTCCTTTCAGAAAGCGCGGGATTTGAACCCCGGACCCGATCACTTCTGCTGTAAAGGGGTTACACTAATCATTATTTGTGTCTGAGCAGCTGACAGCTCCATTGAATCTTGATGGAGTGTGGGGGGGCAGGGGGGCAAGGAGTTGGGTTGGGGACCCAGTAGAGGAACTGCCATTGGACAAAGTCCTTTGTCCCAAACAACAAAAGCGAGTGATAGAGCACTGAACAAGCCCCTGGCCCAATTTTGGTAACTTTGCCAATGTGAACTAGATGACACGGGTTAAGAGTGAAAGGTGAGATGCTTAAAGGAAATACTTGGGGGGAGGGAGGGGAGGAACTTCTTCATACCGAGAACGGTGAAAGTGTGGAACAAGCTGCCAGCTGAAGTGATGAATACGGGCTCAATTTTGATATTTAAAAAAAATTTGGACAGGTACATGGATGGGAGGGGTATAGTCTGGGAGCAGGTGAATGGATTAGTCAGAATAATAATTTGGCATGGATTAGATGGGCCAAAAGGCCTGTTTCTGTGCTGTAGTGTTCAATGGTTCTATGATCTTAGTCCAAGTTAATCATGTTGAAGTGTCATTAATTTAAAAAAAATATTTCTCAGTGAAGGAAAAAGCACCTTCCTTTTCCTCTTTTGAGTAACACTACTTCATTGTGTCACACAATTGGAGATTTGTGAGGTAATTTAATCTGCGCTTCTCAACACAAACCTGGTTTGATTCTTCCCCATTGCATTTTACTTTTAATTGTTTTTAAATTACCAAATAAGTAGACAATTATTTTTGCTTTAAATGCCGTCTTTGACTGAAGGGAGATATAACTCGACCATTTTTTTTGTTGTTGGTGAATTGGACACCAAATCCGCTCGAAGAGGACGAATGACCCAGGGCTTTTCTATCAGCTTCTGACACAAGACAAATAGGATCTGACCCACAGGCCTTGAAAGGTGAGGAAACCTCACAAGCAAGAGCAAAGATGACATTAGAACCTCTTCCTGTCCATAATTCATCAAAGCAAGCCACCTGACTCCTGGGGCACACTGCCCACCAGGGAAAGAACTGCAATCTTGATTTAGTGCAGTTTAAAGGATTAAAGTGTCAACTTTACACCATAAACATGCCAGGAGCTATTGAACAAGACTTGGTGTCTCACTGTATCAGTTTTGTGTCTGAAAAATCCTGTACGAGAAAACCCGGTATATGAGTCTGCTTGATGTCTTTATAACATTTAACATAGATGTGCCATAGAGTTTAAACGTTCAGGGTCCCTCCAAAGGAACATGCTGTTGATGGAAGGAATATCAAGTTCACCTTTTATCCAATCTGAGCAGCGTTATTGTGAATGCTTCTTCAAATAAACTCCAGAAGATTTAAATTTAGGCACATAGCACGGTAACAGGCCATTTCAGCCCACGAGTCCGTGCCGCCCAATCAACTTACACGTTTTGAACGGTGGGAGGAAACTGGAGCTCCCAGAGGAAACCCACGCAGACACGGGGAGGACTCAGGATTCCAGCCCCAGTCCTGATCGCTGGTGCTGTAAAGCCGTTGTGCCAACTGCTACATCGTTCGTGTGGCCCTAATAACCGTGCCCCAGATGTTCAAAAGACCCTCTGAACAACAAGTAACCGCATCACTTGCAGGTCAATTATGTTATTACAAATGTTCATATTAGGAGCAGGCCATTTAGTTCCAGTCAGAGACTGACCCAAGGGTTCATGAGATATGAGGCACGTTGGCAAGTTAGATTCAAGATTGGCTTGTACTAAAGATGCATTGATAGATGTTGTTTTGTGAGCAGACCCGTTAGACAGCTCCAACGTATTGCATCAAGGAAGACGCAGTACACAGATGCAAAGGTACAGATGAAGATCAGCTGGTACTTAGCGAAGGCAGCATAATTTTACCATTTTGGCGTTGTTCAAGAGAATGACGGAGGGTTTGCTATTGAAATTGTTAGCTTAACACCAGTTTGTATAACAGGGCCAAGACCCTGCTGTTTTTAACATTAACAATTTGACCATAAATGAAGAAGGTGTGATTAGTAAATTTGCAGGATGGGTGTCGGAGATGACAAGAGAGTCTCCGTATAAAATGGATGATGTTAATCAGTGGGAAATATGCAGATAGAATTTAGTTGTGATTGATGTGAGGTGATGCACTTTGCGAGAACTAAGAACAAAGAACGGTCGGCCCCAGAGAGTACTGAAGAACAGAGTGTATTCGTCCAAGGAAGATGGTAGCACAGGGAGAGAAAGTGGTAATGAAGGCATGGAGGAGGCCTAACCTCCTAGCCATGGCTGAGAATAAAAGAGCAAAGAAGAAGTGACTTTACAAAACATTGATTAGCACAAATACCGTCTGGTCCCCACACCACCAGATTGTAACGGAGAGGATTCACCAGGATTTTTCATTTATGAGGACTTCACATGAGACGTGAAGCTTGTTTGTCGCTGAACATTGAAAGGTGGCTCAGCTGAGACGTCACCTCTGCACCACCCTCCACTGTTCCTGCCTGACCTGCTCAGTATTCCTGGCTTTTATCTTGTTTTGTATTTTGGATCGATGTATGCATGTGCCTCGTCCAAGTAATGCCAGTATGCATTCAAAATGTATTGGAGTTGCAGGTTAACTGGGTGTAAACTGGGCGGCACAAGCTCGTGGGCCGAAAGCGCCTGTTACCATGCTGTATGTCTAAATTTAAATTTAATTATCTTTGATGATATCTCCCCATTTGTATAGTAAGTGCAATTTTGTCATGGTGTACAGATACCAAACACAGTTATTAATTTGAGTCTAGGTTGTTTTAGGTTATCCAACTGCATGAAAACACCATGACTACCAGCCCCCCCACATCTCCATCAGGCACACAAAACTCAAAACGGTCAACCAGTTTACCTGTCTCGGCTGCACCATTTCATCGGATGCATGGATCAACAACGAGATAGACAACAGACTCGCCAAGGCAAATAGCGCCTTTGGAAGACTACACAAAAGAGTCTGGAAAAACAACCAACTGAAAAAACCTCACAAAGATTAGCGTATACAGAGCCGTTGTCATACCCACACTCCTGTTCGGCTCCGAATCATGGGTCCACCTACGGCTCCTAGAATGCTTCCACCAGCGTTGTCTCCGCTCCATCCTCAACATTCATTGGAGCAACTTCATCCCTAACATCGAAGTACTCCAGATGACAGAGGCCGACAGCATCGAATCCACGCTGTTGAAGATCCAACTGCGCTGGGTAGGTCACATCTCCAGAATGGAGGACCATCGCCTTCCCAAGATCGTGTTATTTGGCGAGCTCTCCACTGGCCACCGTGACAGAGGTGCACCAAAGAAGAGGTACAAGGACTGCCTAAAGAAATCTCTTGGTGCCTGCCACATTGACCACCGCCAGTGGGCTGATATCGCCTCAAACCGTGCATCTTGGTGCCTCACAGTTCAGCGGGCAGCAACCTCCTTTGAAGAAGACCGCAGAGCCCACCTCACTGACAAAAGACAAAGGAAGAAAAACCCAACATCCAACCCCAACCAACCAATTTTCCCTTGCAACCGCTGCAACCGTGTCTGCCTGTCCCGCATCAGACTTGTCAGCCACAAACGAGCCTGCAGCTCTCGTGGACATTACCCCTCCATAAATCTTCGTCCACGAAGCCAAGCCAAAGAATAGAAGGTTGTTTTAGGCAGTCCTTGTATTGAAATGCCAATGGCTGCATGTGTGTTTAGCAGCAATATCACACACCTTGTCCAAGGTATGATCCGACTGTCAAACAATTAGTGTCGAGTCATTGATTCAGCATTCCCAGTTTGAGAGCATTGAGAGGTGGGCGCTGTGCATGGATTGGACATTTGGTAAGCGATGGGATATTGTACTAATTTCATACATGCAGTTAAATCATTTCAAGTGAATACACCACATTGGGACTTATCTTGCAGGTCCATTTAAGGATTTCCATCCTTTCTTAAAAGACAATTTTGACAGCTTTTTTTTAAATGTCTATAGCAGTGGTTCTCAATCTTTTTCTTTCCACTCACATCCCACTTTAAGTATTCCCCATGCCACTGGTGCTCTGTGATTAGTAAGGGATTGGTTAAGGTGGGATGTGAGTGGGAAGAAAAAGTTTGAAAACCACTGTTTTAATCGTACCTCATGGACTCATTATGTGCACGGTTTCGTAACTCCTAAGGAAATGGGCCAGTGATAATTTTCCTCCAGCAAAATATTTCAGTAACAATTGAGTCTAGAGCAGTGATTCTCAACTTTCCCTTCCCACCCACATCCCACTCTAATCCCTTAACTGATGGCATAGGGAATACTTAAAGTGGTGTGTGAGTGGAAAGAAAAAGGTTGAGAACCACTGGTCTACAGGGAGTCAACAGAGAGAATAGGTTTGAGGGGAATTTGTGGGGTATTGGGCCTGAGAGCAGAAAATCAAAAGGCCAAATGTCCGATGTCATTTGGAAAAATAATACTTGAAGATTGAAATTTCACGAACGTTGGAGTTGGGACCCAGTAGGCTGAAAATAGCGTTAATGGCACTCGAGAGTGGGAAGGAAGATTCTGAATATATAACACCCTTCCTTCTTGAGATAAAGAAAAATGTAGTGTTCTTTATCACTTCCTTTCCAGTGCAACTTAAGTAACTGAACTTGTTCACTTGTTTATTTACACAACTATTTTTAAATAGTTCTTACCGATATCATACTGGTGGCAGTATGTTCCTTCACCATCTTGTGGATTTGGCTGTGACCGATGGACTCTGTGTGGCTGGTCACGTGTAGGTGATATAGCTTGTTGTGCTTCATCTGACAACTGCTGTGTTGATGTTTAGGTATGAGTGGTTGTGGTCTCTTCACTTGATATGGGCTTTGCTGGTATTAAATCTTTCTGCTTCATCACATCTTGTGTCGGCTGGATGTGAATTCTGTTCCTCCTCAGCTTATTGCCAGAGTGTGTCTCAACAATGTATGATCTTGGTGTCTCAGCTTCTCTGATGACCTTTGGTGGTATCCACATTTTCAACATCAGCTCTTGAATATGCACTTCCTGCCCTCTAAAGAGTTTTGGCAATGTTTGTACATTTGTTATAATGCTGGCATCCTTCTTGCGTATCAGCTAGTCTTCTTCTGGTTTCCTCCTGGTCTTCTGGAGGGTGTATTTTGCTTGACAGATATGCTTTATATCTCTTGCCATTTAGAAGTTCTGCCAGGGACTTCATCTCAGCCCTTAAAGGTGTTGCTTGTAATGATAGAAGAGTGAGGTCTGGGTCTTTTTTTGTTTTGCGGCATTTAACTAGTGTGCGTTTCACAGATTGCACTTGTCTTTCAATGAACCCATGACCTTTGGAGTAATGTGGGGATTCTGCAGCCAGCTTTCTGAATTCTTGTGACATGAACTGTGTTCACATGAATTGTCACTTATTACTTGCTCGGGTATTCCTCATTTAGCAAGGTGCGCTCTCATTTCTGAGGTGATAGTTGACGCTCACCCTTTTGATGAATGGAAACAGTGTGACAGATTATGTTGTGTTTTATATTCTATATAGACATATTTTAAAGGAGATAAATTGTGGACGTTTTAGTGTAGGTCACATTTCAAAACAGATCTCATTTAAAATACTGGAGCTCTGCTGAAGCCAGACAGGGCGGCTCTGAGTGCCTTTGCAAAAGCTTCGGGGAGTGCCCAAGAGACTTCACAAATGGATTGTTATTTTGCAAAGCAACAGATGAAAGAACTTGGAGGATTAGGTTCGGAGCCGCAGGTTGTCTGAGTGCAGTTTGCTGTTCTAAGAGGGTCATGTGGTTTTGCAAGCAAAGAGGGTCAGACAGACTTTTCTCTGAGATAGAGAGGGGGAGAGAGAGAGAGAGAGAGAGAGAGAGAGAGAGAGAGAGAGAGAGAGCTCAGCAGCCGCAACTGGGCCTGGAACAGGACAAGCTGGCAATCTTGTGGAAAAAAAACATTTTGAAGAGGGGTTGTGAGTTCTTAGTTCAGCCTGGTCAAAGCCCTTGTGGTCCATACAAGAGGTGTGGGCTGGCTGCCTAATGTTTCACTTGAAATAAGGGAAACAGAAAAGGAACTCTGTGGTAATCTGAAAGAAAGAGGTTATCATCTGGAAAACCCTGATGGAGCAAATTTCTTTGGCAAGACACTGACATGGCTGATTACAAGGGATCAGTTTGTGTCCAGCAACCAACAAATCTCTCTCTAAAAACCGACAAGAACCTTCCTGAGCAGAAACCATTTACCTTTCAAGCCGCAAAGCCTGGTGAACTTCATAAATATTAAATTCTGTGCACAGTATAAGAATTGCCTGCAACCAGTGAACTAGTGAGAATGGACTGTGAATTAATGAACTTTTCTAAACTTACTCACACATTACATACACGTGCCCTTAGAATTAGAAGTGGGTTGTTAGGTTAAGTAAGTTAATAGTAATAAATTAGAGTTTGATTCTATTTTCATGTTTCAAGATAATTAAAAGCAATTGTTTAAGTAACCATTTGTCTTGGTGAATATCTGTTGCTGCTGGGTTTTGAGGTCCTCTGGGCTTGTAACAGTAGTAACAGGTTACTGTTAAATACCACTCCTTCTTTGCGCCATGGCATGGCAAATACTTCTGTGGAAATCATTTCCTCTTTTTGTTGTGTTTCTATTGATTTTGGATATCTTCTTCATCTGGATCTCATATTTGACAGAAATCAACTGCAACTCTTGGCAGCTATCCAGACCTAAAATTGCTGGTACATCTGCATCTACCACGTAGAACGTACAGAGAATGTTCTTTCCCTTATGGCAGCCATTGATCTTAGCTTTCCCTAGCTGCTTGATCACGGGCCCACCATAGGCCGTTAAGGTGACATTTGACAATTCCAGTGTACCATCTTTTGGATATCCTTTTATTATGTTCTCTGAGAACATATGGCAGTAGAGTTTGAGTGGAAGGATGTTGCTTTGTGATCCAGTATCCAGCTTCACCTTTAGGTTAAATATTGTAACCTTGTTCTGGATTTTCCTCTGTATTTGGATCCTTGTGTGCAATTTGCTTCCTTCTTTCATCTCCTCTGACATCTCGTGATGGTGTATGGATTCTTTGTCCAGTATCTGGGTGTCAGGGTCCTCATAGTTGTTTCCCTTTATGTGGTGGATCTTCTCTTTGTCTTTTTTCTTCACTGTTTTCTTCATACCAGGCTTCACATCTTCGCCCAGTGGTTTGCTTTACCATAGGCTCCACATTCAGAACCCTTTGCAGGGCATTTGTTTCGGTCATTGAAGGGATGTTGCCTACCGCACTTCCTGCAGGTCTTGGGGGTTTGCACTTTTCTGATTGTGTTTTTTATAGCATCAACCCTTCATTCTCTTTGTTGTGGGTGGGTCTGCATAGAGAGGGATTTCATTTGTATCCTCATGGCTTCGAAGGCTCTTGCTGTGTTTATATCTTCGGCTGGCTTCAAGCTATCCTTCCCCATAAGAGACTTTTGCACTTTGGAATGGGCACTCCCCCATATTAGTTGATCAGTATATCCTTTAAATCTGCATTTTGCAGCTAGTATTTTTAGTCAAGGTGAGGAAGTTATCAACAGTTTCATCAGTCTCTTGCATTAAGCCTTGAAATTTAATTCTATGATTAGACCTGGGTTCAAGGTGAGAAGAAAATTTTGCAAATATCTGCCCTGGATCATTTTTCTCCACCTCTGTAAGCTCCCAGCTATTAAATGAGTCAAGGCCTCGCTCCCCTGTCCAGAGAAGTATGTAGCTGACCTTCTCCTCTACTGTTGTATTTTTAAAATAGCTTTTGAATGCTAACTTGCACTTCTGATTAAACCTTTTAAACGATTCAATAAGGTCTTCAACTTCCCCGTTCATCACTGGGTGAACTGCTGTTGCTCCAGCCATTTTTTTCTGTAATGTTTTTTCTCTTCTTCCCCTTCGTATTTCAGTGATTTACAATCAATTGTGTGGCTTTATTCTTGTTCCCTTATTCTTCTGCCATCATGTTATGCCTCTGTGCTACTTGGGAGGCTTCTTAAATAACTTGGAGATGCAAGATTCAAGTTACAGAAGAGACTTTACTGACGCAGTGATATACTGATGCAGTGATATACTGTACAATGATATACTGACACAGTAATATACTGACGCAGTGATATACTGACGCAGTGATATACTGTACAATCATATACTGACACACTGATATACTGATGCAGTGATATACTGATGCAGTGATATACTGACGCAGTGATATACTGTACAATGATATACTGACACAGTGATATACTGTACAATGATATACTGACACAGTGATATACTGTATAATGATATATTGATGCAGTGATATACTGACACTGTATATCTTGGCTGCACCATTTCATCAGATGCAAGGATCGACAATGAGATAGACAACAGACTCGCCAAGGCAAATAGCGCCTTTGGAAGACTACACAAAAGAGTCTGGAAAAACAACCAACTGAAAAACCTCACAAAGATAAGCGTATACAGAGCCGTTGTCATACCCACACTCCTGTTCGGCTCCGAATCATGGGTCCTCTACCGGCACCACCTACGGCTCCTAGAACGCTTCCACCAGCGTTGTCTCCGCTCCATCCTCAACATCCATTGGAGCGCTCACACCCCTAACGTCGAGGTACTCGAGATGGCAGAGGTCGACAGCATCGAGTAAAGAGAGATATACTGTACAATGATATACTGATGCAGTGATATACTGACGCATTGATATACTGACGCAGTGATATACTGTACAATGATATACTGATGCAGTGATATACTGACACAGTGATATACTGACACAGTGATATACTGACACAGTGATATACTGTACAATGATATACTGACGCAGTGATATACTGTAGAATTATATACTAACGCAGTGATATACTGACACAGTGATATTCTGACACAGTGATATACTGTAAAATGACACAAGACACAAGAGAAACTTGTCCGTGAACTACTCTTTGCAGATGATGCCGCTTTAGTTGCCCATTCAGAGCCAGCTCTTCAGCGCTTGACGTCCTGCTTTGCGGAAACTGCCAAAATGTTTGGCCTGGAAGTCAGCCTGAAGAAAACTGAGGTCCTCCATCAGCCAGCTCCCCACCATGACTACCAGCCCCCCCACATCTCCATCGGGCACACAAAACTCAAAACGGTCAACCAGTTTACCTATCTCGGCTGCACCATTTCATCAGATGCAAGGATCGACAATGAGATAGACAACAGACTCGCCAAGGCAAATAGCGCCTTTGGAAGACTACACAAAAGAGTCTGGAAAAACAACCAACTGAAAAACCTCACAAAGATAAGCGTATACAGAGCCGTTGTCATACCCACACTCCTGTTCGGCTCCGAATCATGGGTCCTCTACCGGCACCACCTACGGCTCCTAGAACGCTTCCACCAGCGTTGTCTCCGCTCCATCCTCAACATCCATTGGAGCGCTCACACCCCTAACGTCGAGGTACTCGAGATGGCAGAGGTCGACAGCATCGAGTCCACGCTGCTGAAGATCCAGCTGCGCTGGATGGGTCACGTCTCCAGAATGGAGGACCATCGCCTTCCCAAGATCGTATTATATGGCGAGCTCTCCACTGGCCACCGTGACAGAGGTGCACCAAAGAAAAGGTACAAGGACTGCCTAAAGAAATCTCTTGGTGCCTGCCACATTGACCACCGCCAGTGGGCTGATAACGCCTCAAACCGTGCATCTTGGCGCCTCACAGTTTGGCGGGCAGCAGCCTCCTTTGAAGAAGACCGCAGAGCCCACCTCACTGACAAAAGGCAAAGGAGGAAAAACCCAACACCCAACCCCAACCAACCAATTTTCCCCTGCAACCGCTGCAATCGTGTCTGCCTGTCCCGCATCGGACTTGTCAGCCACAAACGAGCCTGCAGCTGACGTGGACTTTTTACCCCCTCCATAAAACTTCGTCCGCGAAGCCAAGCCAAAGAAAAAGAAAGAAAGAAGATATACTGTAAAATGATATACTGACGCAGTGATATACTGTACAATGATATACTGACGCAGTGATATACTGTACAATGATATACTGACGCAGTGATATACTGACACAGTGATATACTGACGCAGTGATATACTGTACAATGATATACTGACGCAGTGATATACTGTACAATGATATACTTACACAGTGATATACTTACACAGTGATATACTGACACAGTGATATACTGTACAATGATATACTGACACAGTGATATACTGTAAAATGATATACTGACGCAGTGATATACTGTACAATGATATACTGACGCAGTGATATACTGTACAATGATATACTGATGAAGTGATATACTGACGCAGTGATATACTGACGCAGTGATATACTGTACAATGATATACTGACGCAGTGATATACTGTACAATGATATACTGATGAAGTGATATACTGACGCAGTGATATACTGACGCAGTGATATACTGTACAATGATATACTGATGAAGTGATATACTGACGCAGTGATATACTGACGCGGTGATATACTGACGCAGTGATATACTGTACAATGATATACTGACGCAGTGATATACTGTACAATGATATACTGACGCAGTGATATACTGACACAGTGATATACTGACGCAGTGATATACTGTACAATGATATACTGACGCAGTGATATACTGTACAATGATATACTGACGCAGTGATATACTGTACAATGATATACTTACACAGTGATATACTTACACAGTGATATACTGACGCAGTGATATTCTGTACAATGATATACTGACGCAGTGATATACTGTACAATGATATACTGATGAAGTGATATACTGATGCAGTGATATACTTACACAGTGATATACTGACACAGTGATATACTGTACAATGATATACTGACGCAGTGATATACTGTACAATGATATACTGACGCAGTGATATACTGACACAGTGATATACTGACGCAGTGATATACTGACACAGTGATATACTGACGCAGTGATATACTGTACAATGATATACTGACGCAGTGATATACTGTACAATGATATACTGACGCAGTGATATACTGTACAATGATATACTGATGAAGTGATATACTGACGCAGTGATATACTGACGCAGTGATATACTGATGCAGTGATATACTGTACAATGATATACTGACGCAGTGATATACTGTACAATGATATACTGACGCAGTGATATACTGACACAGTGAGATACTGACGCAGTGATATACTGTACAATGATATACTGACGCAGTGATATACTGTACAATGATATACTGACGCAGTGATATACTGTACAATGATATACTGATGAAGTGATATACTGACGCAGTGATATACTGACGCAGTGATATACTGACGCAGTGATATACTGTAGAATGATATACTAACGCAGTGATATACTGACACAGTGATATACTGACACAGTGATATACTGTACAATGATATACTGACGCAGTGATATACTATACAATGATATACTGATGCAGTGATATACTATACAATGATATACTGACACAGTGATATACTGTACAATGATATACTGACACAGTGATATACTGTACAATGATATACTGACACAGTGATATACTGTGCAATGATATACTGATGCAGTGATATACTGTTCAATGATATACTGACGTAGTGATATACTGACGCAGTGATATACTGACTCAGTGATATACTGACGCAGTGATATACTGTAGAATGATATACTAATGCAGTGATATACTGACACAGTGATATACTGTACAATGATATACTGACACAGTGAAATACTGTACAATGATATACTGTACAATGATATAGTGATGCAGTGATATACTGATGCAGTGATATACTCCAGAATGGAGGACCATCGCCTTTCCAAGATCGTGTTTTATGGCGAGCTCTCCACTGGCCACCGAGACAGAAATGCACCAAAGAAGAGGTACAAGGACTGCCTAAAGAAATCTCTTGGTGCCTGCCACATTGACCACCGCCAGTGGGCTGATATCGCCTCAAACCGTGCATCTTGGTGCCTCACAGTTCGGCAGGCAGCAACCTCCTTTGAAGAAGACCGCAGAGCCCACCTCACTGATAAAAGACAAAGGAGGAAAAACCCAACACCCAACCCCAACCAACCAATTTTCCCTTGCAACCGTTGCAACCGTATCTGCCTGTCCTGCATCAGACTTGTCAGCCACAAACAAGCCTGCAGCTGACGTGGACATTACCCCTCCATAAATCTTCGTCCGCGAAGCCAAGCCAAAGAAAGAAGATGATATACTGTACAATGATATACTGACGCAGTGATATATTGTACAATGACATACTGATGCTGTGATGCACTGGTGCAGTGAAATGAATTGTCCCTCTCTACTGACGGAGAATTGATATCAGTGCTGGTGATCACCGAATGTTGAAACCTTCTTCCCCATTCTATTCTCTCTTGTCAGTCTTCTAAACTTGTTCTTTACTTATGCACCGTGCTGCTGTGAATGTGCCAGAGGGAACCAGGGCAAGCCTAATATTTTTATTTTAGATTTCAAGTCACCATAGTTTGTTCCTTTCCAGGCGATTGGGATGCTGGATGTGGGGCATAACTACCAGCTCAATCGAACGAAATGAAGGAAATGTGTTACCGAGGGCCCTGAAATACTTGCTCCTGTCCCCACTTACCCGAGCTGGGTTGATGAACCTCGTGTGTGTGAAATTTTCTGAATTCTTATTCATCACAATCGCAGAGAAAACAGCCAAACTTTAGAATCAGGGGAGGCACGGTTAGTGTAGGGGCCACACGGTTAGTGTAGGGGCCGCATGGTTAGCACAACATGGTTACAGCGCCAGTGACAGGGGTACAAATCTAGCACTGTCTGTAAGGAGTTTGTATGCTCCTTGAGTCTGTGTGGGTGTCCTCTGAGGGCTCCAATTTCCTCCCACCCTTCAACATCGTTGTAGGTAATTGGATATAATTGCTGGCAAGGCCGGTAAATCTGCAGTATTATCTAAATTTAAAATGTAAATTTAATCATCCCTGAAGCTCTTTGTTTTGGTCCCTCTCCTCCTCAAAATCTTACCTATTTGTCCAAGCTTTTGGTCAGCTACCCATTCAATGTTTGATAATACCCTTGTGTTGGGCACTATCAGTAGCCCCAATAATGACGCAGACAGAAGACTGAGGGGAATGATAGGCTTTATTGAGCAAGAGACTGCTGGCCCGGGTCCAGGCTAGGAAAATTAGAGGGAAGGAGAGGGGACTCGACCTTTATGGCCCAGGGTCACATGGGTAGGATCAAGGGAGGAGCCAAGGCAGGGAGGCTCCCAGAGGGCAGGCCAGCCAGTGCATACACCAATATCACCACATTCACGCCCCCCACCTTTTTTAAAAAGAACCCACCGGTAATAAACAAAACCCAGAGGTAATAATAAAAGCAAATCAGTAATGTTTAACAATTATCAAACAAACTGGCGGACAACTCCCACCGGCTAGAGGTTGAGCCGCACAGGGGAACTGATGTGTCAGTATGGCATTCCTTCGGATAGGGGGCCGACGGGGGAGTGTCCACTGCAAGAACTGTGGGGGTTGGGGTGCTGGCGGTGGACTCCTGGAGTACTGGGGGGTCCTCTGGAGCTGCAAGAGAGGTAGGAGCCTGGATGTCCGGCTGCAGGGCAGGCAGCTCAGACTCCAGGGCCATGCTTGGATGTGGCACCATCGGGTCTGTAGCGTGGTCAGCAGCCAGCAAGGCAGTCTCGAGGTCTCCAGCTCTTGCTAGGTCTCATATGGGCACAGTGTCCTCGTGGCCATCCGGGTACCTCACAAATGCGTACTGGGGGTTGGCATGAATGAGGTGTACAGCTACAACCAGTGGATCCGTCTTATGGCCTTTGATGTGCGTCCAAAGGAGAACTTGCCCTCCTCCTAGGGAAAGCAAAGAGGTGCGCATGCGGGGTGGTGTCAGTAACGGTCCAGAGAAACGACTGGATAGCATGGAGGGCTTTAGGCAAAATGTCCTTCCAGTGGGACACTGGCAAATGTTTGGGCCTAAGAGCCAGGAGCACTGCCTTCCAAATGGTACCGTTCTCTCATTCCACCTGGCCATTACCTCTGGGGTTATAGTTGGTAGTCCTGCTGGTGGCTATGCCTCTGGTCAGGAAGTACTGACACAACTCCTCACTCATGAACGAGGTCTCCTGGTCACTATAAATGTAGTCAGGGTACCCGAACAAAGTGAAGATACTGCTCAGGGCTTGATGACCATGGCTGAGGTCATATCCTGGCAGGGAATTGCAAAGGGGAACCTGAAGAATTCGTCCACGACTGTCAGGAAGTAGGTGTTCCTATTTGTGGTCGGGAGGGGGCCCTTGAAATCAGCACAGAGTCATTTGAAAGGGTGGGTGTCCATGATGAGGTGTGCCTTTTCTGGCTGGTAGAACTGAGCCTTACACTCGGCGCAGATTTGGCAGCGTCTGGTCGTGGACCGGACATCCTCAACTGAGTACGGGAGATTCCTTGACCTGATAAAGTGATACAACCTTGTAACTCTGGTGTGGCACAGACTGTTGTGCAGGACCTGGAGACGTTCGATATATGCACTGGTGCACGTCTCTTGGGATAGGGCATTCAGGGGATCGTTGAGTTTACCCGGCCGGTACAAGATGTCATAGTTGTAGGTGGATAACTCAATTCTCCACCTCAGAATCTTGTCATTTTTGATTTTACCCTGTTGTTTGGCACTGAACATGGTCAATCAACAAGGTAAACCTTTTACTGCCTAGGTAGTGCTGTCAGTGGTGCACTGCCTCAACGATCACTTGTGCCTCCATCTCAACGGAGGAGTGCCAGAGTTCAGGACCGTGAAGGGTGTGGGGAGAGGCTGGCCTGCCTGCCTGGTTTAATGTGACGGCCTGTGCGAAGTCAGAGGCATTGCTTTCCACCTGGAAGTGGATGGACTCATCCACAGCATGCATTGTGGCCTTAGTGATGTTTCCTCAAATCTGATTAAAAGCAGCTTGGGCCTCTGCCAATAGGGGAATTAGGGGATGGGCCTTATCTGCGTAATTGGGTACTCAATGCGCATAGTATGAGAGCAGCCCTAGGTATCGTTTCAGTGCCTTCAGGGTGCTCAGGACAGGGAGTTCCAGAAGTGGTTGCATGCGGTCAGGGTCGGGAGCAATGACACCATGTGCCACGACGCATCCAAGAAGGGCCAGGTGCTCTGTGTTGAACACGCACTTGTCCTTGTTGTATGTCAAGTTAAGTAACTTGGCCGTTGTTGTATGTAAAGTTAAGTAACTTGGCCGTACGCAAGAACTTGGCGAGGTTTGCATCGTGGTCCTGCTGATCTTGGCCGCAGATGGTGACATTGTCGAGGTAGGGGAACATTGCCGTCAGCTCGTGTTCCTCCACCATTCGGTCCATCACACTCTGAAAGGCAGAAACACCGTTAGTAACGCCAAAGAATACCTGCAGAGAATGGAAGAGTTTCCCATTGGCTTCAAATCAGTATAGATTCAATTCCTCGGATGGAGGGGGAGTTGGTGGTAAGCCAACTTGAAGTCAGTAGTCAAAATAATTCTGTATCTGGCAACCTTATTGACCAAGTTGGATATATGAGGAAGTGGGTACGCATCCAGCTGGGTGAAGCGATTGATGGCTTGCCCGTCCCTCTGACCACGAGGACCTGTGCTCTCCAGGGAATGGTGATGGGGGCAATGATCCCCTCTGCCAGGAGTCACTGAACCTCAGCCCGGATAAATTGCATATCTTCGGAACTATAGCACCAACTTTTGGTGGCGATGGGTTTGCAATCCAGGGTGTGGTTCACGAACAGTGATGGAGGGGGAACCCTTAAGGTGGTGAGACCACAGGTCAGTGCCGGGGTCCAAGTGCCGGGACTGCTGGACAGTGCCGAAGTCCGAGTGCCAATACTGCTGGACAGTGTCGGAGATTGGGTGCTGGGCCATTGGACGGTAATGGGAGCTGGCTATCTGGTCAGGGATGGTCACCTGAATGCTGTGGGCTGTGAACGGTCAACGGTGATTGGGGGCCTCCAAATGCCATCGTCACGCTCCTAAACTGACACTGAAAGTCAAGGCCTAGGAGGATCGACACGCAGAGACAGGACATAATTAATAATACAAAGTCTTTATAACATAACTCCACAACCATCAGTGATGCTACACAATACCCCCAGATACTCGTCTGTTTGTCCCTAGCTGCCATTGAAACCATCCCGTTCATGGGTCGGACAGGGAGGGAGAGTCTCTGGACCACATCGGGGTATACAAGGCTTTCCATACTGCTGCTATCAAAAAGACATATCCATTCACCTCGATTTGCATCATTGAGTTCAAGATCGGGTGAAGACTGGCTTGATTCAGTATTACTGAAGCGAGGAGTGGCGTTCCTTCATTGTTGTTGTCGATAGGGAGACTGGTCCAAGATGGCAACTTCTATGTTGACCACGCAGTATCAGATGAAGAAGAAGCCAGAAGTGGAGTCGTGGTGGTCAGAAATGACATCACTAGAGCAGTCGGCCAAGGTGCCGAGGATGGGAGCAGTGGCCGGTAAAATGGCGCTCCCCTCACCGCGCACACGGTCAGCGCCAGAAGCTCTTCAAGGACACACGCCACACTGCTCACTGGCTGCGATCGGGACCTGCAGCCTCTCTTTCCACAGCCCGAGCACGTTGCTCCTTGCACAGGGCAGAAGCACCTCGCGTGCTTGGGCTGCCCGCAGAAGTTGCATCTCAACGATGCGGTCAGCGTGATTGCAGCTGTGGTTGGGTTGCTGATGCCTGATGCCAATGGCCCTCATAGTGGAACGTACAAAGTTGGCCCACTTCTACCTGCGATCTACATCGCTTGGCACTGGGCCGAGTCCAGAATGCTGACCAGTTCGTTGGCCTTTTCGAGAGGGAGCGGGTCCTCCTCGAGGAGTCTTTGCCAGATGTAGTCCAGCCTCAACCCTGACACATAGGCATCTCTGATCAGCTCTTCCATGCACTGGTTCAGCGATATCATGCCCGGGCCCATGAGATCGCTCAAACAGTCTTTTCCCAGTGTGACCAAGGACCGAACGAACTCTTCATCAGACTCACCAGGCTGTTGTTTCTGGGACGCCAGCAGGTAACGGGAGTAAACCGAGTTCACCTTTGGTTTAGGTCACCTTTGGCTCAGCCATCACCTCGGTTTAGGTCGCAAAGCCTAGAATGGTCAGGTTGGCCTTCTGGCCAACTCGTGCTTGAATGATTTTGAGCTTCTTTTCATCTGAGTCGACCACCTCACAGCGGCATCGAGGAAATTATTAAAACAGTTCACCCACTGCTCGAAGAGTACCGATGCACCCGGAACTTGGGGGTCTACTTCCAGCCGTTCAGGGCACAGCAATTTCTCCATAACCAGAGAGTTCCAAAATCTTGCTCAATAAATTGTTGTGTGCTATCGGTACCCCCAATAATGACTAAGGGAAAAGATAGGCTTTATTGAGAAAGAGACTGGTGGCCCGGGTCCAGACTCTTAAAATGAACAGGAAGGAGAGGGGACTCAACCTTTATGGCCCGGGATCACATGGGTAGGATCAAGGGAGGAGCTACGGCAGAGAAACACCCAGAGGGCAGACCAGCCAGTGTATACAGCCATATCACCACACCTTGCAAATGCCCTCTGAACATAGGAGCAGATTTAGGCCATTCTGCCCATTGAGTCTGTCCTGCTATCCCAAAATGGGATATTTACTATCGTTTTCAACCTCGTTCTTCTGCATTCTCCCCATAACCCTTGATTCCCTTCCTAATCAAGAACCTCCATCTTAAATTGACCCATTGACACCGCGGTCAGCAGCAACAGATTCACGACCCTCTGGGTGAATAAATTTCTCCTTGTCTTGGTTCTAAAGGGACACTTTTGTATTCTGAGGCTGTGCCCTTTGCTCCAAGACATGCCCACCAGAAGGAACGTCCTCGCCACGTCCACTCTCTCCAGGCCTTTCGAAAGGCAAAATGCAAACGGGCCTTTATTGTTCCCAGTGGGCACAAGCAGTGCCTGCCTTTTCAGGTAATGAAGGAGCAGCTTTGGAACTGGTTGTTCCTAAGCAATTGTTTTCCAATTCAGTTTAAACATAGCCAGAGGCAAAATCACATCGCCAATAAGGGAGCTTGGTTCATTACAGCTTAACATAAAAAGATCAGCCGCTATTGATCCATAATTCAGACAAGTGCCACATTTATTCACAGAAAGACTTGAGTATGTAGCTCCAACAATGTTTCAAAACTTCTGATTGTTCATTCAATCAGGAAACACAAATTACCCTGCTTGTGTTTTTATTGCAACGCGTTTTCACTGCCCAGTGAAATCAATGGTGGTGCAAAGTGAGTCTGTCTTGGAGAACATTTCAATCTTCCAATTTTTAAACCATGTCCTGTGGAAAATCCCAACCTCACTGTGGTCTGCGGGATTCTATCACCAGATTCTTGAGTTCAAACTAAGCCAGTATAAGATGATGCCAGTATCTCTGCTTGCATGTTCAAAGGTGCATTAAGTTCAAATTTATTAGATTCCGATTTCAGATTTATTGTCAGAGTGGATACATGATATTACATACAACCCTGAGATTTTTTCCTGTGGGCGAGGCAGAGCTAGTGGAAAGAAAACTGTACACAGGCAAACAAATAAATATAAACAAACTGACTGTGCAATACAGAGAGGAAAAAAATCAATAAGGGTCCTTAAACAAGCCCCTGATTGAGGTTGTTGTTGAGGAGTCTGATGGTGGAGGTGTAGCGGTTGTTCCTGAACCTGGTGGTGCGAGTCTTGTGGCACCGATACCTCTTTCCTGATGGCAGCAGTGAGAGCAGAGCGTGTGCTGGGTGGTGTGGATCACTGATAATTTCTGCTGCTCTCCGACGGCACCGTTCCCTGTAGATGTTCTTGATGGTGGGGAGGGTTTTGCCTGTGATATTCTAGGCTGTGCCCACTACCTTTTGGAGAGCTTTATGCTCAGGGGTTTTGGTGTCCCCGTCCCAGACCGTGTTTATCATCTGACTGCACATTTACAACAAGAGCAAACTGTGACTATGATATCACATGGTGACTATGACGCAGCTCAAGGCTAAATATCCCATACTGACAAGACTACTGTGTTGTGGACAGGGGTGGTGGGGAATATCATGGGGAATATCTTTGAGAACGAGGAGCAAATGCTCGACATTCTCATTGTAGGACCCTCTCACGCCAGTTGAATCCCCAAAATGTTCTCTCACCTTCCTCATAAATCCATGATCTGTAAATCCCACTTCTCTTGGTGTTCATTAAAGGTCCCTTCAGTTGTGTAATATTTATAGTTTCAGATCCAGAGGACCCCAGAACTCAGCAGCAATAGAAATTCACCACGACAAATGGTTACTTAAACAAAAGGTACTTTTAATTATCTTTAAACAGATAAACAGGATCAAACTTTAACTTATTACTGTTAACTTAACTTAACCCCCTTCTAAGTGCACATGTATGTAATGTGTATATATTCAGGGAAGTTCTTTGATTCACAGTCTAATCAATCACTTCTCACTTCCCCAAGTTCACCGATATCAGGGAATTCTTATACTGTCCACAGAATTTAACATTTATGAATTTCTGGTGCTTAAAAGTAATTAGTTACCACAGGAAAGTTCTTGTTGGTTTCAGAGAGGGATTTGTTGCTCGTTGGACACACACAAATTGATTCCCTCTGATCAGCTCTCTCTCTCTCTCTCTCTCTCTCTCTCTCTCTCTCACTCTCTCTCTCTCTCTCTCTTTCTCTCTCTCTCACTCTCTCTCTCTCTCTCTCTCTCTTTCTCTCTCTCTCTCTCTCTCTCTCTCTCTCTCTCTCTCTCTCTCTCTCCCCTCTCTCTCTCTCTCCACAAAAGAGGGTTTTGTTCTCTCTCTGCTTGCAAAACCAGAACTCCCTCCAGATCTTATCAGTACTTAAGCCTGGACTTTTCCATTTGCACCTTGTTTTGAAAATTCCTTTCCAAGCAATTTCACTGTCTTTGCAAAGGCCCCGGTGCCTCAATGTCTCACTTTCAGCAAAGTGAAACATTTTAAATGAGCAAAGATTTTAAATGAGATCTCTTTGGTGAAGTCTTACTGTCTTTTTGTGAAGTTAACTACACCAAACCCCCACAATCTATCTCTTTTGAAGACATATTAATATACAATATAACCCATAACATTATTTTAATTCCTAATATTCTTACTGAATGAAAGTGTATAAAATTACAAGTGCCCACAGATAGGGTGGCCCTTTTTCTCCAAGGACAGTGATGGCTAATACCAAAAAGTGGGTGGAGGAAAGTTTTAGGAGAGACAATGTGTTTTTTTAATATATTATTTAAAAATTTTAAAACCACATCTACAATTATTAAATGAATAGATTTTTTAAAAATAACACAAATAAAGGATTGTATTAGGTTGTGATACTGGGGGAGCTCTCTTTTACATTGAGGACGAAATTGGAACTAAAAGACATGGAAGAGACCTTAAGCGAATGCTGTGAATGTCGAACTAAGTATGTATGAATTGTCCATAAATGTAACCTAATTCCTCCCTCCCCCCACCCACCCAATCTTACACAAAAAAAAGAAAATAAGGAGAATGCCAAAAAAAAGAAATAAATGCATCTCGTTACGCGTAATATTGGATTAAGGGATACTAGTGTGACAAGAGCCCTTTAAATTTTCAAACCAACACATTGTAATTATGGGCATATTCTCAAAAAGAAATGATATTTATTACATAAATTATAAATTATTTTCTCAAGTGGAATACAAGAACACAATTCGGCACCCCATCACTCCAGTCCTAAACCTGTATTTGATTTCCAAGTCATGGCATTTGCACTTTTTAGAAACTGCTAAAGCTAATTGTAAAAGTTCAAGTTGAAGATGTCAAGTTTTTAACACCTGGAGACCATTGCCAGGGATGGTGGTGGAACAATAAGGACATTTAAAATACTCTTTGGTAGGCACATGGATGCAAGAAAAAATGGGTCTGACATTGGGAAGATTTCAATTTAGTTTAATTTAATTTAGATGAGGAGCCCCTTCTGGCCCATGAGCCCATGGTACCCAACTACCCCCAATTAGCCCTGATACATTTTGATGTGGATAGGTCTATGTGGTTCGGTCCAACATTGTGGGCAGAATGGCCTGTGCCCTACTGTACTAATCTATGTTCTGTGTTCACGTTCAACACTCAGAATTTGACAGATGTATGTGGCAGTGACCATGATATGATCTATATGTGTGGCCAACAGCACAAAAGTCTGCGGACATCGTGGTTGAAGTAACAACACAACGCTGGAGAAACTCAGCATGTCAAGCCATCTCCTTTATATAGGAATGATAAAAATTTATAACTACCGTTTCGTGCTTGAGCCCTTCATCAAGGTATCAAATCTATTTATTAAGGGACTGAATCAGGTGTATGTATGTATGTAGTGGGATACATCCATCCAGACTTCCACAAGGGAAGCGGCCAGTAAGAGTAGGACATACAAGATTCAAGATTCCTTTGTTGTCATGTAATAAAACAGAGAATGTAATATTGCACAAAATTTCCTTTCGTTTATCAGAAGGCAGACGAATATCAGCAGAAAATGCCCAGCACCCCTTAGAGTCAGAGAAAGGGAAGTAAAAGAGAGGTCCCCCAGTGTCACTAAGTGTCCGTGGATCCACCTCCAGCCTTCCTACCTCCTCCACAGCCACACAAGCCTTTGGCAGCTCGAGTTCCAGATCCAAACCTCCATCAGCCCCCACTGTGCCCTCCCGCATCCTGATTCTGATGCCTGTTACCCCCTTCAGCCAGTCTCCAGCAGTTCACAGCCTGCTCCGAGTCCCTTGACCGCAGTCGCCAGCAGCCTGTGTGGGTTCCTCACCTCGAATCACTAATAGCCCCGCTGCCTGTGTGCTTCTTCACCCTCAGAGCCTCTCACTGGTCTGCTGCCATGGTCGCTGTCATGCAAGTCACCTTCTCTGCTTCTCAAATGGGGGTTGTGAATGGTAGAAGCTTAAGGAGTATCGAAGAACAAATTAGCTTTGTTGTATATGTTCAAGGATCCTGGAAGGAGACACACAGGAAGGTTTGTGGGATTCTTGTATCCCAAGAGATCTACCTTTTGAAACAGTTTCTCTATATGTTTTTCACACAGTCACTGCATTCAGGAAATCATTCCCAATTTTCCCAGAGCGCAACCTGTGTAAGAAGATTGGCACGGGAATAAAGACTCATTCCCATTCCCACATTTTATCTCCTTGACCCCTAGTTATTTTCACGGATCGCCTGCGGTCTAAACTGAACTGCGGGCAATCCGTGAACAATAGGCTCATGAATAGGACATCCAGCCTATGAAAACACCGAACTTTCGGCATTCTGTGATATGGATATTTGGGGTTTTGCTCGTTCCTGTGTGAATGGCTACTCCCGGAAGGTAATGCCGTGCTAACACTTCTGATCAGATTCTGCCATTCCAAGTGTCCCATCCCTCAGAACTCTTTCCAAAAGCTTTCCTCCCTCTGACGGAAGACTCAGCAGCCTGTAGTCATCTGGCGTGACCTCCTTGCATGATGGTGTCACATTTACTGTCCTCCAAGCATTCCTTGTCTACACCCTGCAAAAATATATTTCAAGGTCCCATCCCTTGTCTCCCTCAGCATCTCATTTCATCTGACTCAGAGGATTTAGTTATCTTTTAGCCCATTGACACCTGCATTCTAAAATATAACTGTCCCTCTTTATGAATTGTCCATTTACATACTTAGTTCGACATTCACAGCATTCGCTTAAGGTCTCTTCCATGTCTTTTAGTTCCACTTTCGTCCTCAATGTAAAAGAGAGCTCCCCCAGTATCACAACCTAATACAATCCTTTAGGAGTTTCATTATGAACTCCCACTGTGATGTTTCCTGTCCATCCCCATTTATTTGGATTCCCAAGTTCTTGCTGGGTGTCCTTTCTAGCTCTCCTGAAGGTCCTCCCCACTTTTTGGTTCTCTACCAGAAACAGAATCAGAATCAGGATCCAAATCAGGATCTGTTGTCATGAAATTTGGGTTTTGTAGCAGCATCTTAGGGCAAACATCAGATTATGACCATCTTCCAACATCACTATATTTAAAAAAATAAGGCACAAAAAGTAAGGCAGTGTCTGTGGTTCATTGATCATTCAGGAATCTGATGGCGGCGGGGAAGAAGCTGTCCCTGTGCCACTGAGAGCTCGTCTTTAGGCTCCTGTACCTTTTTCCTGATGGTAGCAGAGTGTCTGCCTGTCCCGCATCGGACTTGTCAGCCACAAACGAGCCTGCAGCTGACGTGGACATTACCCCTCCATAAATCTTCGTCCACGAAGCCAAGCCAAAGAAGGAAACAGAGTGAAGAGGGCATGGTCTGAGTGGTGGGGGGGGGGGGGGGGGGGGTCTTTCAGGATAGAGGCCACTTTTTAAAGACACCGCTTCGTGTAGATGTCCTTGATAGAGTGAAATCTGGTGCCTGTGATGTCGCAGGCCGAGTTACCAACTCTGGAGTTTATTGTTGTCCTGAGAGTTGGCGCCTCTGTACCAGGTAGTGATGCAATCGGCCAGAATCCTCTCCATGGTACACCTGTAGGTGTTTACAAGCATCTTCTGTGATATACTGAATCTCCTCAGACACCTCACAAAGTATCGACCCTGGTGAGCCTTCTTTGTGATTACATCAACGTGGAGGCTCCAGGACAGATCCTCGGAGATTTTGACAACCAGGAATTTGAAGTTCTTGACCCTCTCCACTACTGAACCCTTGATAAGGACTGGGTCATGTTCCTCTGATTCCCTCCTGAAGGCCACGAGCATCTCCTTGGTTTTGCTGGTGTTGAGCACAAGGTTGTTGTCATTACACCATCCCTGTCATACATTTCCTCTTTTACCTCAATATCCCTAGATACCTAGAGTTCCATGAGCTTTCTTTCTTAATTTTCATGCTCCAGTGCGACACTTCTGGCCTTGAATTCTAACTATTTCACTTTTCAATATCTCCCATGTGTTGCATGTGGACTTCACCTGCACTTAGCTCCTCCCGATCTACTTTTGGCACAGAGTAAAGGGGTGCAGACATATGCAGGAAGATGGGATTCGTTTGATTAGCATCACGGTTAACACAAGCATGGTGGGCTGAAGGGCCTCTTACTGTGCTGTAATTTTCCATATCCCATGATCCATATTTGAGACTAATTCCTCATTGCAGACTCCATTCCCAAAGGAAACATCCATCCTCCGACCATCTGTCAAATTCCATAAGAGCTGCACATTTCTGTGAGGCAATTTCTCATTTCTCTAAACTCCTGAGAACGAAGGCTCAGGCCACTCAACTTCTTCTCATCCTAAAAACTCCATGGGCCCAAGTGCCAGTTTAGAGGATTTTTTTGCTAAATTTCTTCCATAGCAAGTCGTTTTTGATAAGGTGACCAAAAAGCTGACAAGCCCAGACTCAACAAAGTCCGATATAATTGTAGTAAGACTTCTCTAAAACACACACAGAAACTCAACGGATGTCATAGGATGTAAAGATATATTACTGACGTTTAGGGACTGAGCCCTTCCTCAAGTTATAAGCAAAGAACAGGAAGGACTTGACCAACAGAAGGTGTTAACTGGATATGTTAAGAGGAGGAGTGAGAATTGATTTTGGCTCTGTGTAAGGAGGCTGAGGGAGAATGAGAAAGAAAGATAGAGAGAAAGAGCTGGGGAAAAGGCAACAGGGGAAGTAAGAAGGGGGGGGGTTTATCGCAAGCTGGAGATCGATGTTAATGCCTTTGCTTTTCTATTCACGATTTCTCGCATTACAGAGCAGATGATGTGCGGAAAGAGCTCAGAAGGATAGAAATTCACTGTCCATCACGAACCTGTGTGATGTCTTCAACTCTGTCAATTACAAAGGATGCAGAGCACTGGTAATGGAGAGCATACTTGTCAATGACAGAGAAGAACAATGCACCTGCTGGACTTAGAAGACTTCCTCACAGTAACCATGACCTTGATGTGAGTGTCATTGGTTCCACCTCACATCAGCCTATTCAGTCCAACCTTGAAAACACTGCTGACTAACAAGAAGTTGAAAAGATCTTGCACCATCCAATAAGCAGCAAGACTCTGGGAGCTTTACTCCCGTTGAAGTTCTAAGCCTTGGCAATGCAAAGGTTCGGTGGTAAAACCACAATCTCTGGAAAGAGGGGCTAGATACTTCAGAATCGCAATCACTTCCATCTTCAGGAGGGAAACAAATCCAACTGTGGTCAAAACACACCAAGATGCTGGAGGAACTCAGCCAGTCTTTTCAGCATCCAGAGGAGACAAAGAGGTATGGCTGACATTTCAGAGTCTGAGTCCTTCTTCAAGGAATAAGCAAAATGAACAAAGGAACTCTCAGAATTCAGACAATGTTGGGTGGGAAAGGAGTCCAAACCAACAAGAGGTGTTCATTGGACATGATAAGGGGAGAGGTGAGAATTGATTATGTCTGTGCAAAAGGAGATAGGGAAAAGGGAGAGAGACAGACCTGGGGGAAGGTGATGGGGAAGAAGTGAGGGGGGTGGGGGTTTATCAAAGGCCAGAGAAGTCTTAGTATGGTTAGCGTTATGCCTTTACAGCACCAGCAATCGGGATTGGACGAGGGTTCGAATCCCGCGCTGTCTATAAGGAGTTTGAACCTTTGCCCCGTGTCTGTGTGGGTTTTCTCCGGGGCTTCCAGTTTCCTTCCACCTTTCAAAACATAGTGGAGGAGTAGGCTAATGGGGTGTAAATTAGGCGGCACGGACTCGTTGACAGAAATGGCCTGTTACTGTATTGAATGTCTAAAGTCCATGTTAATGCCATCTGACTGGAGGGTTCCCAATTGGAAGATGAGAAGTTGTTCCTCCAATTTGCCAGTTGTCTCTGGGAGGGACTTCCTGCTGTCAGCCACAGGGAAAGTCCTCCTGACAGCATCCTCCCAGTGCTAGAATACCCACTCACCAAATCCATTCCCTTCAAGACACTGTGAACATAATCTTCACTGAGCACCATTTCTGAGAGGAAATGTCCATGGGAATTTACAGGAGAGCCATTCTCAAGAGAAGGCTAGCAATTAAACAAGAAGGTGCATCATTACTCTAACACGTAATTCACTGTTTCACTATGATGCTTTACCTCTCTGCCAGAAGCGTCCTGGGGCAATGGATCTAATCTTCAGAACTAGCATGAAACTTCGCAACCAATGGCCACTATACTCAGCAACTAGAGTCAGTCTAAGTAATCACATTGCAGCATGGAGATATTGCTTTCAACTGCCCTCCTGGGAGGTCAATCTCCAAGGCCAGCACCAGCTCATTCACATACAAAGGTGATGGTCAAAAAAAGACCAAGGAATTCCATCATTATGCTTCCGATGGACCATTTTGCATATCTTGGGAACCACTTTTTCGCAAAAGCAGAAATATGTGAAATGTTGCACTTTGGGAGGACTAACCAAGGTCGAACTCTGAGGAGTGCAGTAGAATGGAGGGATGTGGGAATACAGGTACATAATTCCCAGAAAATGGCATCACAGGTAGATAGGGTTGGAAAGAGAGCATTTCATAAATCAAAGTGTACAGGAGATGGGATGTTATGGTATAAGGCAATGGTGAGGGCAAATTTGGAGTATTGTGGAGTTTCACTAAAGGAAAGTTACATTGAAAGAGTGCAAAGAAGATTTACAAGGATGTACAAGGAACTGAGTTAAAGGGAAAGGTTGACCAGGTTAGGACTTTATTCCCTGGAGCAAAGAAGAAAGAGGGAAGAATTGTTAAGAGTTATAATAGAAAATTATGAAGGGGACAGATAAAGTAAATGCAAGCACACCTTCTCTACTGGGGTTACCTGAACAAAAGGACATGAGGTTAAGGGTGAAAGGTGAAATGTTTAGAGGGAACATCAGGGAGAACTTGGTCACTGAAAAAATGGTGAGAGCGTAGTGGTGAATGTGGGCTCCATTTTGAAAGAAATTTTTGGGCAGGCACATGGATGGGAGGGATATGGAGGACAACGGTCCAGGTCAGATAGAATGATAGTTCAACACAGACTAGATTGGCTGAAGGGCATATTTTTGTGGTGTTCCATGCTCATAAAAGCATTGGCCACAGACTGCCGTCAATGTCAATGACCCAGCACAGCTTTCGAATGACTGAAGATCTAGACCTCAGACCTGACACCAAACTCATGTTCATCTGGGTGGGTGTTATCCTTTCCCTCTTGCATGTGAGTTGGATTATCTGAAGCAAGCCCCTTGAAAGATACAAGTGTGGTCTCCTCTAAATCCTTCAATTTCACTAGAAGGTTAAGTCAATCTTGATCAGGCCAGGGTCACCTGCACTAACAACATAGTTACAATTTAAATTTGATTTAGACATACAGCATGGGAACAGGTCCTTCCAGTCCACGAATGACGTGCCGCCCAATTGACCTGCATGTTTTGAAGGGTGGGAGGAAACTGGAGCACCCAGAGACACGGGGAGAAGGTACAAACTCCAAACTTGAACCCAGGTCACTGGTGCAGTAACAGCATTGTGCTAAATACTATTCTCACCGTGTCCACCTCAACCACCCCACCCCCCGACCCCCGGCAGTTACTTGCATGCGGCACCCTTCTCAATGTCCTACCCATCCTCGGACACTTGCAATGGACACTGTTCCCCCTGTCACAGGAAGAGACTATCAGGTAGATGGAGGGAAAGACTCAGTTTAAGTCCCCCTTGCACCAAAAAAATCTCCCCACTGACTCCTGAGAATACTTAGCTCTGCAGCCCCTCAAATTTGTTGGGGTGATATTCAGAACTTCTGGACCACGGATAAGGTGCACAAAAACTCAGTGTGAAGGATACAAGGCATGGATTGTCCCACAAACTACCCGCCCCGGCCAACTTGCTAAGCACTTCTTGGCCCATCGGTCAGTGGTTCCCACAATGGCCTGGCCAGCTACTTCAGAACGCAGAGCACTGGAGTGGAAAGAAGTCCTCTTTAGGTCTGGAGGAACAGCTTGAGAAGAAGACATAGGAAGCAGGACTATTGATTGGGGACCAGAAAGTAGCAGTCAATGGATCAGGGATAAGCACTGAACCAAATGTGTTCTGTTTGCTACATCTGATTTGGCACCCAGTAGGTTTTTAATGATTTATAAATCAGATATCAGGCAAAGAAGAAAGCAAACTGTTAATACATATAGTAATTTTAATGGTCATAAAGTTATACAGCTTTGGAACAATGCCTTCACAACCAAAATATCCCATTCACACATGTCACCTACGTTTGGCCTCTATCCCTTAAAACCTATCTTACCCTTGTATCTGTTCAGCTTTTCCTAAACAAACCACCCCTCGGGCAGCCCATTCCACCACCCTCTGGGTAAGAAAATAGTTACCCCTCAGGTTCCTGTTAAATCTCCCCCACCCCCTGCCCCGCTCCACCTTCAACCTATAATGGATCCCGAAGTATTGGCCTTGTTTTCAAAAGCTGTGATTCCCGAGGATTCAAGCATTCCACTGACTGGAAAACTGAAGAGCATCATGACATGCTATTGCCGCCACCCTCCATCTGGCCCTCACCCACCTGGAAAATAATGACTCGTATGTTCGACTGATGTTTGTTGACCAGCTCACCATTCAACACAATCACACCTCAGTACCTGATAAGGAAGTTGAACCTACTGAGTCTAGACACTTCCCTCTGCAATTGGATTCTTGACTTCTTGATCTTCAGGGAGATCTCAACCAGTCCAGATCGGTACCGGTGTCCCATCACACTGAACACAGGGGACCCCCAGGGCTGCATGTTTAATCCACTGCTGTTCACTCTGCTGACCAATGACTGTGCAGCTAAACACAGCTCAAAACACAACATCAAGTTCGCTGACAACACGACTGTGGTGGGCCGTATTAGAAAGAATAAGAAGTCAGTGTACAGAGATGTGGTGCAATCGCTAACGGACTGGTGCAGAGCCAACAACCTATATCTGAATGTCAATAAAACAAAAGAGATGGTTGTTGACTTCAGCACTTGGTGGAGAATCTCTTCTGGTCCCTTAACACCAGCTCCAGAGCCAAGAAAGCCCAGCAGCCCCTCTACTTCCTACAAAGGCTGAGGTAAGTCCATCTCCCACCCTCCATCCTCACTACCTTCTAGAGGATGTATCGAGAGCATCCTGTGCAACTGCATCACCGCCTGGTTTGGAAGATGCACCCCCTCGGACCGCAAAACCTTGCAGAGGATAGTGAAGTCAGTGGAAAGAATCACTGGGGGCTCTCTTCCTCCCATGAATGACATCTACAACACTTGATGCAGGCAAAAAGGCAATAAACATGGTGAGGGACTCCACACACCCCTCATGTGAACTGTTCTCCCTTCTGCCATCAGTAGGAGTTAATGTGGACACTCAGGCCCTTCCGACCAGATTGAGCAACAGTTTTTTCCCCCCAAGCCATCAGGCTTCTGAATTCCCAGAACATATGTGGATAGTGTAACGTATATTACTGATTACAGCTTAATATTTTAATATTTCAATGTGTTTAACTTCTATTCTAACTTATATTTGTGTAAATCTGCTCCGTGATCCATGAGAAACACTATTTCGTCTTTACCATGCGAGCATGGGATGAACGTTAAATAAAAGTGACTTGCTTTGAGATTGGAGCAATGATGATATTAATGATCCTGTGAAATGTAAATGGTTTGTAAACCTGGAGGCAGTGATCCCTGCTCCAGGGGATTTATTTGTTTCGTGGTGAAACACGAAAGTCTGCAGACGCTGTGACTATAGAAAATGCACAGATGCGCTGGAGGGACTCAGCCAGTCTCACAGCGTCCATAGCGGGTAAAGATATTGACGCACAGTAAATAAATTGAGAGGCTGAGACTAAGTCACTGATCTATAGGCTTTAGGACAGGGACCTCAACCAGTGCTGTGACCCGGGCTTTCTGGGGGAAGGGTCAAGGTGTTGCGGTGCTTCTCAACCTTTTTCTTTCCACTTTCCTACCACTTTAAGTAATCCCTATGCCATCAGTGCTCTGTGATTAGTAAGGGATTGCTTAAGGTGGGTGGGAAGGGAAGGGTGCGAATCATTGCTCTAGACCCAATTGTTTTTTGCTTGAGAAAAATTGTCATTGGCCCATTTCCTCTGAAGTTATGAAACCCTGCACCTAACGAGTCAATTAGGTACAGTGGTTTTCAAACTTTTTCTTTCCATCCACATACCACCTTAAGCAATCCCTTACTAATCACAGAGCAGCGATGGCATAGGGAATACTTAAGGTGGAATGTGAGTGGAAAGAAAAAGGTTGAGAACCACTGTGTTAGAGGCTTGATTTGAGGTGAAAAGAGGGAGGGGGCCACAAGTACAGTCACAGGACGGGGCAGTACCAGGTAATCAGGTCTGAACCCTTCCTCAAGGCCCAAACCGTCAATTATATTACCTCCTAAATTCCTCTGGTATTTCAATGTTTTTGTTTGTCTGGAATTGAACTTTGGAGTTTATTGTAATGTTTCTTCAAGCGAAAAAATATTTTCCATTGTGAAAAGTAATAGCATAAATATGTAAATAAACTCAAGACATTAATCAAAATGGGCCACCACTAAAACTAGGGCATGCGAAGCCACAAAATCTCATCACCATCAATGGTGGGTCATTTTGCGATTCTAAATAAGATTTTTCCCTTCGAATATAAGTCCCTGCGATCGCTTTAACCAAACGAATAGAGTGGAGAGATATGGAGCCAGCCATGGGAAACTGAACTTTGTTCCTTCTGATCCACCTGACCGAACACTCTGCATCTGTGGGGGGGGGGGGGGGGCGGGGGGGGCTGCACTCTCACGGACTTTTAGTGTTGCTCCTCATATTTCCCAGTGGACATTCAGCATTCACTCAATAGTCATAAAGGGACATCAACCGTGCATGCATGAATCAAAAATCTGTTTGGATTCTATATAAATATATACACATACACATGTGAAATGATGGAAGGACAGAGTGGTTCTGATCAACACGGTTAATAAATAGCCTGTCTCCATGCTCTGTGGTTGCAGACACTGTTCACTGCAAATCAACAGTGACATCTAGAGTTCATTCCAGGTACGAATGTACAAAGGACAGCAGCTTTGAGAAGTGGTGCAAAATGTGCTGGAGGAACACAGCAGGTACAGAGGGAGGAAACGACTGCAAACCTATCTGGCCTGCCTCCTTTGTAAAGGTATGCGTAGTGCCGGAATAAAAAAAGGTGGGCAGTGAAGGGAGTCGAGAGAGGAGAGGAAAGCTCTGCAGACTTTCATGTCTAACTGAAGTCCGTGCAAAGGTTTGTTTTACTTCTTGTCAGTCTCTTATGTTTATTTAAAGGAATAAGAGAAATGGAGGTGCTGCTTTATTTCAAGATCTTGCATAAAGTTCAGGTTTATTATCATCTGATTATACACATACAACCAAACAAAACTATGTTTCCCTAGACCAAGGTGTCCACACATGAGCACACAATATACAGTACATAACAATCACATATATACAGAAAGATAAAATTTGGAATAATTTTCTCACTTACAGGACACCGTTCATCAATCTCACTGCCTCCTAGAAGAAGCTATTCCCCAGTCCTGATTTTGATGCTCCTGTTCCTCCTTCCAGATAGTCATGGGTCAAAGATCCTGTGGGCTGGATGGAAAGGATCCATAATCATTCTTTGAGCCCAATTTAAGCACGGCTCTCGTTGAATGTTGTCAGTAGAGGAAGGGGAGACCCCAGTGATCCTCGTGGCCATTTTGATATTGGCTTCTGGCCTGATGCACACAATGTTGCAGCCAGATAGGGCACTCTCTGTCATTCTCCTGTAAAGTGGGGGCTGGTAGCCTTTACCCACCCCCCAAACTTCCTGAGGAGTAGAAGACACCGTATAAGTAACTCACACCTGCATTTTAAACATGAATTTCTCTTATTTTCTCCATCACTCTGGTCACAACCTCTTCCTCCAAGTAACTAGAAATGATGAGTCAGTATAGAGGATGGAGATTGAGAACCTCAGTGGGTGGTGCCAGAACAACAATCCTGCTCTCAACGTAACCAAGACCAAGGAGTTTATTGTTGATGTTAGGAAGGAGATGGTGAGGGTGAAGAGGTGGTGGAGGGGGTCAGAACCTTCAAGTTCCTGAGCATCCACATATTAGAAGGCCTCTCCTGGTCCCAGACAACAGTGAAGAAGGACACCAACACCTCTACTGCTTAGGGCTCTGAGGAGATTTGGCATGTCATCAGATACTCTATCAGACTTCTCCAGGTGCATGGTGGGAATCTATACTGATAGGTTGCATCATGACCTAGTCTGGGAATTCCAATGTACAGGAACAGGGAAGGGTGCATTAGATTGCAGATACAGCCAGCTCCATCACAGGCTCCACCCTCCCATCCATTGAAGACATCGATGCAAGGCACTGCCTCAAGAAGGCAGGAAATGTCATAAAAGACCCCCCCCCCCCATCTCCTTGGTCACAACCTCTACTCAATGCTGCCTTCGGGCAGAAGGTACAGACACCTGAAGATCAGCACCTTGAAATTCAGGAACCATCTCTTTCCAACTGCAATCAGGCTCTTGAATCTCCCCTTGTTACACTAATCGGGGACTGCTCTCTCGTCACATAACAACTGTCTGCACTATTGCAAAGTCACTTATTTTGCACAAGGATAACTGTGAGTATTCATTATCTATCTCTGCTTTGAAGTGGACGTCATACGGTCGCTCCAGTGCACGGCTACCAATCAGACCCCTCACGATCGCCTTTTCTCCTTTCCTAGGAAATCGGTGATTGGCATCTCCTTGCCAATGTGGCTGACATCTCCAGGACCAGTACTCCTCTGTAAACACATGAGGACCCACAAATCTAACCCCCTGGTCGAGCAGGTGCATCTTCTCCATTCAAATCCAAATTACATCAGGTACCCCAATGGACGTGAGGACCCCGTCTTGACCAGGCACCAGCAGAGGCCTCTCACCCTGGGCACTCCTGGCCCATCCAGGATCCCCCGGGAGACGACACCCTTTCTCTACCTCTCCAGAGGGCCCACCTCCCCGCGGTCCCACCCCAACACCAACACCCCCGCACTGATAGACACCCCCACTCTGCCAGACACCATTTTGCCCACACCGCTGGCCACCACAGACCCAGCTGACTCTCAGGCATCCCTGTCCCTACTGACCATTGAACAGGAGTCTGTCGTGCAATGGTCCCAGAGGTGCAGATGATTGCTGAACCTCCTGAACTTGTAAATACTACCGGGTACCAAGAACAAAGTCCCCCTCCCAACCCCCGAGGACTCATTTTAAGAAGGGGGTGAATGTGGTGATGCAACCACTACACAGGCTGAACTCCTACCGTCCTACTGCAGGGGGCAACCTGGGAGGCTGGCCCCACCTGGCCGGCTGTCAATCACCAGCCCATATAAAGACTCAAGCCGGCCCCTTACTAAATCATTCGGGCACATGGAGCAAAGGACAATCGGACACAGGTGGTGCCAGCTAAGATACAAGTTTAAGCTCATTAAAGCCTGTTGTACAGTCGATGGACTTTGCATCAGAATCATTCACATGGCAGCGCTCACAGTGAATGTCTTTTAATCCAATTAAGTATACATTGCCGTTACTTTTAGTTGTTTTTTTGAAGAACCTGTTCAGCTGGCAGCAATAAGAATCTTGGTGCATATGTACATATGTGTATGTCAATAAACTCCTGATTATTATCTACATTCACAAGGGAGACTAATTATGTCCATTTGCATTCTGACCACCATTTTACACTCACTTTCCCCTACATTCCAGATAATCACAAATGTGAATGAGTACTGCTCTAAATCAATAAATCTGGGAATCTTTAATTTTTTTTAATTAATTTTTAAAAATTTAGACATACAACACAGAAACAGGCCATTTCTGCCCACGAGCCCATGCCGCTCAATTACAAATAAAATTTAAAAAACATGTCACACTCATTTAAAATCCTTGAAAAAGTAAGATTGAGTAGACTGGGTCTTTATTCATTGGAGCGTAGAAGGTTGAGGGGGGGATTTGAGAGAGGTATTTAAAATTATGAGGGGGATAGAGTAGATGTGAATAGGTTCTTCCCCTTGAGGGTAGGTGAGATTGGAATGAGGGGGAAAAGGTTTAGAAGTAACATGAGAGGGGTCTTCTTCACTCAGAGAGTGGTGGCTGAGTGGAATGACCTTATAAGCATATAACAATTTACAGAACAGAAACAGCCCATATTGCCCCTTCTAGTCCCCACCGATTTAAGTGAAACTCCACTAGTTCCACCTACCTGCTCCCTGCCCAAAACCCTCCAACCCCTTCACATCCATGTACTCATCCAACCTTCTCTTAAATGAGAAAATTGACCCTGCTGCAATCACCTCTTCCGGAAAGTCATTCCACTCTGTCACCATTCTTTGAGTGAAGAAGACCCCTCTCATGTTACTTCTAAACCTTTGCCCCCTAACCTTTAACTCATGACCCCTCATTCCAATCTCACCTACCCTCAAGGGGATGAGCCTATTCACATCTACTCTATCTATTCTGCTCATACTTTTATACACCTCTATCAAATCCCCCCTCAACCTTCCAGACTCCAATGAATAAAGACCCAGTCAACTCAATCTTTCTCCCTATTCTAGATACTGGAATCTAGGCAACATTTTAGTAAATTTTCTCTGCACCCTCTCTACCAATAATTTAGGGACCAGAACTGCACACAGTATTCCAAATTTGGCCTCATCAATGCCTTGAACGGTCTCAACATCACTTCCCAGCTCCTATATTCTATGCTTTGATTTATAAAGGCCAGCATACCAAAAGCCTTCTTTACCACCTTATCTATATGAGAATCCACTTTCAATGAATGATGAACCATTATTCCAAGATCCCTCTGTTCCTCTGTATTCCTCAATGCCCTCCCCTTCACTGCATATGTCTTATTTTGATTATTCTTCCAAAAATGAAGTACTTCACACTTATCTACATTAAACTCCATCTGCCTCTTTTCATCCCACTTTTCTCAGCAGTCCAAATCCTTCTGCAGTCCCTGAAAATCCTTCTCACTATCCATAACTCCCCCTATTTTTGTATCGTCTGCATATTACTCACCCAATTTACCACCCCATCATCCATCAGCCTTCCCTGGTATGTGAGTGGGAAGGGAAGGTTGCAAATCACTGCTCTAGACCCAATTGTTACAGAAATATTTTGCCTGAGAAAAATTGTCATTGGCCCATTTCCTTTGGGGTTATGAATCCATGCACATAACGAGTCCATTAGGTACGATTAAAACAGTAGTTTTCAAACCTTTTCTTTCCACTCTCATACCACCTTGAGCAATCCGTTATTAATCACAGAATGGTGGAGATAACTATCAAACACCCCCACTACCCAGCACACACTCTGTTCTCACTGCTGCCATCAGGAAAGAGGTACAGGTGCCACAAGACTTGCACCACCAGGTTCAGGAATAGCTGCTACCTCTCCACCATTGGACTCTTCAACGACAAACTCAATCAGGGACTCATTTAAGGACTCTTACTTGTGCACTTTATTGATTTTCTTTATTCTCTCTGTATTGCAGAGTCAATTTGTTTACATTCATGATCTGTTTACATATCTTTTATTTGTTTACATGTTTACGCTAGGTACAGTTTAATTTTTGTACCAAGTAGCAGTAATTCTGTTGCGCCCACAGGAAAAAGGAATCTCAGGGTTGTATGTGACGTCATGTGTGTCTCTGGCAATAAATCTGAAATCTAGAGGAAGGTGGAGGGTCCAGATAGTGGCAGCACCCTAACGCGGTGATGAACATTTGAAGGTGAGTACTTACCATGATGGACGCACAATGCATGTGACTGAGTGCAGAAACCATGGCTGGGGAGAATTTGAATGGAACTTACAACAAAGGGGTGCGGAAAATAAAGTGAATTTTCATGCCCTGGACTGAAGCTTCCAACCTTTATCAATAGGAAAGAATCGACAATTTTTACCAGGACATTTCCTGGATTGGAGAACATGTCCTCTCTGAAGCAAGGTTGACAGAACTGCGGCTTTTCTCTTTGGACCAATGAAGGATGAGAAGTGATTTAACAGAGGTGCATAGAATTATGAGGGGCTTAATCTGGGTGGTCAGCCAGCACTGTTTTCCTGGGGTGACAAAGGCCAATGCCAGAGCACATGTTTTTAAGGTGAGACGAGGAGAGTTTGGGGGAGACGTCAGAGGTAACTTTTTTACATAGAGAGTGGAGGGTGTTAGAATGCATTGCTGGGGTGACTTTGGAGGCTGGTACAATAGGGACATTAAAAAGACTTTGATAAACACATTTATCATAGACAGGGTTATGGATGTGAAGTGGGAAACATTAGATTGTTGT